>NW_027493018.1:0-311848 GCF_021521415.1 Bidens hawaiensis | reverse complement strand
TAACCAAGTTCAAATGCCAAGATTTGTAGACTGCTTCTACTCCAATGGACACATATGAGAATATGGTAGCTGATGAAAAGGGGGAGTCATACAAAGCCAATATTGGATCACTATTGTATCTAACTGCTTCAAGACCAGATAAGACCACATATCATGTTTGATGTGTATGTTTGTGCAAGTTATCAAGCCGACCCCAAAGTTTCACACATGATGGTTGTCAAAAGAATCTTTAGATACTTGAAGTGAAAACAAGACTTGGGAATTTGGTATCCAAAGAACAACTCATTTGACATTCTTGCCTACACTGAAAGTGACTTTAGTGGATGCAACACGAGCAGGAAGTCAAAATCTGGTGGTTGTCAATTCTTAGGAGACAGGCTAGTTTCTTGGCAATGCAAAAAAGCAAGTAACTTTGTCAATATCATCTGCTGAAGCTGAATACATTACTGCATCTGCTTGTTGTGCTCAGGTCCTCTGGATTCAAAATCAACTACTTGATTATGGTCTGAATTTCTTGAACACTCCTATTTTTATTGATAATATTGCTACTATGTTTTGTTGTGAGGAATCATGTTCAAAACTCAAAAACCAAACATATTGAAATCAACATCATTTTATCAAAGATTGCAATGAGAAAGGTCTAATAGAAATGAAGAGTTAAAACTGTGACAACTTGTCTGATTTTTTCACCAAGCCTAATGACTAGATTCAATTTCTAATTAAAAGCTTTAGGCATGATTAACTCTGATGAAGTCTGATTAATGATATATGTTATAACAAACTATCTTTGAGAAAGGTCTTGAGTGATTTGTGTGATTATGTGATTTTGACTGTGATCACTGTGTGCTTAAATGAATATTTGTGACTTAGGTGTCTATGATACTTAAGTAAAGGGAATTGTGATTATGTTTCATGATAATTGATAAGTATGGGAGTATCTGTTTTGAATTGAGTTATTTGCATACTTGTATGAAAATTAACCATGATTGTTGTGTTGAAATGATTGTGCATTGTATATTCGGACAAGTTGATTTATGCATGTTTTGTCTTGAATGAAATTCATGTATGTTTGTTGTTGTTTATGCATCAATGTAACTTGCTGAGTATGTATTTGATTATGTGAACAAGTTGTCTTTGTCAAAACTACTTTTGTACTAAAATTTATGTGATCAAATGATTTATCTGAATCAAAAGTAAAATGTTTTGGATAAAAGAACTAACTTTTGGTGTGAGTCATGATAAGATTACTCAGCTCAAGCTTTATAGAAGCTTAAAAGGTTTTCAAATGAAAATCAGATCCAACCTTTTCGGAAATGATAGAAAATTGGCTATTAACACTAATTAATCTTATGGATTTAATAGGCTAAAAAGGGCTATTAGTGCAGTCATTAATAAGTATGGTAGCTTTCATTGATGTGTAAACACTAAAGTGATATAAATTAAATGAAATTGCTAAACTTAATATGGGGATACATTGATGAAAAATATGCATGTTTCAAGATAAATCTCTCCACATGATAGGAGGAAAGGTATTTGGTCACTCAAAATGATTCATTATATATATGAATAAGAACAAAATTGTGCAAAATGATTATAAAGGGTCTAAACTAGATCTACAAAGGTGGGGCATTGTAAATCCTAAACACCTTGAATTTAATACATGTAAATCCGAACTACGTGCCCTGTAAGTCCAACATTCAAACTCAAAGTTTGAAGAGTTTTGAAATAATAAATTACTTATAAAAGAAAAATTATTCATGTTCTGCCATTAAAAGATATATTGACCAAATTTCAGGGAGTTGAAGTGTTGGAATCGGTCTGCCTAAGACACATATTAGAGTTGATGTGGATAGTACGTTATGATCCAAGTCGGGTCATACCCAATAACATGCAAGACAAACCCCACGATATTTATTTAAGATAGGATCTAACAAATAAATATCAACAGTTAGAATATTTGGAAATTGGGTTTCTAAATATTTGCACTTGTGTAATAAATAAATTATATGGATAATTTATGTTATAAGAGATTTTGCATTTTGCATATTACTTGTAATGTTATTTAAGTTGGTAAATAACAATATGCAAGACTAATCGCATTTTGCATATATGATGTTATTTAAGTTTGTTAAATAACAATATGCAAGACTAACTGTATTTTGGATTTTGCATATACGATGTTATTTAAGTTGGTGAAATAACAATATGCAAGACTTACTGCATTTTGCGTTTTGCATATACCATGTTATTTAAGTTGGTTAAATAACAATATGCAATACATACTGGATTTTGTATATAATGTTATGATATAACATAAATAAAATAGATTACTTGAGTTTTGAAATTGGGTGGGAACCCACGTGAGCTGCCACTTAATTGTTTTATCTATTTTCATGACATGCACAAGATTTCATTGGCAGATTTGTGTGGTGCATTGGTTACTCACAACTCTCTCTCACACACACACATAAGTTGCAAGTAAACTCTCTTTTCCTCTCTCTAATTTCGGCTAAGGGAAGGAACAACAAGAAGGAGTTTTCAAATTTAAATCCTAGCATAACAAGGTTTTTGTTGAAAGCTTGAAGGGTATACAAGCTTGAGGTTCTTCTATCTTGAAGGCTCGCCATTCATATCTTCATCTCCTTCATTTTCTTGGACTCTTGAAGGTATTATGCTAAGAACACCCTATGGTTGTTTATATTGGTAAACATGCAAATTCGTATATGGATCCGGGGCTTGGGTTTTGCATATAAAATCAGTTTTATATTTATCTAATTAACAAGATTTAAAACATTATTATCCGCTGCGTTTTTCATATAAATGGGTTTTATATGACTTTTATAATCTTGTTAAAACCCAACAATGGCACCAAGATCCGCTTATACGATACATGCTTCAATAGATCTAAAAATTTTTGGGTTTTATGGTGTGGTTCACCATATGGCTGAAAGTTTTGGGGCTTTTGGTTACCCCCTTGGTTTTTCAAGATTATACTTTACATGCATGTGATAATCTTGAAGAATTAAGTCATTTGGATTGATTATTTTGTTTGGACAAAAACCCAAAGTTTTCGGTTTGATTAGCCTTGACCGAAAACTTTAAAGGTTAAAAAGGGGAACCATTTTGGATTTACACAGTTTACATATTCGGATATGCATTTGCATGCTCATAACCTAGCCATGACCTTGTGTTTGGATGTGTGTTTGTGTTGTGATTTATTCAATTATTCAATATGGTTGTAATATTCTTTAATTTGGGTTTGTAATATATTTATTCATTTCATATTGATTTGTAATAACAAGTAGAATAGTCATATTTCTTTTACTAGAGAAAAATGTATTTGAATATATTTTTCGTAAAAGATGATGCAACAAAGTTACGGTTTTGGTTTTGGGCCTAAATGGACCTCATGGTCCATGATGGGATTTTAGCCCAATGACCAGCACCCAAACATGGAGGCCCAAGAAAGCTAGGAGCTGAAGTTGGAGCTCCAATAGAAAGTCACAACACAAGGTGGACACTTGAAGCATTTAAATGAGGGGTCAAGTGGGAGTTCACCGACACATGCCTTGTGTCATTATCGTCCCTTAGGAGAGACCTTTTGCCACACTTGTTTTGGTCAACAAGTGTAGCCAAGTTTAGGTGGCCATGGTTATGAACTTGTGGTTGTTTTATTTATGCATGTTTGGTTGTTTTATGTTTTGCATATAGATTATTAACTTAATATCAACAACTTGCATAAAATTGGTTCCTTAAAAATCATTAGGTAATAAAATTGGTTTTATTAAAGGTTAATGATTTCACAATAACATGGGTTTTATTAAAGGAACTTTAAAAATTGGTTTTCAAACAACATACCATGCATTTGAATGCATGCAAATGAAGGTATGCAAATTGTTTTCCAATCTAGAATTTGGAAAACATAAATCCCTTTTAAAAACAAGTTTAACACGATCCTTTTATACAACACTCAAATCACTTGGGAACTCGATGTGGGATAAAGGTCACCTAACCACATTGAAGGAAACTTGTGAGGTTGAGGTGGTTTTGCCATATTTGTGGGATAAAGGTCACCTAACCACTTGTAGGTGCAAATTTGCATGTGTGTGTAAGTAGAATGACTTGATTTGGAAACCATGTGAATAGGGTCACCGAGGCATGGCGTACAAAGGTGTTGATGGGATTAAACATGCCACTAAAAATATGATCTTTAACCGATCCCATAAAACTAGAAGTTGCAAAGGGTTGCAATCGTCAAGCGTTGACTACCTTGTTAATTCAATTGTAGGATAAAGGTCACCTAACTACTATGTGAATGTAACGTTGGGTTCTATATTTTAATCATTAATTGTCTTGGAGACCTAAAGGGTATTAACGTTTAAAATTAGTTAATGATATCGAAAATACCAAAATAGAGCTTAGTTAAATTATGTAGATGGTCGCAATCAATCCACCTAACGCAATTATCCCACTCGTGCATAACCTACCACTAAGAGCTATACTTGATAAGGATCATCTTAACTACAAAAAATTTATGGATTGGTATCGAAACTTGAGAATCTTTGTCAAGAAAGAAAAGAATCCTACATATTGGACAATCCTATTCCCGATGAGAACCAGACATTAACGATGTAAATGCCTATAATGATTGGTTGAAATACACCATGGATTCGGTGCAAATTTCGTGTCCCGTGTTGGGAACTATGATCCCCGAAATTCAAAAGGATTTTGAAAATCATGGGGCATATGACATGATCACCCAACTTAAGAAAATGTTCCTTACTCAAGCTAGGGTGGAACGCTTCGAAACGGTTCGAGCGCTTCATGCATGTCATATGGAAGAAACCCAATCCGTTTCATCTTATGTGCTTAAGATGAAAAGCCACATTGATCAACTTTAACGGCCAAATTGACCTATCTCAAAAGAGTTAGCGCCACAGATATGATCCTCAATGGCCTAACCAAAAGATTTGAGACTTTTGTCATAAATTATAACATGAATGGATGGGACAAAAGCATTGGTGAGCTTCACGCAATGCTCAAAATGGCCGAAGCGGGGAATGGGTAAAAGTTGGCAACAAGAATAGGCATCACCCGGAACCTAAGGCAAAAGTTGCCAAAGGTAAGGGACATGTCAAGGGTAAGTTCAAAGGGAAGACTAAAACGGAACCAACCAAACCAAAGGAGAAGAAGCTAATGGTTAGCTCGGATGATTCGTTCTTTGGTTGAGGTGAGATAGGACATTGGATGAGGAATTGTCCAACCTATCTCAAGGAGTTTGAAGAAAAGAGGAATGAGGGCAAACCTCGGGTACCATTTTCATGATCCATATTGATCTTAGTGTTATTTATTCTAACACATGGGTATTGGATACTGAATGTGGAACTCATATTTGCAATTTGTTGGAGGAGCTCAAAAGAAATACACATTTCAAGAAAGGAGATACAAGTCTCTTCATGGGCAACAAAGCAAAGGTGGATGTCGAATCCCAAGTAGACTATGTTTTGAAGCTTCCAAATGGTTTGGAAGTTGTTTTGATAAACATTTTGTATGCTTCTAGTTTGACTGGGAATATTATCTCTGTTTCTCTTCTAAGACAATATGGTTATGATTTAAAATTTGTGAACAATGGTATTTGTGCTTTCATGAATAATGTCTCTTATTTTAAATCAATGCCGTCTAATGGCATTTATGAATTACTTCATGATTACACATCCTTTGATAACAAGTTGTATCAATCTTGCACCAAGAAACTCAAAGTGGATTTGGGTAAGACTTATCTTTGACATTGTCGCCTTGGTAACATAAACAAAGATCTGATACATACACTTCAAAAGAATGGTCCTTTGGAATCAAATGAAGATTCCTTTGATAAGTCCGAATCTTGTTTACAAGGAAAGATGACCAAGGAACCCTTTAGTGGAACTAATAAAAGGGCGAAAGACTTATTAGGTATCATACATTCGGATGTATGTGGTCCTTTTAAGGCAATGACAAGGAATGGTGAAAGATACTTCATTACCTTTATCGATGATTATAGTCGTTAAGGGTATGTGTACTTGTTAAGACACAAAGATGAAGCCTTTGAAATGTTCAAAGTCTTCCAAAGTGAAGTAGAAAATCAACTCAATAATACCATCAAATTACTTCGTTCGAATAGAGGAGGTGAAAAGCTTAGTTAAGCCTTTCAAGATCATCTTAGGAGTTGTGGAATCATCTCACAACTCACTTCACCTGGAACACCACAACATAACCGTGTGTTCGAAAGGAGGAATTGAACTCTATTGGTTATGATTCGATCTATGATGGCTTGAAGCACATTGCCTCTGTCATTTTGGGTCTCGCATTGCTCCGCGGCCGTATTCTAAATATGGCCCCAACCAAGAAAGTGGACAAGACACCTTTTGAAATATGGCATGGAAGGGTTCCATCATTATCATATTTAAAGGTATGGGGTTGGGAGGCTTATGTTAAGCACAACACCGAAAACAAACATTAGAGCCGATCCACTAAGTGTATCTTTGTAGGATATCCCAAAGACTCGATGTGATATTATTTCTATAACCCAACCGAGCAAAAAGTGTTTATTGCTCGAATGGCCGAGTTCTTCGAAACAAAGTTTCTTATGTAAGGAACTAGAAGAAAGGTGGAACTCGAGGAGCATCGAGAACCACAAGCCGATACACGTTTGGTTGATACTAGTAATCAACAAGAGGTTGTTGAGAATGATCAAATGGTTGATCGAAACACACAAAACGTTCGCAAATCTGGTAGAATTAGTAATCCACCCGAAAGATATGGATTTTTCATGGATGTATGTTATGTGGTAGATTCGAATGAACCCACCACATACCATGATGAAATGTCACAATCCGATTATGACAAATGGCTTGAAGCCATGAACGTTGAGATGCAATCCATGCATGAAAACCAAGTTTGGGATTTGGTTGTACCACCTCTTAACTCCAAACCGGTTGGAAGTAAGTGGGTTTTCAAGAAGAAAATTGATATGCATGGAAACTTGGATACTTATAAAGCAAGACTAGTAGAAAAAGGTTTTACACTCAAGGGATGATTATGATGAGACTTTTTTGCCAGTGGCAATGCTAAAGTTAATTAGGATATTATTTGCCATAGCCGCACATTTTGACTATAAGGTTTGGCAAATGGATGTCAAAACTGCTTTTCTAAATGGACTTCTTGATGTGTTGTAAAACACACTTATTTTTCCGTACCATTTTATCATCTTTTTAGTTTTAATTTATATAATAAATTATGTTTTTAACTCGTTTTAGCTTGATCTTACAAAGTTTATTATTTTGTGTAGGTGATGAGTTTTGAAAGTGAAAAGGTTTGGGTTTTGGAAAATAAAAGAGGCTTTTATGATCAAGTTTGAAGACAAAACTCAAGGCCCGACCCAAGCCCACTTATGGAAAGCCTTACTTGCATTATATCTATATTACATTATAATGTATATAGGCAACCCCTCAACTCCCTACCTTCTTCTCTCTCTGAGACGTTGTTGAATTAAATACCCATTCATCTCTCCGGCAACCTTCCGATCTCCGCCGTCCTGTTCAATCAATTATCTCCTCTCCGTTTAATCGTCTTTTTGCCTCCCCTAATTAGTGATCGGTTTCAACTATAACATCATTGTACGTTCAATTGAGCAGTTGAAGATCCGATTAAATATCACCAGCCAAAAAGGGGTGAATGGCTATGCTGTGGTTCGCCTCATACCGTTTGACAAGGTATTTATAGCCGAAGGATGATGGAAGATGATTGGGACAGCTGTCCTCTTCTAGAAGATCTTTGATAACCGTCTGGACACGTGTCTTCTTGTGATAGGTTGGGCTATACGTCCCATGTGCATGGGTATAACAACCTGGACACGTGTCACCAGCTGATAGGATGGATCGCACCCTGACCATGTGCACGGTTATAACAACCTGGCCAGGTGTCCTTTGTTCATTGGTTAGTGTGTCACGTATTCCCTAAGTAAGAATCATGAGCCTTCTTCTAGAGAGTACTTGAATGGTGACAGCTGGCCCGCAGGCACTGTCCTCCAGTTGCTATGCGGACAGATGTATGTCCTGCGGACGACTGCTGAGGACGCCCGGATGCTTCCGCGCGTGCTACGAGGACGTTCCTCCTCTATCGTGATATGCAGGTGATCCATGTGTCCCGCGAGTGGCTTATAAGAGGATTCTCTGTGATCCGCGGGTGGTACTTAAGGGTGTTTGGGTCTTTTTGGTACCTTACCTCTATAAGTCCCCTAGTCCAGTGTTTCTTCCGTGTGAAGTCTTTATGCGGGTGAAATTCTGGACTTAATGTGTGCTGAGGATTTTTGTTGTTCGGAAGTTAGGTAGAAAATATCTTCTGTTGGTATAGATAATCATGAAAAAGGACAAGTTGACCACTCGCAGGCGCTGTGAACAGGTGATGGAACGTTTTTTATGGCTGTCACTGTACCCGACTGTACAACTTTTTCTCTTTTTCGTATTTCCCGCGTGACGTGGCAATCACTGATTGGGTGATGAACTTCTCTCTCCACTGTTCGTATCCCATCGCATTGATTGCGATGGGTATAAATAAGGAGAAACTCCTTCTTTTTGAGGTTTTATCGCTCTTTTCTTCTGATTATCTTCTTAATTTTCTCTCTGATAAAGCATTGAACTTTCTTATATTCTCTCATCAGATCTTTCTATAATGTCGAATGTTCAAACTGAGGTTGACGAGACAGAAGTCGCGTGGGACTATGAAGAGTATGAAAAATTGTTGAAAACTTATGGTATTCCACCCGAGTGGGAACCAGAGTTCCCTTCTATTGGTTCTATAGCCAGTTTCCCACCGCCTGGGAAAATGGCTTTGTATGCTGATTACTTTGTTTATGGAAATTTTCGTCTTCCTATAACAAAATTTTTGCAGAGATTGATAACTGCGTATGGGATCCACTTATCCCAATTGCATCCTCGTGCTATGATGCGGATTCGTCACTATGAATTTGTATGCATAGCACGTGACATGGTGCCACACATTGACCGATTTCCAGTGTTTTATCGTCTTGCTAATCGTAATGGTTGGTACACGTGTCAAGGGTTTTCCGATCGGAGTATCGGATATGAAGTTGAAAAAGGGTCCAAGGACTGGCGGAACAAGTTTTTTTGGATTTATGAGGACGTGGGTACCGTTAGATATGGTTCGCCACCCAGTAAATTCCGCCCTTCCTGACGTTGTTACCGCTGCTAATGAGGGCCAAGAATGGTATCATGTACTCACAATGGAGCTGACACCCATGCGAGCCTTGCCGGAAGAAGCTCTAGTGTGGGCGGGCATGAGCCGTTTGTGGCCAACAGAATTTATGGAGCCCATTTTCGTCGACTTGAATGAGCGTAAGTTTCCTTTTACTGTCTCTTTGCTTGCTTGAATATTTTTATGATTAAGCTCCTATCTTTTTCAGGTCGGAGTTCTATGATTAATGCTCTTTTTGATGACAGAGGGTGTGTCCGAAAAAGTATCCGCGAGGCGGGGGAGCAACCCATACTTGACAAAACTAAGTCCCATTTTCTGTTCCGGAAGAAGGTTCGGGCTGAACCTGCAATTTCAAATGCCACCTTCGAAACAGGTGCGTATGTTCTGGACCCTCCTCCCCTTACTATCGTTACTTCCAATGGAGCGATTGCCATCTTATCATCAAGCTTTGATGATGGAGATGTTTCTCAGCTTTCCACTTCGGAAGAAGAGGAAGACTCTGATGAGGGTACTTCTGAGTTTTCCTCTGTCTCGTCTTTGTTAGCAGAATTGGAGAGAAAAAGAGCTTTTGTAGCTTCTCAGACGGGTCATACAAACGTAGAAGCTGCGGATACTGAGGCGGGACCATCAAAGAAAAAATGAAAAATTCACCGTCCCAAGAAGCCACAGTATAGCCTTGCTGACCGCCTTGACACTGTTGAAGGTGTGTGTCATCTTTTATTGTGTTCTTTTTTATAAGTGTTTGGCTAAGTGTAACTTTGTTATGTAGATCCGTAATCTTCAGTGAGGAAATATCAGAGAAGCTATCCACACCAACTCCACATATTGACAAGCCATCATCTCCTTATTCAAGGGGAGAGGCGGAGGATAGACCTTCTACTCCGCCTGATGTTACTGGTATGGAGGACCGGCCAACCTCCCATTTGGTTGATGTTACTGTAGATGAGAGGATGCCAACTCCTCCAACTGGTGTTTCAACAGAAGGTCTAGACAACCAGTCTGGTAGTGATACCCGTTTTGATTACTTGTTTTAGGGTGGGGGGTGGCACTGGTGATCAGCAGGACAATCCTGCTGTAAACGAAGAAAATGTTAGAAATGTGGAGTCTTCTCCTCCGCAACAACCTTTTTCTACCCCAGCTCGCCTTAAACCTTCGGGTTCCCGTTATTACGATGATACAGGCTTGGGAGACAAACATGAGTTGTTTGTTCCTCCATGGGGCATTACTAATGGATCTCGGTTCTCCCAAGCTATAACTTGTATGGATTTCGTTGAGCATTGTACACCACCTGCTGAGATGGCATATCAACGCGACCTTTCCCGCCATGATCTTCAAATGAATGTGGCTTATCATTTAGCTAATGCTTTGGCTGGTATCTAGGAAGTGTTAAGTGAATGGCGTACTTTGAGCCGGAATGTGGGAGAGGCTCGTCGGGCGACTGAGGTTGCCAAGAAGGAGGCTGAGAAGCATCGTATTGCTGCCCAAACCGCCAAATGGAAACAATCTGATGCGGAGATCGCCCTTAAAAACGAGCAGGATCGCAATGCAGAGGCTGCTCGCCGATGGAAGGAAGCCTGTGAAAAGCAAAATTCCATTCTTGAAGCTGCTCGAGCTAAGGATCAGAGGGAAGAGACGAGTTAACTCGTACTCAAGAGGCTAACTCTTCATTAGAGAATCAAGTAGCCCTTCAAGGTGCACGGATTCACGATCTTGAAGTGGAGCTAAAGCTGTTGAAGGAGCGGGCCGAACTTAAGGATCAAAGTGCTACTGAAATTCAGGCTGCCTATGACTCTCTCCTTCAAGCTCATGAGGAAACTACTACGGAAGCCAATGAGTTCCGAGCGCAGGTAGAGCGTGCGGAGCAGGATCGTCAGTGGTTCCTTGCTCGGGGAGTTGATGCTGTAAGTTAAACTTTATCATTTGTTGTTTTATTCTTACCTTTGGTATTGGGGACTTATGTTTTTGTCTTAACAGGTCGTCCACCATATCAAAGGAAGTAAAGAGCTGAATGACAGCCTCGCCAATGTGATGGCTGCTTCTTCATCCCTCTGGCGTGTTACGGGTTTCCATGAGGGAGTGAACTACGCGCGAGGTAACCGCACATTTAAAGATCATCCGCTCTATGGCGTAAACGTCAAACAAGATCGTGTCAACCGGGTTAAGGAACATGACGCTTTAGTCTTCCCTCTACAAGATGTGCTTCCAGAATTTGCTTCCGCATATGACGGGGTACAACTTTTGAAGACTTATCTTGGGGAAGACTCTGAGGATGACTCTTCGGAAGACACGTCGTTGAAGGGTCAGGAAGGCCCATCCACCTCAAACCCTTAGGATAGGTTTACCACTTCCATCACTTGTAAATTTTTTCTTTTCCTTCTTGTAATTTTTTGGATCATTAATGAGGAATATTTCTTTTTGCCCTTTTGTGACCCTTATACTGTTTTTAATATCTGTTGAGAAGATTTTTATTGAGATCTTCAACTTTTTTGAAATGTTTGAAAGTTTGGATAATTATGGTGACGTAGCGGAGAGAGAAATTTCTTGAGGGTAACTGACAAGACGTGTATGACACCGCCGACAGTCTGTTTTCACTATCTTGAATTTCCCACCTGACGTGTCAGTCATCTGACGGTCCGCGGTTTCTCTCTCCTCTGGCACTTTATGGATCGCATTAATTGCGATGGGTATAAATATGACCTTTGTGGTTTCCACTTAATCTTTATCACTTTTAGATTTCTTTCAAAAGCTCGAGATTTTCAACCTTCTCTTAGATTTCTTCCCTTTTTCTGTGATTTCTTCATCTTACTATTATTCTGATGGCTAAAGAAAAGAAGAGTACCCCTATTATCGACGAGGTTGACGTTTGTCTTAAAGAAGAAGACTATAATGATGTTGTCAATGTTTATGGATTGACGATGGAGTGGGAACCAGAACTTCCAGCTAGTGGTTCTATTGCTACTAGTCCGCCTTCAAAGAAAATAGCTGTATACATAGACCACTTTACAACGGGGAACTTCCGGATTCCGATTACCAAATTTGTCCAATCTGTCTTGACAACTTATAGGATTCATCTTTCCCAGATCCATCCCTTCGGGATGTTGAGGATTCGACACTTCGAATTATGTTGCCAGACCCACAACCTTGAACCGACTGTTGGCATGTTCGCCGTTTTTTACAAGATGACCTTCCGTGACGGATGGTACAGCTTCGCGACTGTGGAGAAGAGGGTTATAGGCACGGAATGGCTCCGTAGACTCCATGGCTGGAAACCTAAATTTTTCTGGATCCGAGAGGATGTTATTCCTTTCGCGATGCATAAACGGAAGGCAAAAGAGGCTATGCCAGTGATTGTGGCCTCCGCCCATGAAGATTAGGCATGGTATCAAACGCTGATCTCCACACCGACTCCCATGCACCCAATCCACGAAGGGGCAATGGTGAGTGCGAGGATGAGCCGATTGTGGCCATTTCCAACACTGGAACCGTACTACGAGGAGACCGACAAGAGTAAGTTTGTTGTTATCTCTGTTTTGTCTTTAAGAATTTTCTAATTTGTTTTCTTGCTTTTTGTAGGTGAAGGTTCCGCCTTTAGCACTTTGTTGGATCGCAAGGGAGGAATTATGGTGCGCCGCCCAATCGATAAAAGGGATGCGTCCTTTCTTGGGCGCACTCGTTCTAATTTCGTGTTTCCCACAGCTTTTCGCCCGGAACCCAAAGTTTCTGAGGCGATGTATGCCAAAGGTGAGGCGTATGTTAAAGAATGCATCCAGAAAGGTGAGGGCGCTTTGAAACCCAAACCTGTGACTGCTATTAGTTCCAGCGGAGTGATTGTGCTCTTCTCGTCTAGCGAGGAGTCGTCAATGTCTGGAGAAATATATTCGATTGATGTTAACAAAATTATGGGCTCAACTGCAGGTCTCACCCGTCAACGAGCCGCGACTATTCAATCAACGGGCCAAGATGACGCTGCCACCACTGTGGAAATTGAGGGTCCAGGACTTGATGATGTTACTGCTGAAGGCCAACGTCCGGTCGTTGACGCTGGTGTTTCCAAGGCGGCGGGTAAGCGCAAGGTTAATCTTGTGAAGATTGCCTTAAAGAAGAAAAAACCCAAGAAAACAACTTCTTCCGCCTTGGAGGCTCGTTTGGAACAGCTTGATGCAGATGACCCTTCGCTGGGTATATAAAGTTTACTTTATTTTTTATCTGTTTTGAATTGGAATGTTTCTAACCCATTGTTAATGTTTTTCAGTGAACCTGGATAACCTTTCTGAAGGTATTTCCGGTTTGAAGGATTCTCCTGTTCGTCCGACACCACCGATTATTGTGGCGGATGACTCCCCACTGAAGAAGAAAGAGGGCGACACCGCTGTTCATGCTAAGGTGTCGCCTTCTCATAATGTATACCACTTCAGGGATCAAGGAGGTATGAGCACATTTCCGTATGCTTCTCCGACTTCTCCTTCTCCTGAGGAGGAAGACCCCACCCCTCATCAACCTAACTGGTCCTTACGCCGAGATTCAACATTCCGGGATGTGGTCGTATTCTTTGAATTCTTGGGGGAGTGTCTTCCACCTGGTGAAAAGGAGAGACGTCGCCTTAGTGTTCGCCAAGAATTGCTAAACTCCCATTCTTACTATTTGGCGAACACTATTTCCACCACCCATGAAATAACCAGGGATTGGTTGGCGATGAATGAACAATAGGATTGTGACACCCGGTAATTTCCCAATCCTATAAACTAAGTAATCAACCTAATAATTAGGTGATTGTGAATATTAAGCGCGCTATATTAGAATCAGCGCGGGCAATTGTTATGTTCGCCCTGCGCGAGCGCACTATGATAGAATCAGCGCGGGCAATTGTTATGTTCGCCCTGCGCGAGCGCGCTATGTTAGAGTCAGCGCGGGCACGTCATGTGCGCCCTGCGCGAGCGCGCGATGTAAAAACCAGCGTGGGCATATGTTATATGCGCCATGCGCGAATGTTTTGGCTTTATGTTTTCATGTAACTTAACTTTATGTTGTCTAATGGGTTGACCATCCCGCATGATGCTAAGGCGGGTGCATCCTAAATCGTTTATGCGCGTGCGGAAGGGAACTAACCTCCCCGCATGGCGGGAACATTGAGAGCTAGTTTGTCTGAAGCTCCAAGATGGAATTGACTTCAACATGACTAATCACTATGTTGAAATACCAAGACCACCTGGAGAATTTACAAATGAAACTCAATGTCCCTGACTGCGAGAAGGTTACGCACCTACCCGCAGCAAAGAAATGTCCTTCACGCAGAAAGCTATGCGCACAAAGTTATACGCGCAGAACACTTAGCCTAATCTCCAGATTTAAGGAGGATTATTCCCGCCCAAAAGGAAACAGTAGCGTGTTTCAGAAATTTCTACTTTTTTTACTGTACACTGACAAAAGCACCTGAAAAAGCATACTGTAACATGAAAAGTCAACTGTCAGCCACCCTATTCTCACCAACCATAGACCTGCATGTTCTGTCCAAATCAAATCAAAATCTTTTATCCACTCCTCCACTTTTAAATAAATAATAATAATTTCCATACTTTATCATCATTACACCTAGATATGAAAAGATTACAATCCCCTAAAGCAAGGGATTGTGTTCCCTTGAGTTTGCCTATAAATATGTAACCTAAATTATCACCCAAACACACTTCAAACTTCTCTCTTAAGAACTGCAAACTTGCACTAATCATCTCCCCAGCATCCGTTGTTTTCATTTCCGATCCTGTTACTAGGTAAGCCGAGATTATAACCTTGAGATCTACTTTCCAACCCTTATATTCCCCTATTTCTTGATCTTAATATATATACTTCTTGTTATTTAATCGTATTCTAGACCTTCAATTCAAAGGCCAACACCAAGAAAACCCGAATCTCGATTAATCCCTTAACAAGAACCACAGGTGAGTCTCACAGCCCCTATTTTCACTATTTTCACTGTTTTTAAACTGTTTTCGGGGCGAGGGACACGTGCTTAAATTACGATTTATCATGGTATACTTACAAGTTATGTAAACGATTGTGTTTAAATTATGTTTCATGATGAGCAATGCAAACGGTTATCTATGGTTTACGATGTATGTGCGCCAGAACTCGAGTAAGTGATCACTTTACCATTGGAACTCTAAGGGTAGGGACTGCTGGTTTGATCCACCCACTCGTAGGGGTCGCACCTCTTTGCATGGACGAGTGCCTAGTATGGTCATGGGGCAGTACTATGGGATTGAGCCCGCTCGTAGAGGTCGCTCCTGTTACGCAGACGAGCGCCTTGTTTTCCGGCACAACGTCCGCGCGTAACCCGCGGGACGGTATTACAGTATTATTCGCTCGTAATGGCAGCGCCACTTTGCATGGACGAGCACGGCTTTTCAGAAATGTCCACGCGCAACCCGCGGGACGGTATTACACTATTTTAGCTCGTAGTGGCAGCGCCACTTTGCATAGACGAGTACGTTTTCCAGAAACGTTCGCGCGTAACCCGCGGAACGGATCTATCAGAAATATGTTGTCAGATCTATGTTTTCATACAGTTTATCAAGCATATGTTTAGACATGAAATCAGAAATGTGTTTTAATATGATTTTCGCCAAGACTATGACGCGATACGATTAATCAAGTTACTAAAACTTGTGAACTCACTCAGTTTATACTGATTCAAATGTTTTACGTGTCTTTCAGGAGATAACTAGGTAGCGCATGGAGTCACACTTAGAGCACCTCACGCTGAACATCTAAAACTAGCTTTTTGGAAGATTTTAGTTCTATCCCTTCGATGCGCGTGGTTGTTCTCGCCGCGCAAGGGGATATGGCGTGGAAATCTTCAACAGTTTTTATACTTGGATGATTTTATGTAATTTTTAAACAATGTAATGTATTTGTATTAAACATTTCATGCGCAATGAAAATCTTATCTTGAATGTTTGCAATGGCCCGTGCTTAAGTATCAATCCCCACTCGCGCGCGCCCGGCTGTTTCCGCCGTTCAGGGCCGGGTGTGACAGATTGGTATCAGAGCACTGGTTATAGCGAACTAGGAAAAGAAGTTTTAACCTAGACTATAACCGTTGGGGAATCGCATGAAATATTTTTCAAAGAAAATATTTTCAAAAGAAACTATACACACACTTAGGAACACGGGTCGCACAGTGTCTAGTGAATAAAGATAAAGAACATTATGTGCTCAGAGTACATGCGCTAAGTTTAATATATTTTCATTCTCTTTTAAAGCGAGAATGCCTCCAACTAGAGCCAAGGGAATCACCATGACACCCGAGGAACTCGCGGAAATAATCGCGCAGGCGATCGAGACACATGAGGCCAGCAAGGCCGAATCAAGTCAGGGTCGTCAGAACGAGACCCCAGAACCCGAATCAGGAGCCTTGGACAAAGGGTGCTCCTATAAGACATTTATGGCCTGTAGGCCTTGGCCATTCAAGGGTACCGAAGGGGCCATTGGGCTCTACAACTGGATTGACAAGATGGAGACAGTTCTCTCCATTAGCTGATGTAGTGAGAACCAGAAGGTCCTTTACGCGACCTGCATGTTCCAAGAAGCAGCTTCGTCTTTGTGGAAGCTTCAAGTGAAGACCTTGGGGCGAGAAGTTGCACTTCACAGGACCTGGGAGGAGCTGAAAGAAATGTTGATGAGAAAGTTCTGCTCTCGCGCAGAAATCCAGAGTCTGCAACAGGAATTCTGGAACCACACCATGGTAGGAATGGATATCGACGCCTACAACAACCGGTTCAACGAGCTTTGCCAGTTGGTGCCAGACATGGCAAACACGGAGGAAAAGAAGATCGAGAGGTATATCTTTGGGTTACCTCCTGTTGTTAGGGTTCCGCTCAACGCCGCAGCGCCTCCAACCTTTGATGAGGCGGTAGCGCGGGCCATCACCCTTACAAGGGATACGGTCCGTGCGGGTATGTTGACTACGCGCGGAAACGAGCAGCGAACCTCTGACTCCAAGAGGAAATGGAACTCTCACCACCGAGGGTCCGACTCCAAGCAGCCACCGTTCAAGAAGCAGGAGAGCGCAAAGGTTTACGCGATCCAAGCCGCAGAGCCATCAAGGAAAGGATACAGCGGGCCTCGCCCATGGTGCAGCAAATGCAAGTATCACCACGAGGGTGAATGCGCAAGAATCGAATGCGCCAAATGTGGCAGACCAGGGCACAAGGCGATGAATTGCCGTATCAGAGAAGCTGGAGCGAGCGACAACTGCTACGCATGCGGGAAGCCAGGGCATTTTAGTCGGGATTGCCCGCAAAAGGGAAACCAAGCTCGCAGGAGAGCTTTTGTGATCGGCGCGGGCGAAGCTAAAGAAGAGCCGAATGTGGTAACCGGTACGTTTTTGCTTAACGGCCATTTTGCATCTGTTTTATTTGATACTGGCGCTGACCTAAGTTTTATATCCGCTGAGTTTAAAAACTCCCTAGGCCTAGCAAGCAGTAGGCTAGACACGCCTTATACTATAGAACTAGCCAATGGTAGGCAGTTATGTGCGAACGAAAGAACTGAACAATGTGTTATAGTCATGGGAGGTCACGGGTTCAATATTAATTTGTTGCCAATAGACTTGGGAAGTTTTGACATTGTGGTAGGTATGGATTGGTTAGTCGAGAACCACGCAGAGGTTATTTGCCATGAGAAGCAGGTTCGGATCCCACTGTTGAACGGAGAAACCTTGGTAATTCAAGGGGAAAGAAGGGGAGTTGCGACGAAACTGATTTCGTGCCTAAAGGCGCGCAAGTGCCTAAGGAAAGGGTGCTACGCCTTCCTGGCGCATGTAGTAGAGAAGAAAGGAGATGAGCGAAGAATTGAAGACTTACCAGTAGTGCGCGAATTTCCAGAAGTTTTTCCTGAAGATTTGCCCGGATTACCGCCGCGACAAGTCGAATTTCGTATTGATTTAGTCCCAGGAGCTGCGCCAGTAGCTCGAGCGCCTTATCGATTAGCTCCATCTGAGATGCAAGAGCTATCCAATCAGTTACAGGAACTATTGGATAAGGGTTTCATACGCCCAAGCTTTTCACCTTGGGGAGCTCCAGTACTGTTTGTTAAGAAGAAGGATGGTTCCTTCCGGATGTGTATTGACTACAGGGAGCTGAACAAGCTGACAATCAAGAATCGGTACCCCTTACCGAGGATTGACGACTTATTTGACCAGTTGCAGGGATCCAGTTATTATTCGAAGATAGATCTACGGTTAGGATACCACCAACTTAGGGTCCATGAGGAAGATGTGCCGAAAACAGCCTTCCGAACTAGATACGGCCATCATGAGTTCTTAGTGATGCCTTTCGGGCTAACTAATGCACCGGCTGTATTCATGGATCTGATGAACCGCGTGTGCAAACCATACTTGGATAAATTTGTAATTGTATTTATAGATGATATTCTAATTTACTCTCGGACCAAGGCCGAGCATGAGCAACACCTGAGATTGATTTTGGAATTGTTGAGGAAAGAAAAGTTGTATGCGAAGTTTTCCAAGTGCGAGTTTTGGCTTAGAGAAGTTCACTTTCTCGGTCACGTTGTAAACGAGAAAGGAATACACGTTGATCCTTCTAAAGTCAAGGCCATCGAAAACTGGGAAGCGCCAAAAACCCCAACTGAGGTGAGGCAATTCCTAGGACTAGCTGGCTACTATCGACGCTTCATTGAGAACTTCTCCAAGATAGCTCTACCACTGACCGCGTTAACTCAGAAAGACAAGAACTTTGTTTGGGGCGAAAATCAGGAAGCGGCATTTCAAATGTTAAAACAGAAGTTATGTAGTGCGCCAATTTTGTCTCTGCCCGAGGGGACGGATGACATCGTCGTTTACTGCGACGCTTCACATCAGGGACTCGGATGTGTCCTTATGCAGCGAGACAAAGTCATAGCGTATGCCTCGCGCCAACTCAAGACCAATGAAAAGAACTACACAACGCATGATCAGGAACTTGGAGCGGTTGTCTTCGCGCTAAAGATTTGGCGCCATTACCTCTATGGTACAAAGTGTATAATCTTTACGGATCACAAGAGCCTTCAACATATATTTGATCAAAAGGATTTAAACATGAGGCAACGAAGATGGGTTGAATTGTTGAATGATTATGATTGTGAAATAAAGTATCACCCTGGAAAGGCGAATGTGGTAGCAGACGCGCTAAGTAGGAAGGAGCGAATAAAAACGCTACGAGTCAAGGCTCTAAAACTGACCATTCGCGCAGATCTCTCTACCCGCGTCCGAGACGCTCAGCAAGAAGCCTTGAAACCAGAGTTTGTTAAAAACGAATCCCTTGGGGGTATGATTAAGGATTTGGAGCTCAAAGAGAACGACACTCGATATTTTGCTAACCGCATATGGGTCCCTCTCAAGGGAGGATTGCGCGAGCAAGTATTAAACGAAGCTCACAAGACGCGGTATTCCGTACATCCTGGCGCAGACAAGATGTACCAAGATGTTAAAGCGCTGTATTGGTGGCCCAATCTTAAAGGCGCCATCGCGACGTATGTCAGTAAGTGCCTGACGTGTTCGAAGGTAAAGGCTGAATACCAGAAACCATCAGGGTTGCTTCAACAGCCAGAAATTCCTATGTGGAAGTGGGAACAAATCTCTATGGACTTCATCACCAAACTGCCAACGACACCTGGGGGTTATGACACGATCTGGGTTATTGTGGATCGGCTAACTAAGTCAGCGCACTTCCTGCCGATCAAGGAAACCGATAAGATGGAAAAGTTAGCCCGATTGTATATTCAAGAAGTAGTTTCAAAACATGGAGTCCCGGTGTCCATCATTTCTGATAGAGATAGTCGGTTCACCTCAAGATTTTGGAGATCGTTACAAGGGGCTTTAGGTACTCGTCTTGACATGAGTACGGCATATCATCCCCAAACAGATGGACAAAGCGAGCGAACAATCCAGACATTGGAAGATATGCTGCGCGCGTGCGCAATCGATTTCGGAGGTAGCTGGGATACTCATCTCCCATTGGTCGAATTTTCTTACAACAACAGTTATCACACAAGCCTCAAGGCTGCGCCGTTTGAAGCTTTGTATGGGCGCAAGTGTAGATCCCCACTGTGCTGGGCTGAAGTGGGTGACAAGCAAATGACTGGTCCAGAATTGATCCAAGAAACAACAGACAAAATTTTTCAGATACGGGATCGCCTTAAGACAGCGCGCGACAGACAGAAGAGCTACGCAGATGTGCGAAGGAAACCGTTGGAGTTTCATGTAGGGGATAAAGTACTTTTGAAAGTCTCTCCATGGAAAGGAGTCCCCCGTTTCGGCAAGCGAGGAAAGTTAAATCCGCGCTACATTGGACCATTTGAGATCCTGGAAAGGATCGGTCCAGTTGCTTATAAACTCCGTTTACCCGCCGAACTCAGTGGAGTTCATGATACTACGTTCCATGTATCCAACCTCAAAAAGTGCTTATCTGACGAAACGTTGATTTTGCCGTTGGAAGAGATTCACATCGACAAACAACTGCACTTCGTAGAAGAGCCTCTAGCCGTAACCGATTGGAAAGAACAAAAGTTACGCAGAAGCAGAATCAAGTTAGTAAAGGTTCAATGGAACTCGAGGCGTGGGCCTGAATTCACTTGGGAAAGAGAAGACCAGATGCGCATGAAATACCCACACCTCTTTCAGAGCATGGCTTCTGCCAGCAACGTCTCCTAAATTTCGGGACGAAATTCTCTTAACAGGGGGAAAATGTGACACCCGGTAATTTCCCAATCCTATAAACTAAGTAATCAACCTAATAATTAGGTGATTGTGAATATTAAGCGCGCTATATTAGAATCAGCGTGGGCAATTGTTATGTTCGCCCTGCGCGAGCGCGCTATGATAGAATCAGCGCGGGCAATTGTTATGTTCGCCCTGCGCGAGCGCGCTATGTTAGAGTCAGCGCGGGCACGTCATGTGCGCCCTGCGCGAGCGCACGATGTAAAAACCAGCGTGGGCATATGTTATATGCGCCATGCGCGAATGTTTTGGCTTTATGTTTTCATGTAACTTAACTTTATGTTGTCTAATGGGTTGACCATCCCGCATGATGCTAAGGCGGGTGCATCCTAAATCGTTTATGCGCGTGCGGAAGGGAACTAACCTCCCCGCATGGCGGGAACATTGAGAGCTAGTTTGTCTGAAGCTCCAAGATGGAATTGACTTCAACATGACTGATCACTATGTTGAAATACCAAGACCACCTGGAGAATTTACAAATGAAACTCAATGTCCCTGACTGCGAGAAGGTTACGCACCTACCCGCAGCAAAGAAATGTCCTTCACGCAGAAAGCTATGCGCACAAAGTTATACGCGCAGAACACTTAGCCTAATCTCCAGATTTAAGGAGGATTATTCCCGCCCAAAAGGAAACAGTAGCGTGTTTCAGAAATTTCTACTTTTTTTACTGTACACTGACAAAAGCACCTGAAAAAGCATACTGTAACATGAAAAGTCAACTGTCAGCCACCCTATTCTCACCAACCACAGACCTGCATGTTCTGTCCAAATCAAATCAAAATCTTTTATCCACTCCTCCACTTTTAAATAAATAATAATAATTTCCATACTTTATCATCATTACACCTAGATATGAAAAGATTACAATCCCCTAAAGCAAGGGATTGTGTTCCCTTGAGTTTGCCTATAAATATGTAACCTAAATTATCACCCAAACACACTTCAAACTTCTCTTTTAAGAACTGCAAACTTGCACTAATCATCTCCCAAGCATCCGTTGTTTTCATTTCCGATCCTGTTACTAGGTAAGCCGAGATTATAACCTTGAGATCTACTTTCCAACCCTTATATTCCCCTATTTCTTGATCTTAATATATATACTTCTTGTTATTTAATCGTATTCTAGACCTTCAATTCAAAGGCCAACACCAAGAAAACCCGAATCTCGATTAATCCCTTAACAAGAACCACAGGTGAGTCTCACAGCCCCTATTTTCACTATTTTCACTGTTTTTAAACTGTTTTCGGGGCGAGGGACACGTGCTTAAATTACGATTTATCATGGTATACTTACAATTTATGTAAACGATTGTGTTTAAATTATGTTTCATGATGAGCAATGCAAACGGTTATCTATGGTTTACGATGTATGTGCGCCAGAACTCGAGTAAGTGATCACTTTACCATTGGAACTCTAAGGGTAGGGACTGCTGGTTTGATCCACCCACTCGTAGGGGTCGCACCTCTTTGCATGGACGAGTGCCTAGTATGGTCATGGGGCAGTACTATGGGATTGAGCCCGCTCGTAGAGGTCGCTCCTCTTACGCAGACGAGCGCCTTGTTTTCCGGCACAACGTCCGCGCGTAACCCGCGGGACGGTATTACAGTATTATTCGCTCGTAGTGGCAGCGCCACTTTGCATGGACGAGCACGGCTTTTCAGAAATGTCCACGCGCAACCCGCGGGACGGTATTACACTATTTTAGCTCGTAGTGGCAGCGCCACTTTGCATAGACGAGTACGTTTTCCAGAAACGTTCGCGCGTAACCCGCGGAACGGATCTATCAGAAATATGTTGTCAGATCTATGTTTTCATACAGTTTATCAAGCATATGTTTAGACATGAAATCAGAAATGTGTTTTAATATGATTTTCGCCAAGACTATGACGCGATACGATTAATCAAGTTACTAAAACTTGTGAACTCACTCAGTTTATACTGATTCAAATGTTTTACGTGTCTTTCAGGAGATAACTAGGTAGCGCATGGAGTCACACTTAGAGCACCTCACGCTGAACATCTAAAACTAGCTTTTTGGAAGATTTTAGTTCTATCCCTTCAATGCGCGTGGTTGTTCTCGCCGCGCAAGGGGATATGGCGTGGAAATCTTCAACAGTTTTTATACTTGGATGATTTTATGTAATTTTTAAACAATGTAATGTATTTGTATTAAACATTTCATGCGCAATGAAAATCTTATCTTGAATGTTTGCAATGGCCCGTGCTTAAGTATCAATCCCCACTCGCGCGCGCCCGGCTGTTTCCGCCGTTCAGGGCCGGGTGTGACAAGGATGAACTAGCGGCCTCTGCTTCCGATGCTAAAGAAGAAGCCCTTAAGGCTATAAACGAAGCTAGAGAAACCGGCCAGGCCCTGGAGGCAGAGAAAGCTGCTCGGTCTGCTGCCGAGGAGGCCAAGGTTACTCTCCAAAAGCAATTGGATGAACAATCGAAGATGATGGCTGAGCAGACCAAGTTGCTGGAGACCCTTCAGGCTGAATCTGTGGCCAAGGACAAACGCTTGGCTGATCTAAACTCCAATAGCCGTGATAAAGCCTTGGAATGTGCTAAACATAAAATGGAACTTGTCCGGGCAAAGGCGGACCAAAAATGGCTACTGGCGGAGGTGATTCCCAAAGTATGCACCTTTTACTTGTCATAAATAATAAGTGTTTTTAGAGTTACTTATATATGATTGTATCAACAGGTCATTGCCGATGTTCGAGCGAGTGATGAACTTGGGAATTGTGTTGCTATCCTCCTCAAAGTTTCGAAGCAAGCCGGTCGCCAACTAGGCTTTCAAGAAGGTTATCAGTTTGGCTCGACTTCTAAGTTTCCTGAGGAGTATGTGTTGGCCGGCAAAGATACTATTGCCATTTTGAAGCAGAAATCAAAGGATTTTGATTCTTTGAAATTTTCTTTGACGGAGCAGATATCCGGGCTTGTTGATGAGGAGGATAGCATTCAGCAATTAAAGACTCTCTTTGAACTTGATGGAGGAAACGAAGAAGAAGAAGAAGATGCTGAAGATGCGGAAGGCGAAGGTGCGGGGCCTAAAGATGCCGCATCATAAATTTTTTTGTTCTTGTAGCTTGACTTTTTTTTTTGTAATCCCATTTGTGTAAATGAAGAAGGTTTAATTTTGCTTCCGGTACACTTTGTTTATTTGTCGTAATATAAGTGTTTTGTAGACACTTTGTTTATTTGTCGTAATATAAGTGTTTTGTAGGATTTTCTTTGTATGCCAATAAAGGATTACGTGATAATACAAGTCTCAAATGACTGAAATGAAAATTTTCATAACTAGGGCATAACCCAACATACAAGAAATGAAATTACAAAGGTTTTTAACGTCTAGTTAGGCGCGCAGGCCAAAAGAAAAACCAACTAAATGTAACATTTTTTCAGTTGGGCCTCATTCCAAGTTCTAGGGATCTCCGTCCCGTCTAACCTCTCTAACTTTTAGGCACCATTAGATAAAACTTTCTGAATTTTATAAGGTCCTTCCCAAGTTGGGGCCAACTTGCCTGGGAGCTCTTGCCCTGAGGCTTCATTGTTGCGGAAGACATAGTCTCCCGCATCGAATTCACATCTTTGAACCCGTGAGTCATAATATTTTTGCAACTGTCGTTTGTAATTATGCTCGTGGATCAATGCCATTTCTCTTCTTTCTTCGAGGAGGTCAAGGTTCATCCGGAGTTCATGATCATTATCCTCAATCATAAGAACTCTGGAGGATGGGATACCAATCTCGGCGGGAATCATGGCTTCTGTGCCATATGTTAAACTGAAGGGGGTTTCGGAATTACTGGAATTCCTTTGAGTGCGGAAGGCCCATAGTACATGGGGCAATTCGTCCACCCATCCCATTTGTTTCGTTCCCAATCTCATTTTGATTCCTTCTTTGATTGTCAGATTGGTTCTCTCAACTTGATTGTCCGATTGGTTCTCTCGACTTGACCATTCGCTTGCGGGTGGGCTATGGAAGTGAAGATTTGAGAAATGTGCAACTCTTTTAACCATTCTTGCAACCCACTGTCCGCGAATTGTGTCCCGTTGTCACTAACTAGCTCTAGAGGGAGGCCAAAACGGCATATGATGAGTTCCCACAAGAATTTTTTAACACTTGCTGCTGTTATAGAAGCAACTGGTTTGGCCTCCACCCATTTTGTAAAGTAGTCAATGGCTACTATCAGGAATTTGACGCGTCCGGGGGCTTCAGGGAAAGGTCCCATTATGTCCACTGCCCATTTCTGGAACGACCAAGTTGAAATGACTGGGACTAACTCGTTCTTTGGTCGAAGCGTGTTAGGAGCATGGCGTTAACATGAATCACACTTCCTGATTTCACGTACAGCATCCATATGCATCCCCGGCCAGTAATATCCAGCGTTTATTACCTTTGCTACGACCATCCGCGGACCCGCTTGAAGACCACAAATGCCTTTATGAACCTCTCTGATTAAATAATTCGCGTCCTCGACATCTACACATCGAAGTAGTGGTCCAAGGAAGGAACGTCGGTATAAAATACCGTCAAGTATCTGGTAGTTCAAGGCTTTGTGCTTTATCTTCCGGGCCGCTGCTTTTCCTTCCGGAAGTGCTCCGGATGACAAGTATGCTACAATGGGTGTCATCCAGGATTCTACTCCCGTTTGGATCACTAAAACCTGATGTTGCGGAACATACGGGCGATCTAATACTTCGATGCGGATGTCTTTGACAAAATGTTTGAAGTTCGTTGAGGCCAATTTACTGAGAGCGTCCGCTGATTTGTTTTCACTTCTCTTTATATGAATGACTTTGCAAGAAGAGAACCGGAGCATCAAATCTTTCGCCTGTGATACATATGAAGCCATGATATCATTCTTTGCTTCATATGTACCATTGATCTTTCCCGCAATCAACATGGAATCCACTCGGGCTTCTAAATGCTTAACCCCAAGCTTTTTGGCTATCCTCAAGCCTGCCAAGAAAGCTTCATACTCTGCCTCGTTGTTGGTACTTTTGAAATCCAGCTCTATGGCATATGTAAACACATGGCCTTCGGGGTTGACTAGCCTGAGGCCTGCGCCACATCCCTCACTGCTTGAAGCTCCATCCGTGAATAAAGACCAAATCTGTCCCAATTCCGGAGGTGCTTGGGGTTGTTGCTCGATTAAACATTCTTTTTCTTTGTGATGCAGAACTTCTGTTACGAAGTCCGCCAACACATGTCCTTTAATTGCTGGTCTAAGTTTGTACTCTATTGCATGTTCACCTAGCTCGATGGCCCATTTGGCCAGTCGCCCAGATAATTCAGGCTTACTGAGAACGTTTTTGAGCTTGTATCCGGTTAAAACATTGATGGGGTGCCCTTGAAAGTACCCGCGGAGGCGTCGGGCAGCATAAACCAGTGCTAAAACAAGTTTTTCAAGCATGGAGTACCTTGTTTCCGGGTCCGATAGTGTTATGCTGACGTAGTAGATCGGTGTTTGAATATTCTTTCGATCTGTCAGAAGGACGGCCCCGATGGCAATGTCTGAAGCTGATAGGTATAACGTTAAAGGTTCCCCCGCAAAAGGTGCTGTTAACGTGGGCAGCTCCATCAAACATTTTTTAACCTCCACAAAAGCTTGTTCTGCTTCCGCAGTCCAATTGAAATGTGTTTTTTTAAGGAAATTTCTTAGTGTTGAAATAAATGGGTGAGATTTGGCTGCATGGTTTGCCAAGAGTCGATTCAAAGCAACCAAACGCCCATTGAGTGTCTATACTTCTTTGAGGGAGGACGGGGAAGGCATGCGGGCTATATCTTGAACTTTATCTGGATTAGCTTTGAAGCCCGCATCCGTGACAACCACACCTAGAAACTTTCCTTCTTCCATTCCAAATGAACACTTGGCTGGATTCAACTTCATGTTGATACTCTTCAAAGTGTCGAATGTATCTTCGATATCTCTCAACATTTGATCTTCCTCAACACTTTTGATTACGAGATCATCCATATACACCTCTAGATTTCGACCGATTTGACTTTTAAACGCTATGTCCATCAATCGTTGATATGTGGCCCCCGCATTTTTTAGTCTGAAAGGCATCATTTTGTAACAAAAGGTGCCCTGATCGATACGAAATGCTGTTTTGTCCTCATCGCCCGCCATGCAGATCTGGTGATAGCCTTTGTAGGCATCCAGGAAGCACTTAAATTTGAATGGTGCTTCAACATCAACCTTGAGATCTATTTCGGGTAAAGGGTAACAATCCTTCGTACATGCTTTATTTAGGTCCTTGAAATCGATACACATCCACCATGCCCCATTGCTTTTGGGGACGATGACTGGGTTGGCGACCCATGTATGGTAACGGATTGGACGAATGATCCCTGCCTGCAAGAGGTCCTGGACTTGTTCATTCATTGCTTTTGTTTGTTCCGGGCCCATCTTGCGTTGTTTTTGAACAATTGGCGTAAACAACGGGTTTACCCTTAGTTTGTGTTCCGCAATGTTCCGTGGGACACCCGTCATGTCCGCAGGTTGCCACGCGAAAACATCGATATTTTTCGATAATAACTGTTTCAAGAATGTCTGTACTATCTCGGAGATAGCAGGTCCAATTGTTACAGTTTGATCAGGGAACTTTTTATTCAAAACCCATTTTTCCGGTTCAGTCCTCAGAGACTTTTGGAATCTTGCTAGGTTTTGAGCTCTCGTTTGTGAAGCAGTGCCTGTTAACATGAATTATTGCGATGCCAGTACAAGTTGGGACTCCCACTGCACTGTTTGTCGTGAATGGATGAGCATTGAAATCACCAATCGCTTCTCGTCCAAGGATGATATCATGTCTTGATGTTGCTGGCAAAACCAGAAATTCGACCTCCTCTGTCCTCTAATGAATTCCATCACTCAGAATGACTGGAATGAAATTACACCTCGTGGATGCATTATTTCTCCTCCAAATCCCGAAACCGGAGCGTGGATGGGTTTCAATCTTTCTTTATCTTCTTCGTCAAGCTGATCGAAGCATTGTTCATACATGATGTCCGATGTGCTGCCGGTGTCGAAGAAGACGTAGTGAGAACGATAGTGCCCGAAGAGGGCCGTGATGATTAGGGGATTCTTACTGTTCGGACCCCCTTTAATTCGAGGTAAGATCACTGGCTCATTCTTCCACTCTTCATCATCAGATTCTTTTCTCTTATTCCTTGTATGGGACTCACCTTGTACCATATGAACGTTCAAATCTTTAATTTGCTTTTTACTCGGGCCTTGGATGTCTCGAACGGGTGCTTTTCCATCGTCCGGTTTCCATTTTTTACCAAGTGCCTGAGCTTTCCGGATTTCACAGCCGTCTCTATTTCGTTTTTTAATGATCTACATTCATTCGTATTATGACCAATGTCGTCATGATACGAACAGTGTTTGGTAGCATCCAAGAACGATCTTCTTGTTAGTGGCTGTGGTTTTCTGAATTTTATATTCTCTGTAGTGAGAATTTCAGCGGGAGTCTTTGAAAGAGGAGTCCAATTGTTGGGACCTCGGCTTGCGGGTCCTTCTTTGTTCTTGTTTCCTATAAGGGATCTTGCATCAAATGGTTTTGACACTTCCGCACTTGGCTGAAGCCTTGACCAGATAGGTCCTTTCTCCTGTCTGTTAGGTCTTGGATTCTGAAATTCAACTTTAAACTTTTGCTTCGTGTTACCATTCCTCAATGTTTTCTCAGTGTTAGCATACACCTTTGCCGCAGTCATCAGGTCGTCCCACTCTTTTGGCATTCCATCTCTGCCTGTAAGTGTGCAGACTAAATCGTCACATTTGACGTTTTTGCGGAAGGCACAACGAAGCATGTCTTTTATGACGAACTGAAAATTTTTTCTTACTTTTCAGACACTCATCGCGACTTGACTCAAATTTTTGGGACGAAAATTCTTTAACATGGGAATGATGTGACACTCGTCAATTTCAGGTTAACTTCGTTAATCTAAACTCCGTCAACTCAAACTTAAGATCACTTGATCTATAACGCACATCTCATTATATTTAAAATAGAGTTTTAAATGACGCTTGACAATTACTACATGTGTAGTCTTTCAAGATTGCACCGAAACGCAAACGAGTTGACGCAAATCATTAGTGAATAAACGAAAAACATCCAAACAATAATTATGTGATAATTATGTGTTAGGCATATGTGTTAGTTGATAATATTGTTTAAAACGTTAACTCAAGATGCAAACAAGTTACTTATGCTAGAAATATAATATTTAGAAGCGGAGGGACCTTGATGTAACATATTATTATTAATAATAACAAAACCCTAACTCTTTCCCTCTCCCCACACAACCCGATCCCCCCCCCCCCCCCTTTTCTCTCTTGGCTGTCGTCAATCATACACACACATACACACAAGATTTTTCAAGTTTGGTTGAAGATTAAGGTGCTAGGAAGGTATAAACAACTATCCTATGTATTTTACATGTTTAATTTTGATCTTGAATGGGTTAATCTAAAACCCTAGGTCACGAAAATTATGAGTAGGATGAACTAGGGTTGATTATATGTTTGATTATGCTTTGGTTATTGATTTAGATGATCATATGTGATTTTGAACGGTGAAAGATTGTTAAATCATTGATTGTTTGTAAAACCTAGAGGGTTACTACTGATGTTGATGAATAATTATGTTTATTACATGTTTGGAGATATGTCGTATGCTTAGGATGCATGTTAGACAATTGTTTGTGCTTGCTGAGTTTTGACAGCAGAGATTGTTAAACTTGAACGACATGTAACTTGTTAAATATAAAAGTAAACGGAGCTATTTATGAGTCTAAGAGGTAGTACTCTGAGTCTAGTTTCCAGAAAACCCAACCACACCTAATTTGGAGGTGTTTTGGTTGTTCAAACGATTTAAATGTGGTTAAAGGTCAAAACTGGTACTGGACAGATTGTAAGTTATGTTTAGACAACTGTAACTAAATGTTATTGTGGAAATTGGTCGAGGTTGTTAACACTACAGGATACTATGTTGAGTCTAGTTTCTATGAAGTCCAAAATTGTAATTTTTGGACGAGTAAAAGTTAACTTTTATTATTTTACAAAAACTGAAGTGCAAATCCGAATTGTGAGACCTGCTGTTAGGTTGTTTTGTAATTATCATATCTCATGAACTACAAGACCAAATGGATTGGTTCCACTTCTGGAAGTTAACTTGTTGAGTTAAGAACTTAACCCAATTGGTCTTGCATTAATTAGATTTTTCATGTAACGGGAATAACAAATAACATTCTATTGCGCATGATTTTGACTGCTGTGAGTTTGCTGTAATGTTTTGATCATTGTGAGAAATCTATGTGGAATAAAAATACAATAAAATATGTTCTGGAAACCTAACTCATGTATGCTTTTGTGACGATTTTTGGTGAATTAATTGAGATGCTATGATCTGTTGAATAGAGTAATCTTTCAAGTAGAGTCCTGTCTTGATGAAACTAGCTTCTGAACTTTGTGAAAATACATGAAACGTGCTAATTGCTAGATAATTGTTATGGTTTGACCAAATTGCCCTTGCGGGGAATAATTGCTAGAAATGTACACTATTAATACTTGACACGTAAATAGTTGTTCACACATGTAACGTATCACAAATGTGTTTGTTGAGACACACACAATTCACAAACGAAACACGAAACGTATCTTGTGCATAGGTATTATGTGCCGAGTCTAGAGACTCGATAATAGTTCCAACACTTAGAAAATCTCCTTGTTGTTTTAGAACGCTAGTGAGGGTTTTCTGTGACGCGCATCACTTGGGTGACTTGTTTTTGGAATTCTTCGCAAACAGTGAGTTTCACGTTTCCCCTTTTAACTCTTTTAAACGCTTTTCACTTGGGGGAGAATACATACTCCGAAACGCTTTTAGATTTTGTTATTAGATTATATATCACTTGTAAAGGCTAAGTGGCAAACGAAACAACTGAAGTCCTACACATCGAACCGTTTAGTATTGGATAATAGCGAGTCACTGTTGAGTAGTACTACTGGGTTTGACAAACCCCACCCAATGCTAAGCTCGACTGGAGGTCGAGTGGGTGTAATTTTGGCTAACACATTACCATGGTCGGGATAGACCTGGTAGCAAGGCACATGATAAACAGTCAGCTTCGGTGTCGAACACTTAGTAATACTTGCTTTATAGGCTAGCTACCTATAGATATATAATTTATATAACACTATCTGGTAACGCAAAACACTAAACTCAAAACGCTAAACGCAAACGTAAACGCAAACGCTTTATTGTATATACACTTGTGAACTCACCAACCCCGTGTTGACACTTTTAGTATGTTATTCTCAGGTAGCCGAGGCGGGCGCGCGGTATAGGATCATGCATTACTTTGAACGCTTATGTTTATGCAAACTCATCTTTATACTATTATTATTAATTGGGTTTTAAGTCGTCCTGCGTGACGCAACACTTGGTTTATGGTTTTATGCTTCCGCACTTATTTACATTTAAATGTTTTCGTGGTTTGAAAACTTTACTTATGGTTTGATTATAACTAATGATTCCGATCCTGTTAGTTCACACCTTCTGACGGTAAAACTCCGTTAGTGGATTTTGAGGGTGTGACATCTTTGTTGATTCCGCCGATGTTCAAGCTCTCGTCATTGAACATGGTGATAAAATCATCTATGGACTCGTTATCGTGGCGAACAACATCCAAAATTTCTGATTGGTCTCGCGTATGTTTTTTCTGCTGGCTGAAGTGTTGGGAAATTTTTTCACCAGATCGTCCCAACTGGAAATTTCACCGTTAGGTAACTTTTCAAACCACTCTCTTGCTGCCCCTGTTAGTGTCAATGCGAACATGTGACACCTATAGGGAAGCGTCCAACCACTAACACCACCGACCGCAATAAAGTTTTGGAGATGATCACTCGGATCAGTCATACCGTTATATTTACCCACCGATGTAGGTATTTTAGCATTAACAGGAAAGGGTGTTGTGGCAATACTTGCTATGAACTTTGATTTTTCGGCGAAAGCCGCGGGGCGATATGGTTTGGTAAAGTCTTGTTCCGCATTGCTATGGTATTCGGTATGGCGGATTACGTCATGCGGACAGCTGATTTTTGCCTGAGAACTCATCCTACTGTCACCGGTATACATACTGTAGTCTCCCGGGTGATAAGATGAATCGTAACCATCAAACTCGTCTAAGTAAGATGGCATCCACATATTTATGCGAGGACGAGGACGTAGCCTTGGAAGTTCACCAAACTCTGGTTCCGTCTGTTGACTGTAACGGGTTTGACTTCCTCTCGTTGTTGGTGGAGGAGAAGGAGATCCCCTAGGGGATTCTTCATAATCCAAAGTGCGAGCGTGAAGTCGCTCGTTGTGTTTTCTGCGCTCGTATTCAGCCACCAAACCTTGTTGTTGCAAGTGGAGCCATTCTTCAGGCGTTAAATGTCTCCTAGATCCGGAATTACGTTGATGAGATCTCGCCACGTCAGAGTCATCCGAATCATTTTCCAGATCCAACACTGACCGCTTTCGGCAAGTTTCTTCCGTGATCCGTCTGAGATTACCCAAATTAGAACCTTCCGGTGCCGGGGTCCGTCCCATATCTGGGGGGGGGGGGGAACCGGTTGGTGCTGTGACGTTTTCTAGGGTAAACCCCCCAGGTGTTACGTCAATGTTCCGTGATCCTGGCGCGGTGACTCGCTCAAGAGTACGGCCACTTGGAGTCGTGATACGTGCAAAAAAACTAAGACCCGGAGGTGCATCTGTGTTAGTTACACGTGACCCAGTTGCAAGGGTTCCCGTCGGCCCTTCAGGAGGTTTACTCATATCAAACGAACCAAAAAACCAACGAAAACTATTGTTGTTCTAACATAAATCACGGATGGCGTCAATGAAGAAACACGGATCCACTCCCCGGGTATGGGTCCTGGATCCAATGAGTCCACAGGGTACAATACAATAACTACTACCACGATATGAGTAAGGCTTCCTAAAGTCCAATGACCGGAACCTGCAAAACAGACACCGTGAGTCTTGTTACAGGAAGGACAAGGGGGGGGGGTCTTCCTGTAACCACCCTCTGGCGTGAGAATCAGTAACGTTCGTAAATGGAGAAAGTACTGAAATGTAAAGACTAAGTGTAGTCAGAATGTGGGTGAGTGAATGAATACCTCATACCGTTTGACAAGGTATTTATAGCCGAAGGATGATGGAAGATGATTGGGACAACTGTCCTCTTCTAGAAGATCTTTGATAACCGTCTGGACACGTGTCTTCTTGTGATAGGTTGGGCTATACGTCCCATGTGCATGGGTATAACAACCTGGACACGTGTCACCAGCTGATAGGATGGATCGCACCCTGACCATGTGCACGGTTATAACAACCTGGCCAGGTGTCCTTTGTTCATTGGTTAGTGTGTCACGTATTCCCTAAGTAAAAATCATGAGCCTTCTTCTAGAGAGTACTTGAATGGTGACAGCTGGCCCGCAGGCACTGTCCTCCAGTTGCTATGCGGACAGATGTCTTGTCCTGCGGATGACTTCTGAGGACGCCCGAATGCTTCCGCGCGTGCTACGAGGACGTTCCTCCTCTATCGTGATATGCGGGTGACCCATGTGTCCCGCGGGTGGCTTATAAGAGGATTCTCTGTGATCCGCGGGTGGTACTTAAGGGTGTTTGAGTCTTTTTGGTACCTTACCTCTATATAGCCTACATGAAATATATCTCTCATTCAGATTATAGGTCATATGTTTTTTGATGTTTGTGCTTATATTTGAATAAAGTATCTTACTCAATTACAATTTAGGCATCAAAATATGTTGCCTGTAATTTTTGATTTGTAGTGATTCACATAGCCATGTTTTAAGGATGCTTATGAAATTTTTGAAAATAATAAATGGATTTGAAGAAAGGTGAGTGAGTTGACTAAATTAAGAAACTTTGATGATGAGGGTACATTTGTTAGAAGAATATGTAGTTTATATGAAACAGGAAGCTGAAGCAACCCTAAAAAAGTTATTATGTGCAACAGACCATATGCAAACCTCAAAAGAATTAATAATCAAAATCAAGATGTTAGAGTTTAATCTCAAAGGTTCACTTTAGCGAGATGCTCTTTTGAAAAATGACTTACTAAACTTAACGGCCATGGTACAGAGTAGAACGATCCACCATGCAAAGAGCTTCAAAATATCCTTGAGATTGCATTATCGATTAATTTTTTAAATAAAGTATATTTAAGATGAATTTGATTTGTTCGTACCCTAACTATGAACCTCTAATATAACCACTTGGTTCATATGTTGCAAGTTTCTGATTTTATTGTTTGATGATTTATTAATTAGGAGCGACAATTTTTAAGATACATGTATCAATGCAACCTTAGGATGGGCCCAGAGATTAGTATGTCTTTAATTTTGTTTGTTAATCCTCTAATATTTTAGAATAATATTGCATTTTCTAACAAAATTCATCCACCAGACACATTTTCAAGATCAATCTACATTTAAGATTAAAAGTCACAGGTGAATGAGCCGGTCTGGTTCAACAAACCAAAGAAACTACAACAAAGTTTCAGATCCAATCCCGAAGATTCATTCATTGAGATGAGAAATAGCTTTCTAAAATTTAAAAACAACAAATACTTGTAAGTGGTTATAATCTATGATCCAAAAGTTTATTACTTTATTGCTTCAGTTTAATATGAGAAGTTCTTTTTGAACAGGGAAAACTTGCAGTGCTACAAAGAACTTGCTAAAGCACAAGCCGGAAGGTGTTTTTTCTTTTAAATTATTAGTATCATAGACTAATTATTGAAGTTTGATTTAATTGTCTTGGTCGTTGACAACTGTAAGAACGCTTTCTGGTGATTTTGTGTGCAGATTGAAGCTTTTGTCATATGTTAGGTGCTGACTTTGCTTCACATTATGAGGTAAATTGTACATTTAAATTGTTATATTATAAAAAACAAATTTATTGTATAATGAGATGTTTCTTTTCTAGGGGTAATTTAGGAATTTTATCAAATTGTTTGTGTTAAAATTTTGCCAAAAGGTTCCTCTACGGATTATAAACGGGCCTTTTAGGAGATGCTTGTTTTTGGGTTACGGGTGTGCAGTAGGTTCTATTATTTTTTTCACTACATGGACAATTTGGGAATATAAAAGAGTCAATTTTGGCTGCAGTAATTCTGGGTGCTTCTTTAACCGGGTCAAAACTGTGCAGTTTTATTCTTGACAGATTTTATACAAGCCGTTTGTAATTCAAGTTTTGAAGGCATACATGTGAAACTAAAGAGAATAAAAAAGCTGATTATTGTACGTCTATCGCCAACTAAATTGGTGAGATTGCTAATGTGTTAAAAAACCGGCCAGGTTGGTTTGATTTGGGTCAAATTTGCTGAAATATTGGTGCTTTTTTCTACAAGGATGCCTGGTGATGGTGGATTTTTGTTTCGGGTTGTTGCTTAGGGAGCCTGCATGAGGTCAGAAAGCCTGCTCCAAATGAGAGGCCGCAAAGAGAGTTTGCATAAATTACGCGTTTTGACAAACCAAATTTTATATAAAGAAAATATTGTATGTGGAGGCCATCCATTTAATAAACTGCTTCTAGTACACCAATCCACCTTTTATATAATGAGTTGACTGGCCAACACTTTATTTGTCCATTTGTTATCTGAATTTAAAATAATATATATTTAATCTGATTACAAAAAAATTTTATTATTATAAGCGCCTTATATGTGTTTGGTAGTTGATGGTTAAGAAAACCGATTTACAAAGTTTATGAACAATAATGTTTTTTAAGAATTGGTTAAAAACTGATTGTCAACTATAGCACTTCCCTTGTAGTAACAATTAATCCTAATTTTTTAAATAAACCATTCTAGGAGGTTATAAACATGTAGTATATTAACGTCTTTTGAACACGCTGACATGTTTCCTTTTCAACCAGTTTTGATCCAAAAAATCTGTATATACATTATATTATTTTTATTAGCAGCCTTGGAGCACGTGGGTCTCGAACATATGACAGAAGTGTATTGGAGCTTAAACAGTCATACATGTCCCCATACTATAGCAAACTGAGCCTCTATTTTGGGAAAATTCGGCATATAGGCCAACCTATTATCTCTACTGTCACTCACTGTAAGCATTTCAATCTGTAGAAATTTGACTCTATTCACCTTTTTTTTTTCTTACATTTTTGTTATTATAATAAAGTTTAGATTCTACATTTAAAATTGATTCAGTTTGGTACTTAATGGAGGTTAGTTCAATAAGATTTTGCCTATATGCTTTGAGACTAACCTAGAATATACATGCACCATGGAGGTTGGACTTTTTCTAAATTCACCTAAAATGTGAGTCTTTGAGGTTAGTTCAATAAGATTTTGCCAAGCTATTATTCCTACACATGACTTGACAAAATGCATATATGTGATTTCGAAAGAAATAAGGATAATGGGCTGCATAAGCCGGTTAAGTTTTAGCTCTAAATATATTTATTCTTTTGGTATATACATAGTGTTAATAGTTAATGAGCGGCATACTCAAATTGTCTTCTTTTTTTTCCCATACTCACATTTTAGGTGAATTTAGAAAAAAGTCCAACCTTCAAATCTTCAATGCATTCTTGGTGTAGATCTCCATGGTGCATGTATATTCTAGGTTAGTCTCAAAGCACTTTGCCATCTTTATTTGTTAACTAGGTTATTGACCCGTGGACGCCACGGGTAGAAATATAGAAATCGTCTAATAAACATATATAATTTTAATCGACAGTATTATCTGTTCTTGAAAGTAAGTTCATTGAACTTGTCTAAAATCGAAGGATATACAAAGTCTATTAAATCATATACTGGATATAATGAATTGTTAATTAAAATATCATCGGGAATTTGAACATTCATTCGTCATCATTTGGACCCCCCAACATTCCCTTCACCTATATCCAACAGTTAATTCACAAATTATTTTATCTCTTCAACATGTAAAGATTGACATCTAACTGTGAGCCTCATGTTTTTTTTATAGTTTAAGTACATTTCACCTTGACAAGATGTAGGAAGAACTACTTGAAGTGTAATTTAAAATAAACACGAACAAAAGTCTATACAATTTAACTATTTATTTAACAAAAGTATCATAAATTTAGTATTTACAACTCCCTAAATACTTCCTTGTATACAAGGTTTATACTTTAATTTGTAGTATTTCGGTGTTGTCAAAGATTAATATAAAAGGAATAAAATGGTTTTTTTAATAGCTAATAACTAAACACTTAGAAACATCAATTGGCTTATATGAAACGATTCATAGAGCCATAACTTGTATACACTCTAATCTTGACTTGAACTTGTTATGACTTGAACTCAAGATGCTAATAACCCATATTAGCTCAAACATGTTCTAAATCATGACAAGAACTTGCACAACAATACATTTTGGCATGCCTAACTACATATCCATATGGCTGCTAATAACAGTCCGGATGTGGCAACCATTTGATATAGTGACGCATTTTATTTTCCATTAGTAAGATACTAATAATGTATTAATCTTTTAACACATACAAAAGGTGAACTAAATAATTTTTAGTGGTTCGTAAATATTTAGTAGTTCTCATTGAGCCCAACAGTATGTATAAATCTTAAATTATTGGTTTTAGTTATTGATCTATATTAATAATCTTTATATCCACGAAGACAAGTGTCTCCAACATATGATATATTGATAATACAAAATCAAATTGCACAATGACATTGGCTAGAGAATAGTTTAATATATTATAGAAACATAGCTTTCTTTTTACAGTATTCTTTGGAAATGAGTTTAATAGACTTTCCCTAAATCTTGTCCATATGCAACCAATATATTTATTTTCCTCCTGTAAAGCATGCACTTGGCCATGAACATCTTCTCCATCTTATTTTTGCTTAAGATTAACCTTGACTTTTGTTAATAGTCATTGCAAAACATACTACAATTGGAAAAAGAACTACATTCTCTTCAATTTGAATGAAAGTTTCTTATCTGAAGGTGATAGACCACAACGAATTATATAAGTGCGACAACCAGTATTAGTATGTGAAATCACTTTTTTCAACAAAACGCCTACCTAAATTAATTATTTTTCAATCTAGTTTCATTACACAAACCCTTCTTCTGGTTCATATTCCTTAGTAACATTATTGACACACCGACTTTAAAACCAATCTATTAGTCAAAATAATTTTGGTCTTTTTGATTTTATTTAGTATAATGTGTTTATGAAAATTTTAGTTCAAACTAAAATATAAAATAATAATTGGTATGATTTTACTTAACCAAAATACTGATTTTTATATGGACCGCATCTATATTTGTGAATTTTGTTGTTAAGTATGGAAACAATATAAATTGAGTAAACCAAATATAAGTAAAAAATAACGAAGAAATATATTTGCGCCTCTAATTAACATAAATTGATTCGTATACACATATTTTAATTGGTTTTAAGAAAATAAAATAGTATTGGATAACTGAAAAGTATGTTTCATATCATTTCTAAAAAAGAAAATAGAAAAAAAAATGTGTAAACATACATTCAATGTTATTAAAAATTTGTTTATCAAAAAGGTATAATGTAGTTCATAATAGATATATTAAAAATCATTTATAATTTTCTGTGACAAGTGCTTAATTTTTAGTTAATAACATATTAATACTTATTTACTATATTTTAAGTTAATAAAATTTATATTTTAATACAATATAGTGTATTAACGAGTTTAAAATAAAATGTTACCGTTTAAAATGCTAGTAAGTAGTTTTTTTGGTGTTAAAGATGCACATTTACAAAAAATGCATTCTTAAAAAACATTTAAAGGGTAACTAAAAATATTAAATTGACTAAGCGTTTGAATTACTTCTCTTATTGGAAGACGTTAATTGACTTTAACTTACATTTTATTTAATTTTGAAGACATCTATAATAGAATATAATATGTTTAGCATATGAAAAAGATAAATAACATAAATATAAAAACAGAAATTGATGTGTTGAATAACACACTTATATTTCCTTACAATTTTATGATGTTTTAATGATTTAATATCAAATTTATGTAAGTTTAGGTGGTTAAGTGCAAAGTTTTACAAAGTTGAAATGTTTTGTGTAGGTTATGGAAAGATGTGGAAAAAAGGCAAGAAAAAGAGAACTTGGAGGGTTTAATTGTCAAAGTTTCAAAGTTTAATCAAGGCCCGGTCCAAGCCCACATCTTAAAAGCCTTATATTATATTATATTATGATAATAACACTTGGATTCAGCCATTCATTCAGCCAATACCCGAAATCACTAAACCCTAACCCCATATACCAACAGTCCGATCGGACAGGCTGCCGCCAGCAAGAAAAAGAAGAGGCGGCTATAGGGGCTGTTGGCGGCTGGAAATCAAAGAGGAACCCTTGGGCAGCAGCTAGGGGCTTCAAAACACTCACAAATCTCAGCCATATTGCTTAGTATACATCCTTAAACTTTATTTATCTTTCAAGAACCCTAACTATCTTGATTTGGTCTTTTGATTTGAATTGTTTTGCAATTGTTTGATAGTTTGAGTTATAATTGATTGAGTTTGGATCTTGAATGAGTTTTATAATGTTTATGATGATTTTTGTGATGTTTTTATTAAGTATGCATGGCTGTCCAAAAGTGATGAGTAGCTAAACTTGTTTGTTCTACCTAGGATCCTAGATGATTGTTGAGTGGTTTTAACTTGTTTAATGGATTGTTAATGTTCAAGACTTATATTATTGATGTAAAGTTTAACTAAACCATGAATTAGATTGTGTGTGATGGCTGTGTTTTATTTGTTATTGCTTATAATCCTCTTGCATTAGTTAATTGAATCGGTTTTGATTAATTGATTGCTTGTTAAGCTCTTTACTTGGTGTTTTGGGTTTATTTGCGGGATGCGCAACCGTAGGGATAAGTGGGTAATATATCATCTAAAATCACCTTCTTTGAGACCGAGAGGTGATAAGAAGTAATATTGTCTCATTGCTTTTACTTGTTAGAATTAAGACCGCGCGAGAGCGGGTTTTTGTCTTGTCAAGTTTGAGTGTTTATGTGCAATTAGTTGGTTTAATTTGGGTTAAGTTGAATTGTTCCTCTATCCTTGGTTGCGTAGTATTCGTCTCCATTAGGATAGTGTGTCGAGGAGACCGAGGGGTGAGTCGTCATTAGAACACGTTAATAATTGTTTGTCCGGTTTGTTCTTTAAAATCAACTAAAATAAGTTAAAGTTTGTTAGAGAGACTGAGAGGTAATTTGACTTTCTTAAACAAGTTTTGGTTGTGTCATCTTTTATAACCGGTGTCTTGAATATTTCCAATCCGTTGTCTTGTTATTTCTTTCAACATGATTCATTCCTAGGTAGACGTTTTTATATATTGAATTTAAATCAAAGTTTTTTTAAAGAGTTTTGTTAACAGTTTTCTTTTAATTAAGTTAAGTAGTTTAATAAATCTTAAATATTAAAAATCATTTAAATATTATTTTGGTAAGTCGTGGTTAGAGTTTTCTTAATCATAAACGTTTTCACGTGTCTTTGAGTTCGACATCCGGACTTCCTTGATGCTATACTATTTATGATCGGTACACTTGCCGGTTTTATGTGGTTTCTATAGGATTTTCGTTTTTATAAATTTAAAGCTTAATTGTTATTCGTTCTTTATTTGTATTATACATTTTCACACATCAGAAATTTATAGAGCATGATGTTTCAATTTTGTTGACTTAATGAAGGATTTCAATACACAAATCAGAAAAACTAAAAACCGGGAAACCAAATACTATTAACTTTAGTGACAATTGTAGGTTATTTATATTTGATGTTCATAAAGATATTAAAGACATGGAAATTAGAAATATTACAAAGGAAACAATAATAACACAACTTACACTATTGGATAGGAAGACATAGATGATCAGAAATTCATTTATGTAAAAGTATTTAACCCATCAAATATTTCTAGAATAGTAGCCCATGTTACACATGGGTTGAAACATATAAACAACCATATAAATATAGACAACCAAAAAATTTCATAACTAACATATTAAACCAACACAAATATTTAACATAAGTTTGTAACCAAAATATTAAACATTTAGATTGTGTATATATAAAAAGTCAATACTTACACAAACTTACCATACACCTAAATTAAAAAAACCAAACGAATACACGCACATGTTATAATCATATTAGCCCACCATCAACTTCTTCGACATTTCACAAAAAAGATAATCATTTTGCTTCACAATCTAGAAAAAAAATTAACCATAGCAGCCTGGTTAAATATACAGGATAGAACATGTTCGGTCCCTCGCCCTTATCTCCTTCGTCGGAGACTGAAAATGATGGGAATCCTATCGATAAAGAAGAGGTATAAGCATCGCCTCTCGATCCAATCCGTCTCCCCTGGCCTCCCCAAAACACTCTTGATACGAAAGAGACTTCCCGCCATAAAGAAGAGATCTAAAGTCTGGGTCCCCTCGATCACCCTCCCTTGAACCTAAACTGGTCGAGAGAGATGAATCCGCACCACATTTTATAACCTTCGAACCGAAAGCCCCAACTAGAGATGGAATTCCAGAACCTAAACCACTCCGTTGAGAGCTCCGTGACTCGTTCAAGGAAAGGTCCACCAATGATTGCCATTCTCCCCTTATCTGTCTCTTGATCCCTCATTCCACTAATTCGTTGTAACTTTACTGATTCATTCAAGGCAAAAGAATCCCTCTTTGTCTTATTAGCGCAGGTGTTCGTCAACGATGAAAGCCGCTTAAGACTCGAAGGGCTAGGCCCCCTGGAGGGCTTTCAGGGACTGGGTAGGGTGGATTATAGAGCTAGGGGCTAAGGTTTGTCCATTGAGATTGGGCATGGACGACTGGGCCAGCATTGATGAAAAATGACAAAAGAAAAACTTCTCCCATCGCATCATTAACCGGTGTAGGATTAAAGATCAGGTCCAGGATTCGAGTCAAATCGACCTTTCCTCTCATCTCAGGGTGAGGCAAGGAATTCAAGCAAATGTTCGTTCTTCAATCTCTCGGCTGCTCAAGAAGTTGGATTAGCTGCTCCTCCGACCCGGAGTGGATTCTAGTGGAAGGGCAGAGCAAAGCCTTGCATAATGCTTCTTACAAGCGAAAGAAAGATTAGCTCGATCCCAGGAGATTCCATCTGTCGAGGAGCACTTCTCGAGCTAGCATCTTAGCTAGCTAGGAATCAATTAAAAGCATAAGCTGTCCGTTGTTCAATCTAAAATAGTTAAATAATAATAATAATAAATAAGGTGGAGCAGTGGGAGAGAAGCCAGAATGAGCATTCGATCTGATCTTACCTGCATATAAAGGATAGCTGGGAAGACGAAGCGAGAGAGTGAAAGACCGTCGGATGGATCTCTCTGGGGACTGATGTTGATTTATGAAGGCGAATATCGGATAACTGAAGTTAGGAGGATTGTAGAGTGACAAAGGAGCTACGGAGGAATGCCGAACACATTGCAGAAGTCTTAAGTTATTATGAGTTTCATTTCAACATTAATAAATAAATAAAGGTATATTTTGTTATAAATTATTTTGTAAATAATCTTTTGTTTTATTTCGATTCAAATACCTTTTAGTTAAATGTATTATGTTAAATCGAAGCAATAAAGTTTTATTCTACTAACTTCACTAATTAAGTATAATTAAAATAATATAGAGATAATTAAAATTGAACCGATTAAATTTAATTTTATTACACCGAAGTCATTCACTAATTAAAATTTTATTAAAGTGACTGCAATCTGCAGTAAAGTTTATTTCAAACTCTTTAACATCATTACTTTATTTAAAATCAATTTCATTATATAATTCTTATTTCAATCGTATACATTATCTTGGCATTTATGCGTAATTAAAAATTGTTCAAATATAAAAGATGGAAACTTTGTTTGAGATTGGAGACTATTAAAAACTACAAAAGAATTGTCAAATTCGATTATTAAAAACAAAAATAAATAAATATATAAATGATTGGAATGTATCATTAAAATTAAAAATGATGGTTATTTAGCATAAATAAGTAATTATAATTAATTTCTAAGATTTTTTAAATATAAATTTGAAATAAGTAATAAACAACATATTAAATTTGTCAAATAAATTAATGTGTATTTAATACAAAACATATTAACTTTCTAGTAGAATCAAAAGTAAATTATTTAAACTTCTAGTATACATTAAATTTGTCATTTATAATAATTAAAAATTTGTCAAATATAAATGATGAAAATTTTGATGACATTGAATATTATTAAAAACAACAAAAGATTATTGCAAAAAAGTCAACTTCGGTTTTGTAAAAACATAGATAAATAAATGTAAATATTATTATAAAAGTTTTTCCATTTTTCTTGGAAATCTAGTAACTAAACAATATACTATTAATTTTTTTAACTATCACGAAATTATTGTTAACACTTTAGCATCATTACCTTATTTAAAAATAAATTTTATTAGCTAATTATTTTTTCAATTTTATACATTAATCTTGACATTTATACCTAATTAAAAATTGGTCAACTATAAAAGATGGAAATTTTTATTATTTATTTAGTTTATTAGTTTATTTTTTTAGTTTAGCTGAATAATTTAGAAAAATCGGAAATTCTTGACATTTATGCCTAATTAAAAATTGTTCAAATATAAAAGATGGAAAATTTATTGAGATTGGAGACTATTAAAACTACAAAAGAGTGGTCAATATTCGGTTCTCAAAAACAGAAATAAATAAATGTATAAATGATTGAAATGTATCATTAAAATTAAAGATGGTGAAAATTAAGCATAAATAAGTAATTATAGTAAATATCTAAGATTTTTTAAATACAAGTTTGAAATAAGTAATAAACAACAAATTAAATTGGTCAAATAAATTAATGTGTATTTAATACAAAACTTATTAACTTTCAAGTATAATCAAAAGTAAATTATTTAAATTTTCAGTATGCATTAAATTTGTCATTTATGCTAATAAAAAACCGGTCAAATATAAAAGAAGGAAAATTTGTTGATATTGAAGACTTTTAATAAAACCTACAAAATATTGTTGCAAGAGTGGTTAATTTTGGTTTTTAAAAACAGAAATAAAAAAATGTAAATATTATCATAAAAAACTTTTCATTTTTTCATAAGTTTACTAACTAAACAATATAATATTAATTTTTTTAATTATCACAAAATTATTGTCAAGACTTTAGCTTCCTTACTTTATTTAACAATAAATTTCATTAGATAATTCTTTGTTTAATTTTATACATTAATCTTAACATTTATGCCTAATTAAAAATTGGTCTAATATAAAAATGAAAACTTTTTATTTTCTATTTAGTTTATTAGTTTAGTTTTTAATTTGGCCGGAATAATTTAAACGAATTGGTAATCCTTGACTTTTATGCCTAATTAAAAATTGGTCAAATATAAAAGATGTAAAGTTTATTGAGATTGGAGAATATTAAAACTAAAAAAGAAAGTGGTCAAATTCGGTTCTTAAAAACTGAAATAAATTAATGTATAAATAATTGGAATGTATCATTAAAATTAAAGATGATGAATATTTTAAAATAAATAGGAAATTAAAGTAAATATCTAAGATTTTTTAAATATAAATTTGAAATACGTAATACACCACATATTAATTTGGTGATTTTGGTCAAATAATATTGATGCGTTTTTAATACAAAACTTATTAACTTTCGACTATAATCAAAATTACATTATTTAAAATTTCCAGTATAAATAAATTTGTCATTTATGTTAATTGAAATTTGTTTAAATATAAAAATTTGTTTAGATTGAATATTACTAAAAACTAAAAAAATGTTGCAATAGAGGTAAATGTTGAATTTTAAAAACATAAATAAATAATTGTAAATATTATTATAAAAAAACGTTCCATTTTTTCTGAAGTTCAATAACTAATTATTAAGACTTTCAAGATACGATTCAAAAATTTTAACACTTAAAAAATAAAGATTGTTATTCATATAAAAATAAATTAATTTACATGAATTGTCTAAGATATATAAAATAAAAATGATAAAATACTAATAACTAAAATACATTCATAATGACCAAAACAAACATAATCAACCCACTCTCCATCAAATAATTTTAGATTTTATTGGAAAATAGTCAAATATTAAAATTGAAAACGTTAATGATATGAATAGTATCAATACATTAAAACTTTCTAAAAACAATAATGAAAATCTGTTTATAAAATGACTATTAAATAAGTTATCAATATAAATAAAAAATAATGGGTATTAAATAAAAACATAAGCATATAAAGGTGTATTATTTTAAATATAAAGTTCGATAATATTGGAAAGTATAATATTTGTTAAATTTTGTTGACATTTGTGATTTAATTGCCTATGATATTAAATTTAAATTAAAAATATGGAAACATATTAAATAGAATTTAACCAATAATGATAACCAGAGAAATATATTAAAACGATTTTGAAAATGATTCAAAATCATGGAAATTTATTAAATAGACTTTGGCCAACAACAATATAAGATTAATTATATAAAAATCAATTAAATTACATGAATTGTGAAAAATACAAAAATACATGAATAATAAAAATATATACATCTAATCTTGTACAAAAAGTAACATATTTTTATAACAAATACTCCATCCATGACATTAGCATTTCTAGTTGGGAGCCATAAGCTAAAATGATAAAATTAAATAAATTTTAAATAATATATTATTGTAACTAAACGGAACTTTGGTTATTAACCGGAATAATCATAATTAAATACTATAACAATTAATGTAAAATAATAGTAAATATTATCAGTTATGGAATATTTGAATTATGTGAACAAATGTAAAATTGTTGTTATAGTGTATAGCCGGATAATTACCAATAGCCGGAAAAATTAGTATTGCAATGACTATAACCTGATAGTTAACAATAACAAAAATAATTTAATTCCAAATGAATGTATTTGAAATAATAAAAATAATAAAACCAATAATTGAAATAGCAAAAAAAAAAATGAATGAACAATGAAATAATGAATAATATGAGAATCGGGAATTATAGCATTTTCCATAATACCTTACCGGAAAACCGTAATAGTTTAGCATCTCCATTAAATCTTTGATTTTGATATAGAACCTAAAAAAGATTGTAAGAAAATTATATAATAATTAAAATCAATACAAACAAAAAAGGGAAAAGAAAAAGAATTGTTAATGAAATAATGAATAATATGAGAATCGGCCATTAAAGTATCAAATAAAACCTTACCGGAAAATAATTAATCTCCCTTACCGGAATTGGTTCATCATGGTGATATCTTTTGGCTCCATTTTCCTAGTGGTTAAAAAATAAAAATAAACAAAAAGTTCATTTTTGAACAATAAGAATTTTAAGCCAAAAAATATATCACAAAATAGGAGGATATAAAAACAACAAAAATTAAAAACCTTAAAAAGAAATATAATCGTTTTTCTAAAGAAGTTTTGATAGTATAAGAATGAGCGTATGGATGTTACGTATTTATACACGAATTTCGTATTGTAATTAGAAAGAATCAATTAAGGAAAGTCAGTCAACTTAAAATAAGGACGAAAATTAGGGAATTAGGATTAATGAATTTTTAAAATTTGAATGTAATGTTCATAAATTAGGGAATAAGGATAAAAAAACTTAATGTAATGTTCATAAAATAAATCTATACTATATTTAAATATAGACTATACTTAAATAGGGAATTAAACTTACTAATGTAGAAATATAAATTAAATTTATGTATTTACAATAAAATAAAATTATGTATTTCAATGCCATCAAATATAATGATTCATCAAATATAATAGGTTATATCTAAAATATAAAATTACGGTATATATTTATATACTGAATCCCCTGATTGAAAATAATATAATTATAATCAACATTTAAATAATTCAAAACTTTATATAAGGTGTGGAAAAATAAGTTACTAAAATGGTTTTGATTTATTAACGTTAAAAGATTTTAAATAGAATTGAATTGTAATAATCAATTAGAATAATATGAATTAAAATTTGAATATTTAAAAGTCAAATCAAAACCATATATTTAAATCAATATTTACTTAATTTAGAAGCATCCAATGGGTCAACATCGGTATTTATAGTAAACACTTAAAGCACACATTAAGGATTCTTAATCAAATATTCAAATCATTATTCAAATAATAAACAACCTTTAATTAAAAAAAAATACAATTTCCGTAAATAAATAATTCCTTAATCAAAAGGGTGATTAATTCATAACTTACATAAATCGGAATTAACGTAGAATTTATACTCAAATAGGTCAAAATTGTATTTCTCAAATGCTAAATCTATATGAATATATAAAAAAACATATATCAATTACATCAATTAAATTTTATAATACATATATTAACAAAATTTAAATTTAAAATCAACCTATTATATTTAAATGATTAATGTTAGGGCATGAATTTTATGCTGAGGACCCTTAATCCTTAACTATCTTATGGATAGATTATCCTGGAGATACGTTTCAGGTTATAAAGGATCAACGATCCTCAGTATTATTTGTTTACTAATGATTGCATTTAGTATGGTGATGTTTTAGACAGGTATGGCGATTTTGAGACGTACTGACATCAATTGTCCTCATGGAGTATACCCCAGCTAGAATATGGATTAAGGATCCTTATTAACGTAGCTGGTTATGGATGATTTCATGTGAAGACTGATGTTTAAATATCAACAACGGCTCTTGGACTTATTCTCCCGCTTCTCTCGCTTCTGTGGCACGTGGTCAATTAGCACGTTGGAAGAAAGTGGAAGACTAGCGAGATTATAGGAATAGTTGTTAATTAGTTGTATTCATTTTATCTTTATATACGGAGTCGAGATCAACATAGAACACACACAATCTTATGTATTCTAGCTGTTAAGATATCTTGTACTCACATAGCATTAGTTGATCATCAACTCCACAACATTTGTAATCACCTTTGACTATTAATAAACTTGACGGTGATAGTTTTCACCGTCCGGGGGTTTTTTGTGCCGGAGATTACTATAATCACGTACCATCCGACCAAAGATTACCTTGTTAATCCTTGACCAAAGAAGTTCGACCAAAGATTACCTTGTTAGTTTTTGACCGAAGTAAAGATTATCGTAATTAAGGGTTTTTTCCCTCGTGATCAAATCCTTGTGTTCATCAAGATTTCGATTATACGTTCATTGTTATCGTGTTAGCACTATACTTCACTTGACAGATTTGGATACATTATCCTTACCAGATTTTTATCCAAGACAATTTGGCGTCCACCGTGAGGCAATTGGTGCTATAATCTATATTACTCCTATCAATTTTCGATTTTTTAATACCCATATCACTATCAATGGCCTCTCAATCAACCTCTGCTTCATCATCCATGCCATCATCGGTTTCTCTCTCATCAAGGACTTTCCCACCGATGCCTCCGCCAATCACGAGAGCACAACGAACTGCTGCTGCTAGAAGCAAGACGCAACTACCAGTCTTCCAGAGCTCGAAACCGCTGCTGCTCCCCCGGTGGTTAATACTAACAATGATGTTTCATCTAAGTTTTCGCAGGTTAAAGCATACATGGAGCAGCTGAATAAGACTAATAAGAGGATCCTTCGTGAGATAGATGATCTCAAGAAGACTAAGAGGCCAGCAGAGGATCTCACTCCCCTGATGCCTAGGATGATGGATTTCACCTCTCCAGGATCCATGGCTCAGCTCTCGCAAGGATCATCCATCCTTCAACAGGGGTCCATGGGTCAGCAGGCTCAAGGATCCTCACTTTTTCAGCCAAGATTATCCATCCTTCAACAGGATCCATGGGTCAACAGGCTCAAGGATCCTCACTGTTTCACTCAGGATCGCCTATCCTTCAACGGGGGTCCATGGGTCATCAGGCTCAAGGATCCTCATTATTCCAACAGGGACCGTCCATCATTACACCGGGATCCTCTGCGTTATATATATTCAAGGATCCTATAATTCCCAACCTCAAGGATCCTTCTTTCAGAATCAAGGATCCTCAGGAATCCAACATCAACGATCCTCCGAAGTCCATGAAGGAGATTTCATTCCCATGCAGACTATCGCGTCGGGTGGTCCCACTCCCGTCGCTGACTCTTCTTATCCCAGATATTCATCCGAGATGCCAACCTTCACTCAGCAAAGAGGTAACTTGTATGATCCTTTATCCTTAGATGCTAACCGTGGTTCCATGCAGGATGCAGGTCAACCAAGCTATGGCCAAGGACCTACAGAAGCTCAAGGATATGATATCCAGTGTTCCCGGGGTTATAAGACCAATCCCTGAGATACCTGAGGGAAGCCACAAGCTATCCAGATTTGCTCCACCTATCTGTGATGCTGAAATCCCGAAGCGGTTCCAGACTCCGAATATGAAGACTTACGACGGGACCACTGATCCCGAAGAACATGTGGCACAATATAGAGAAAGGATGGAGATCAATCCTATTCCGGAGAGACTCAAAGAAGCCTGCCTGTGCAAAGGCTTTGGATCCACACTGACTGGATCTGCATTGAAATGGCTGCTAAGTCTTCCTCCCTTTTCAATTACTTCTTTTTCTCACTTAGTTAACTTGTTCAACAGCCAATTTTCCTGTAGCAGGAAATTTGAAAGTTAACCAGTGACTTATACCGAGTTATCCAACCAAGTGATGAATCCCTTAGGGATTATGTTACGAAGTTTGGAAGGGAAGCCTTGGAAATCCCTAATCTTGATATGGCTATGGCTGTTGAAGCCTTCAAGATGGGACTTCAGAGGGGCTCCCCCTTTTATGATGATCTTGTGATGACTCCTTGCAGGTCCTTAGATGAAGTAAGAAACAGGGCACTCAGATTTATACAGTTAGAAGATGACAAGAGGATCCAGGATCGTCTGGGGAATCAAACAAAACAAGAATCCTCTGACAAGAAGCAAGGATTCTCGTTCAAGAAGAACAACACAAAGCCGTATAACAAATTCAACAACCAGAACGTACGAGCAGTCAAAGAGGGAGATGATGATGAAGACTACCCATGCATCTCTGACTATTGTTTCTCCGTAGATACTCATGGCTTAATCTGTGCCATGAAGGATCTGGGGGACAAAGCCAGGTGGCCCCGGAAGAACGAGAGGACTACCGCCTTCAAAGAAAAGTCTAAGTGGTGTGCCTTTCACGAAGATTTTGGCCACATGACGAACAAGTGCATTGGCTTGAGAAGGGAAATTGGATATCTCCTGAGCAAGGGTCACTTCAAAGAACTCTTGGGAAGGAAGAGATCCAAGATCCAGGATCCTGAAGATCTTCCACAAAAAGCAACACCACCACCACCAGATGCTCATGTGATCAACTTTGTCTCCAGAGACTACGAAATATTTCGAGATTCTTGTGCTGTAGAAGAAAATCCCGCGGAAGAATTCGAGTTGGACTATGAAAGAAGACCGCTTATCCCCACTACTCGAGTGACTGATTAGAGAATCTTCTTCAACTCGAGGATCCAGGATCCTCACCAGGATGAACTGGATGTACAAACGGTCAATTTCATCTCCGGAGGTTCGGACATATGTGGAACTTCTTTCTCTGCAGCAAGAAGACTTGCCAAAGAGGTCAAGATGGATAACGGAGATCGACCAATAGTATCAACCACCTTAACAACAGACAAAAGAATCTTCTTCGATGAGGAAGACAAACTAAACATCCAGGATCCTCATCACGACGGTTTGATTATTACTTTATTTATCTCTAACCATTATGTATGCTCCTAGTGGACGGTGGCAGCTCGGTCAACATTATCTAACATGATGTCCTCAAGAAGAAGAATATTCCGGATTCAGAGATCATTCCTAGAACATCGGTGCTAGTCGGTTTCAGTTGTGAAACCAAGAAGACATTGGGGGACATCAACCTCCCAATTTATATTGAAGGGTTAAATTCATACCAAAATTTTTTTGTTATAGATAACCTTTCCTGTTGCAACGTTATTTTAGGTAGGCCCTGGCTCTTGGGATGAAGGCAGTAGCCTCAACTTATCACCAATGCATCAAGCTACCTTCACCTTGGGGAGTTGTAAAGATAGTGGGTGACCAAGTAGAGGCCAAGAACTATTATTCTTCATCAATGAAGCCAACAGCCAAGCAAACTACAACATAGCATCTACAGCAACATCCTAGGGATGTACTAGAAGCTCGGGAGAAATACCTTAAAGAAGTATCATTGGACCCCGAAGATCCAGAGATAAAGGTGTTCATAGGATCCACTATCCCCAGTGGGATTGAGGAGGATTTAGTATCCTTCTTAGGGCGAAGAAGATCTACTTTTGCCTTCAAGCACTCAGACATGACAGGTATTTCAAAAGAGATAGTCACTCATAAACTCGGCCTTGATTTATCTGTTAAACCCGTCCATCAGAAGCGAAGAAAATTCGCTCCTGAGAGGAACAAGATCATACAAGAAGAAGTTGAAAAACTTCTTAAGGCAAGTATGATCAGAGAGGTTCAGTATCCTCGATGGCTAGCTAATGTGGTGGTTGTTTCAAAAAATAATGGAAAGTGGAGGGTGTGTGTCGATTTTACCGATTTAAGTAAGACATGGCCCAAGGATCCTTTCCCATTACCACATATAGATTCCATGGTGGATGCAACAGCAGGACATGAAATGCTTACTTTTATGGATGCTTCCTCTGGATTTCAACAAATTCAGATGGAACCATCTGATCAAGAGGATACAACATTCATGAGTCCTACCGGCATATACTGTTATACTGCTATGCCGTTTGGACTAAGAAATGCAGGGGCAACATACCAAAGACTAGTCAACATGATGTTCAAGGATCAGTTGGGCAAGACTATGGAAGTATACATAGACGATATGGTGGTAAAATCGAAGAAAGTTGAGGATCGCCTTAGAGACCTCGGGGAAGCATTCAATATCCTTGATCAATATAACATGAAATTGAATCCGTCAAAATGCCACTTTGGTGTTAAGGCTGGAAAGTTTCTGGGATATATGGTGACTAAAAGAGGAATTGAAGCAAGCCCCAAGCAGATTGAAGCCATCCTCAATTTGAAATCTCCTGCAAACGCAAAGGATGTCCAAAGGCTCACAGGAAGAATAGCCGCTCTCAATAGGTTCATCTCAAGATCCTCTGAGAAGTGCAAGGACTTCCATGACATCCTTAGGAAGAATAGGAAGTTTGAGTGGACGGAAAAGCATGAGGCTGCGCTTACAGCCTTGAAGGATTACTTATGGATCCTCTTCACAGATGGAGCATCCAACGTAAGAGGAACATGATTGGGTATCCTACTGAAATCACCACAGGGGGACATATTACCCCAGTCTATAGCCTGTGAATTTCAAGCAACAAACAATGAGGCAGAATATGAGGCTCTGATCGCAAGTTTGCAATTAGCTAAGTACATGAGGATCAGGTATCTTCAAGTATATATAGATTCATTATTAATTGCTAACCACTTTAATGGCTCATATGTTGTTAAAGGAGAAAAACTAATCAAATATTTAGAACTTGTGAAGGAATTAGCAAAATCCTTCGAATTGTTTAGCATTGATCAGGTACCAAGGGAAGAAAACGCCGGGGCAGACGCTTTGGTAAATTTAGCTTCATCCCTGAAAATTCTAGAAGATACGAAGATTCCAATAACTCACGTTCTCTCACCGGCAATAGGAGAACAAGAAGTTGGAGAAATAACAAATGACAAAGAAATTGTACTCTGGGATCCATTATCCTAAAATAACCGAGAATCATGGATCCTTCCAATCAAGAAGCACATCCAAACAGGAGAGATTCCAGCAACAGAGAATCCCAAATCCTTCAAACTCAAGGTATCACAATACATTTTATTAGATGATATGCTATACAGGAAATCTCTTGCAGGTCCATACTTGAGGTGCATCGAGGAACCTGAAATCCAAGAGGCACTCAAAGATTTTCATGAAGGTGACTGTGGAAATCACACCGAGGTAGAGCCCTATTTTCCAGGATTCTGAGAACAGGATACTTCTGGCCAACAATGAAGAGAGATGCAATGGAATATTCAAAGAAATGTGATGCTTGTCAAAGACATGCAAACATCCTCCACTAGCCAGCAGAACCTATGTATCCTATATCCTCTTCGTGGCCTTTCATGAAATGGGGTATGGATATTGTAGGCAAACTACCTAAGGCACCAGGAGGAAGAGTATTCATGCTTGCAATGACGGACTACTTTTCAAAATGGATAGAAGCAGAAGCTTTTGTTCAAGTACGAGAAAAAGAGGTGATATCATTCATTAAAAGAAATATAATTACTAGATTTGGTATTCCCTCGGAGATTATTTGTGACAATGGTTCCCAGTTTATCGGGAAAACAACCACTAACTTTTGTGACAGCTGGGGCATCAAGATGATAACTTCCACTCCGGTACATCCTCAAGCTAATGGTCAAGCGGAGTCTAGCAACAAAACTATCATCAGTAATCTGAAGAAGAAACTAGGATCCAAGAAGGGAAAATGGGCCGAAGAGCTACCTTATGTTCTTTGGGCAGACAGAACAACACCCAAGAATGCAACAGGCCAGACACCATTCTCATTAGTATTTGGTTCAGAGGCCGTAATCCCAATAGAGATGGTGGTTCCTACAGCAAGAACAAGCATCCGTGATCCTGAAGCCAATGAAGAAATTCTTCTTGAAGACTTGGACACTATAGAAGAACTCAGAGACCTAGCCAAGATTAGAATGGCAGCTTATCAACAAAGGGTAGCTGGAGCATACAACAAAAATATAAGGGTCAGAAGATTTCAAGAAGGAGATTTGGTTTTAAGGAAAGCCTTCCAAAATACTACTAACCCGGCTGATGGAAAACTAGCACCCAAGTGGGAAGGACCCTATCAGATTGAGTCGGAGGCAGGAAAGGGGGCATATCATTTGCTCACAATGGAAGTCAGCAGATTACCAAGAGCATGGAATGCTATCCACCTCAAAAAGTATTTTTTCTGATCAGGCTTCAGTATACTGAGAGGATATGTTATCCTTAAAGGATCTAGGATCCCGAAATTGGTAATATTTATCTGGTTACTTATTCTTTATAATTTCTTATTATTAATTTCAGGATAACATGTTCTTAACAATTTATCCTTTCCAAGTTTTTAAGTAACAATGCAGATTTCGATGAGAGGTTCAATGTCTAAGAGGTTGGCCACATCTCCTTTACATTCAAGGTACTATCCTATTTCTATTGGCCTGGCCCACGTCTGGATATGACCCCTGATGGTCATATCCTCTAAGGTTTAAAGGTTTTCACCTTTCTTATAAATAGAGTTTCTACACTCTCTCCTGGAGCGCACGATCCAACGTATAATCCGGGACAGCGGGACCAGTACACGCTTAGTGGCTGACAATTTCGTTGCTTTCGGCTATATGGAGGATCCTACGTTTTATGGTAGACGTACTATACCACCGGTTTATAACGTTTTCACGTAGGTTTATAACATTTTCATGTTAGCTAAGGTTTTGGCGTTTTCACGTCACTCACGTTTGGGCTAAATCCCGGTTTGGGCGAGTCCTCAGTTAACATCCGTATTTGGGCTTGTCCCCAGTTTGGGCTTATCCCCAGTTTTGGGCTTGTCCCCAGTTCTTGGGCTTGTCCCCAGTTCACGGGCTTGTCCCCAGTTTATTATTTGGGCTTGTTCCCAGCTTATTGGGTTTGATCCCAGTTAACACTATAAATTATTTGCAACAGATTTTCTAAGTTCTTTGTGAAGATCAAAATTCTAAGGATCTAGAATCCTAAAATTTATTCCTTCAAGGATCATTGAAAGTTCAGTACTTATGGTAACTTAGGTCTACCTAGACCTTCTGGTATGATCTCTGTTCACTAATTTATGTATTATGTTGGTCGCAATAATTTTGGACATTTCAAGTTAGAAGGTTAATCCCTTAAAGTCATTTTATTACTAAAAAAATTTATCTATTTTTCAAGGATACTCTATCCTAAAATTTGTCCTTTAAGGATAATTTATTGTATGACTTTTATCAACTTTTAAGGATATTTTATTCTTCTATTTGTTCTTTAAGGATATTCTATCCTAAGTAATTTTCGTAAGGATCTTCGATCCTAAAATCTTTTACTTAAGATTATTTTTCAAAACTATTAAAGATGCTAAATTTATATCAAACAGACTTGTAAAAATAAACGACAAGTGAATAGACAAAAGATTTATATTAATTAAAATAAGTCACTAGGACATATTCAAAATTCCTAACCCGGACTTTACCATGCAAAAGATGGACCATCCATCCAGGTTAAGTGAGTGTTACTAACAGTTCATAAGTGCAGGAAAATTAAAAAACAGAGGCAACAAAGGCTTCATCCCCACAAACAGAGGATCCCTCCACCTTTGTCACCCCCGCAAATTGTCTTAAGGATCATGGATCCTTTACCCTAGTTACTATTGTTTATTACAAACCAAAAGTAATTGTTCAAAAAAACATCAACACAAATAAAAAAGTTGGCTCGGGCCTTGTCTTTTATATCCTTCATCGCCCACCTAAGCTGCATCTTCACCCTCGGCACCACCATCTCCTTTGCCTGCTTCAACCGCCTCCTTGACGCCGCTGGTCCCAGCCTCGGTGTTTTCAACCATCTCCTCGTCATCCTCACCACCAAGATAGTCAAGAGCAGCCTTCCACTTCTCCACATCCCAGGTCGACTTGTCAAAAGCGGGATCACCGGCCTCCTTCGCCATCTTGATTCGGGCTTGGAATACCAACCTGGAAGCCCACACTTTGGCATCATCTGTAGCCTGCTCCACTGCCTCTTGACTTTGGCCTTCGGCTAAGGATAGCTGATCCTCCAACTTTTTTTTCTCCTTGGAGAGCTGGATCATGGCCTTATCCTTGGCAACCACGGCTTTCCCTAACTCCGACAGCTTGTCACTCATTTGGCCGATAGTCTTTTCATAATGCTCATTGAAAGCATTCACAGCCTATACACAACAAAGTACTCAAAATCAGAAGGATACTGGATCCTATAATTCAAAGTGTCAGGATACAGGATACTTACAAAGAGGACGATGTCATAACGGGTCTCAGGATCAGAGGATCTTTTCCTCTTGGAAGCCACGGACTTGGCCCTGGTTGTTGCAGTCTTGGGTTCGGAGCTAGTGCCTGCCTTCGAAGCCTCTTTCTTGATAACGGGGGAGATGACCATACAGTTAATATCTTCTAGGGAGAACTTGCCGGCTGACTTCTGGGATTTCTTGGCGCTTGAGAAGGGAAAAAGTTAACAGATAAGTTTTCTTATTCTAATCTTGTTTATATTAAGATTATTAACTTACTTGACATGCTTGAACTCGAGGAGATATCACAAAAACCTTCAATAAAACAAGCTTGAAAGGTCCTAATATCGGTAACCAGTGCTAGGAACCGTTTTGTCTTTTCTTCTGTGCCAGGTAACTTGCCCAAAGAAGCAAAGTTTTCAACTGCAAACAAAAAGGAGAACTCAATATTCAAATTAAAGCATTAAGGATCCTGCTATTTCTTAAGGATCCAGGATCCTACCCTTTGTAACCCACTTGAAGGAAGATCAATTCCTCCTGGTATCGAGTCACGTTTTACAAAGAAAAATTGATTCCTCCACAGGGAATCATTTAAAGTGACTTTCAATATCGGGTGAGGTTGTCTGGGCTTAGATTTGAAGATGAAGCGGGCAGGACCGTGGGTAGTGAGGGTGTACAAGTATGATAACTCTGGATGACCGACGTCCATCTCTTGCTCTTCTATGATTCTCTCGATAGTGCTGAGAACCCTCCATACCATAGGCATATCATGTATATAGGATATGCCGGTGGAATCAAAGAAGCTTTGAGTAAAAGACGGAAAGGGATATTTGTAGTCTATCAGAAATGGTGTAGCAGGAAAACAGACCCGGACTTTGGAATAAACATCGCATCGGACACTGGATTCATAGGGTCGGAATAGGGTTTTCGGAGGACATAGTGTGCGAAAGTCATCAACTTCTGGATTAGTGAGTTTGCCAATTTCGGCTGACCGGTTGACTAACAGGCATTGGGGTTCCATTTCCGTTAACTCTGAACCATCGGAGGTTTGTTCAGAAGGTTTAGAGGGAGACAGAGAAGAAGAAGAAGAAGAAGAAGAAGAAGAAGCAGTAGACATGGTAAAAGAAAATAAGAGAAAGGTAAGAAGGATACCTGATGCGTCGGATGGAGGTGTGGTTATAATCAATGATATAGGGCGGCATATATAGACGGTTATTATTATCCTGGGGGCTAAATGGTAAATAATTCTGGCAAAACCGTCTCATCTATCAGTTTTCGCAGTAATTTTGAATTTCAAAATGACAGCTGTATTCCACTGTCACCCGCAATTTTGGGGGCAATTGTTAGGGCATGAATTTTATGCTGAGGATCCTTAATCCTTAACTATCTTATGGATAGATTATCCTTGAGATACGTTTCAGGTTATAAAGGATCAACAATCCTTGGTATTATTTGTTTACTAATGATTGCGTTTTGTAGGGTGATGTGTTAGACAGGTATGACGATTTTGAGACGTACTGACATCAATTGTCCTCATGGAGTATACCTCAGCTAGAATATGGATTCAGGATCCTTATTAACATAGCTGGTTATGGATGATTTCATGTGAAGACTGATGTTTAAATATCAACAACGACTCTTGGACTTATTCTCCCGCTTCTCTCGCTTCTGTGGCACGTGGTCAATTAGCACGTTGGAAGAAAGTGGAAGACTAGCGAGATTATAGGAATAGTTGTTAATTGGTTGTATTCATTTTATCTTTATATACGGAGTCGAGATCAACATAGAACACACGCAATCTCATTTATTCTAGCTGTTAAGATATCTTGTACTCACATAGCATTAGTTGATCATCAACTCCACAACATTTGTAATCATCTTTGACTATTAATAAACTTGACGGTGATAGTTTTCACTGTCCGGGGGTTTTTTGTGCCGGAGATTACTATAATCACATACCATCCGACCAAAGATTACCTTGTTAATCCTTGACTGAAGCAATTCGACCAAAGATTACCTTGTTAGTTTTTGACCGAAGTAAAGATTATCGTAATTAAGGGTTTTTTCCCTTGTGATTGATCCTTGTGTTCATCAAGATTTCGATTATACATTCATTGTTATCGTGTTAGCACTATACCCCACTTGACAGATTTGGATACATTATCCTTACCAGATTTTTATCCAAAACAATTAACTGCTAAATTTAGAATAAGTAAATTGGTCAAAATCCATATTTATAGTAAGCCTTATGGATGGTTAGTCAAATACTTAATCAAATAATAATTAATAATTAATTAGAATATACAAATTCCATAATTAAAAATGTACTTTTGTTAGGTTGTTAAAAGGTTTTAAATTTTAATTTTCAGAACCGTATATATAAAGAAATTGAGATTTATGGATGGTTCTTATTATTTTATTCCTAAAATGTTTGCTTAATAGATATAAGTAAAATGTTATATTTGTGTGACTCAATGGGTCAATCTTGACTCAATCTAAGATCAAAAACAATTATTATAAACTTAAATCCGTAATATATGTATATTGAATAATATGGATGAAATATCAAAAGTATCTATTATTTAAAATACATTAAAAATTATTTGTTAATGTCACATTACTGTTTTTTTTTTCGGGTAATAAACTAATTTCAAAGACATGTTAAACTAACTTAGTAATGATAATTTTGATAATATAATTAATTGCGTAGAAATTCCCATAAATAAATATAATTAGCCAAAGTCAAATTATTAAATTAAATATCAAACAGAATAATTGAAGACATTTATTGTATCTAATTTAATTATATTATTGATTTATTTTATTAAGATGAAAAATGGAGAAGCTATTGATATACATGGAAACTCTAATAAACAAAAAATAGGAAGGGGGGATTTTGACATAAAGTTGTTTTGGACAAAAATCAGCTAAGGATCAAGTATCCAAATCTGTTATGTGAGGTTTAGTGCTAAAATGATAACATCGATTATATGAATGAAATAGAGATGAACACCGTGATTTGATCACGAGGGAAAAAGCCCTTAACCAAGATAGTCTTACTTCGGTCAAAACTTATCAAGGTAATCTTTGATAAAATGACTTCGGTCAAGGATTAATAAGCTAATCTTTGGTCGAATCACTTCAGTCAACGATCAACAAGGTAACCTTTGGTCGATGAGTATGTGATTATCGTGGTCTCCGGCACAAAAAACCCCCAGACGGTGAAAACTATCACCGTCAAGTTTATTAATGACAAAAAGGGTGTTACAAGGGTTGGAGATTATGATCAGAAATACAATAGTTGCTATGTGTGTGTGTATGCTGCTGGAGAGAATTATGAGAGCTGCTAAAGTGTGTGAGGTGATAAGTGTGTAACCCTAGTTGATCACAATCTCTTTATATACAAAAAATAATGATAACTAACTAACAATAACTCCTAAAAATCCGCAAGTCCTCCACTAGCCACTCCCATCACTTTGACCACGTGCCATAGACGTCCAGTAGCGAAATAAGTGGAAGAATAAGTCTAGGAGCCGTTAATGTTGATAAATATCAACACTCATATGAGAAAAAACCGTTAACAGCACCAAATAGCGAGGATCCATGATCCTGACATAGCTCTGGAACTCTTCAGAAGGATAATTGATCCAGACACGTCTTCAAGAATAACATATCCTCAGTACTCAGTTATTTGTGACACAACAAGAAGTCCTATAAATGCGCCACATTCCCACTATCTTCATCCACGATTTGACCACGTGTTTGACAAGTCCAATAGCGAGATATCCGGTGGAATAAGTCTTGGCGCCGTTATACTTATTAAATAACAACCTACACACACGAAACAATTGTTAATAATACCAATTACTGAGGACCACTAATCCTGACAGGATCTGTCTAAGGATAACTGATCCAAGAACATATGTCAGGATAACGTATCCGAAGTGTCAAATTTCTGTGCCCTAACAATTGCCCACAAAATGGCGGTTGTGATAATATCACAGCTGTCATTTTGCCTTTGAATTCAGGCTTCCTGCAAAAACATATGAGATTTGACAAGCTAGATATAATTATCATATATATATATATATATAGAGTTTCCTTGAGAACTTCCCTTCAAGCTATATATCCGAAACCTCTTATTCTTCCTGCAAATCATGAACAGCTAGTAACACATGTTTAACCAGGATAGATGGTCTATATTTTGAACGGTGAAGTCCGGGTTAAAACTTTTAGTTAAGTCCAGGTGACTTATGTTTAATAATAATTGAAAACTTTTGAATATTCGCTTGTTACTTGTTATTTTGAAAGTTTGTTTGATATAGCTTTAGACTTGTTGAAAGTTTTGACAAATATTCTTTAGTAAAAAGTTTTTAGGATAAAATATCCTTGCACAAATAAACCAGGATCTTAAATCCTTATAAAAATAGATTGAGAATAATGAATCCTTAGATCTATGAAGATATAAACTGAAATTAAATAAGTGCAAACCGATAAACAAAAATCATACCGTAAGGTCTGGTTAGACCTAAGTTACCATAAGTATTGATCCTTTTGCAATCCTTATAAAGCTGAATTAAAGGATTTTGAATCCATAAGTATTGATCCTTCGGTAATCCTCAGAATCTAATTTATGATACCTGATGCAAATAACTTATGATATTATCTGGGATTAAACCCAATAAACCGGGGACAAGCCCATAAAATAAACTGGGGACAAGCCCGTGCAACTGGGGACAAGCTCGTGTAATCTGGGGACACGCCCGTGTAACTGGGGACAAGCCCAACAAACTAGGGACAAGCCCATAAAATAAACTGGGGACAAGCCCAAAAAATTGGGGACAAGCCCATAAAATAAACTGGGGACAAGCCAGTGCAACTGGGGACCAGCCCAAAGATACGGATGTTAATTGGGGACTCTCCCGAACCGGGATTTAGCCCAAATGTGAGATAACGTGAAAACGTTATAAACCGGAGATATGGTACGTCTACCATAATTCGTAGGATCCTCCATATAGCCGGAGACAACAAAATTGTCAGCCACTAAGCGTGTACTGGTCCCGCTGCCCCGAACTATATGTTGGATAGCATGGACAACTGGCGATCGTGAGAAAGGTGAAAACCTTTAAACCGTAGGGGATATGACCATCGAGGGTCATACCCAATCGTGGGCAAGGCCAAGGGAAGTAGTAAAGTACCTTATATGTAAAGGAGAGGTGGCCAACCTCTTAGACATTGAACCTCTTATTGCAATCTGCATTGTTACTTAAAAACTTGGAAAGGATAAATTGCTAAGAATATATTATCCTGGAATTAATAATAGGAAATTGTAAAGAATAAGAAATCAGATAGATATTACCGGTTTTGGGATCCTTGATCCTCTAAGAATAATATATCATTAAAGGATAATTGATCCTGATTAGAAAAAGTACTTCTTGAGGTGGATAGCATTCCATGCTGTTGGTAACCTGTTGCCTTCCATCGTGAGAAAATGATATGCCCCCTTTCCTGCCTCCGACTCGATCTGATAAGGTCCTTCCCATTTGGGTGCTAACTTTCCATCAGCCGGATTGGTAGTATTTTGGTAGGCTTTCCTCAAAACTAAATCTCCTTCTTGAAATCTTCTGATTCTGATATTCTTGTTGTATGCCCCAGCTACACTTTGTTGATATGCTGTCATTCTGATCTTAGTTAGGTCTCTGAGTTCTTCAACAGTATCCAAGTCTTCAAGAATAATTTCTTCATTGACCTCAGGATCACGGATGCTTGTTATGGCTGTAGGAACCACCATTTATGTGGGAATTACTGCTTATGATCCAAACACCAACGAGAAGGGTGTTTGGCCCGTTGCATTTTTTGGTATCGTCCTGTCAGCCCAAAGAACATAAGGTAGTTCTTCGACCCACTTTCCTTTCTTGGACCCTAGTTTCTTCTTCAAGTTGTTGATGATTATCTTGTTGCTTGATTCTGCTCGGCCATTATCTTGAGGATGCACTGGAGTAGAGGTAATTATCTTGATGCCCCAACTGTCACAAAAGTTAGTGGTTCTTTTCCCGATAAACTGGGAACCATTGTCACAAATAATTTCTGAAGGGATACCAAATCAAGTAATAATATGTCTTTTAATAAATGATATCACCTCTTTTTCGCTCACTTGAACAAAAGATTTTGCTTCTATCCACTTTGAAAAATAGTTAGTCATTGCAAGAATGAATACTTTACCTCCTAGAGCTTTGGGCAGCTTACTAACAATATCCATGCCCCACTTCATGACATGATGAGAATATAGAATACATTGGCTCCACTGGCTGATGTAGGATGTTTGCATGCCTTTGGCAAGCATCAAATTTCTTTGAGTATTCCTTGGGGTCTCTCTTCATTATTGGCCAGAATTATCCAGTTCTGAGTATCCTGGAAAATAACGCTCTTCCACCTGTGTGATTGCCGCAATCTCCTTCATGAAAATCCTTGAGTACTTCTTGGATCTCAGGATCCTCAATGCATCTCAGATATGGACCTGCAAGAGATTTCCTATATACCATATCATTTAACAAAATATATTGGGATACCTTGAGTTTGAAGGATTTGGGATTCTCGGTAGTCGGAATGTCTCCTATTTGAATGTACTTCTTGATTGGGAGGATCCAGGATCCTTGGTTGTTTTCGAGGATGATGGATCCCAAAGTACAATTTGTTTGTCAGTTGTTATCTCCCCAACTTCTTGTTTTCCTATTGCTGGCGAGAGAACATGAATAATTGGAATCTTCGTGTCTTCTGGAATTTTCAGTGATGAGGCTAAATTTGCCAAGGCATCTGCCCCCATATTCTCTTCCCTTGGTACCTGTATAATGCTAAACAATTCAAAGGATTTTGCTAATTCCTTCACAACATCTAGATATGTGATTAGTTTTTCACCTTTAACAGCATATGAGCCATTAAAGTGGTTAGCAATCATTAATGAATCTATGTATACTTGAAGATACCTGGTCCTCATGCACTTAGCTAATTGCAAACCTGTGATCAGAACTTGATACTATGCCTCATTGTTCGTTGCTTGGAACTCACAGGCTATAGACTGGGGTAATATGTCCCCCCTGTGGCGATTTCAGTAGGATACCTAATCCTGTTCCTCTTACATTGGAGGCTCCATTGGTGAAGAGTATTCAAGGATCCTTGGTCTCTTCTAGTTGTTGAACTTCTAGATCAGCTTCCTTTTGCATATCACTGCTGAAATCAGCCACAAAGTCTGCGAGTGCTTGTGACTTGATGGATGTTCTTGGCTCGTAATGAATATCATATGCACTCAGTTTTACAGCCCACTTGGTCATTCTACCCGATAACTTTGGTTTTCTAAAGACATTCTTAACAGGATAATTAGTTATCAAAATAATAGTATGAGTCTCAAAGTAAAGTCTTAATTTAGTAGAATCTATAATAAGTGTAAGAATTGATATTTCTAAATGAGAATACCTGGCTTCTGCATCTAAAAGACTTTTACTTACATAGTAAACATGATGTTGTTCACCTTAGTGATCCTTCACAAGGACAACACGTATAGCATTTCCTATGAAAGCTAGGTACAAGTATAAGGATTCTCCATCCACAAGCTTCATCATAGCTGGAGCTGAGGATAAGTAATCCTTCAAGGCTTTGAGTTGTTGGTTCTGAATGAGGATCCTTTATTTTTGTTAGGGGATTCTTGCTTCGTTTGAGTCCCCCAAACGATCCTGGATCCTCTTGTCATCTTCCAACCGTATGAATCTGAGCACCCTGTTTCTGACTTCATCTAGAGACCTGCAAGGATCCATCACAAGATCATTATAAAAGGGGGAGCCCCTATTTAGTCCCATCTTGAAAGCTTCTACAGCCGTAGCCATGTCTAGATAAGGGATTTCTAGGGCCTCCCTGCCAAACCTCGTGACAAAATCCCTAAGGGATTCATCACTGGGTTGGACAACTCTATATAAGTCACTAGTTAACTTCTCAAATTTCCAACTGCAAGAAAATTGGCTATTGAACAAGTTAACTAAATGTGAGAAAGAAATAACAGAAAAGGGAGGAAGACTTAGCAGCCATTTTAATACAGATCCTGTTAGTGTGGATCCAAAACCCTTGCACAGACAAGCCTCCTTGAGTCTCGCGGGAATTGGATTGATCTCCATTCTCTCCCTGTATTGGGCTACATGCTCTTCAGGATCATTGGTACCATCATACACTTTAATATTGGGGGTTCGAAAGCGTTTTGGGATCTCCGCGTTACATATTGGTGGAGCAAATCTCGACAGTTTGTGGCTTCCTTCTGGTATCTCAGGAATTGGACGGATCACCCCTGGTACGCTGGATATCATATCCTTGAGTTTCTGTAGTTCCTTAGCCATAGCTTGGTTGATACCTGCATCCTGCATGGAACTACGGTTAGCATCTAAGGATATAGGATCATACAAGTTACCTCTTTGTTGCGTGAAAGTCGGCATTCCTGAAGAGTGGCTGATGTAACAAGCGTCTGCTACAGGAGTTGGTCCACCAGAAGCTATGGTCTGCATGGGGATTATATCTCCTTCATGGATTTCAGAAGATCGTTGATGTTGAACTTCTAAGGATCCTTGACCCTGATAGAAGGATCCTTGAGGCTGGAAGTTGTATGATCCTTGAAGATATGATCCGGAGGATCTTGGTTGAAGGATTGATGATCCTCTCTGGAACATGGAGGATCCTTGGACCTGCTGACCCATCGATCCCGGATTAAGGACTGGGGATCCTTGCTGAAAAGTTGAGGATCCTTGAGCTGGTTGACCCACGGACCCCTGATGAAGGATAGATGATCCTTGCTGAAAAGTTGAGGATCCTTGAGCTGGTTGACCCACGGACCCCTGGTGAAGGATATATGATCCTTGCTGAAGAGTTGATGGTCCTTGAGCTGGTTGACCCATGGACCCGTGGTGAAGGATAGATGATCCTTGCTGAAAAGTTGAGGGTCCTTGAGCTGGTTGACCCATGGACCCGTGGTGAAGGATAGATGAGCCTTGCTGAAAAGTTGAGGATCCTTGAGCTGGTTGACCCACGGACCCCTGGTGAAGGATATATGATCCTAGTGAGAAGTGAGCCATGGATTCTGGACTGGTGAAATCCAGCATCCTGGGCATCAGAGGAGTGTTATCCTCTGCTGGCCTCTTAGTCTTCTTGAGTTCTTCTATCTCACGAAGGATCCTCTGGTTGGTCTTGTTCTGCTATTCGATATATGCTTTAACCTGGGAAAACATGGATGAAACATCATTGTTAGTATTAACCACCGGCGCAACAGCAACGGTTTTCGAGCTCTGGAAGACTGGTAGTTGCGTCTTGCCCCCAGCAGCAGCAGCCCTTGGTGCTCCCGTGATTGGCGGAGGCATCGGTGGCAAAGTCCTTGATGAGAGAGAAACCGAAGACGGCGTTGATGAAGCAGAGGTTGGTTGAGAGGCCATTGATAGTGATATGGGTATGAAAAAATCGAAAATTGAATGGAGTAATATGGATTATAGCACCAATTGCCCCACGGTGGGCGCCAAATTGTTTTGGACAAAAATCAGCTAATGATCAAGTATCCAAATCTGTTATGTGAGGTTAAGTGCTAAAATGATAACATCGATTATATGAACGAAATAGAGATGAAGACCGTGATATGATCACGAGGGAAAAAGCCCTTAATCAAGATAGTCTTACTTCGGTCAAAACTTATCGGGTAATCTTTGATAAAATGACTTTGGTCAAGGATTAATAAGCTAATCTTTGGTCGAATCACTTCAGTCAACGATCAACAAGGTAACCTTTGGTCGATGAGTATGTGATTATCGTGGTCTCCGGCACAAAAAACCCCCGGGCGGTGAAAACTATCACCGTCAAGTTTATTAATGACAAAAAGGGTGTTACAAGGGTTGGAGATTATGATCAGAAATACAATAGTTTCTATGTGTGTTTGTGTATGCTGCTGGAGAGAATTATGAGAGCTGCTAAAGTGTGTGAGGTAATAAGTGTGTAACCCTAGCTGATCACAATATCTTTATATACAAAAAATAATGATAACTAACTAACAATAACTCCTAAAAATCTGCAAGTCCTCCACTAGCCACACCCATCACTTTGACCACGTGCCATAGAAGTCCAGTAGCGAAATAAGTGGAAGAATAAGTCTAGGAGCCGTTAATGTTGATAAATATCAACACTCATATGAGAAACAACCGTTAACAGCACCAAATAGCGAGGATCCATGGTCCTGACATAGCTCTGGAACTCTTCAGAAGGATAATTGATCCAGACACGTCTTCAAGAATAACATATCCTTAATACTCAGTTATTTGTGACACAACAAGAAGTCCTATAAATGCGCCACATTCCCATTATCTTCATCCACGACTTTGACCACGTGTTTGACAAGTCCAATAGCGAGATATTCGGTGGAATAAGTCTTGGCGCCGTTATACTTATTAAATGACAACCTACACACAAGAAACAATTGTTAATAATACCAATTACTGAGGACCACTGATCTTGACAGGATCTGTCTAAGGATAACTTATCCAAGAACATATGTCAGGATAACGTATCCACAGTGTCAAATTTCTGTGCCCTAACAAAAGTCTATTGCTTTAATAGTATAGTTAGATATACATTTAATCTATTGCTATATATTATAAAACATGATTAAAACTTTTGCAAAATAATATAAACTGTCTACTATCCATTACAAACATCCATAACTCGTCTTTTAAAAACATAACATAAACATAGTATCAAAACATCACGACAAATCTTCAGATACCAGCCTATTCAGTATTGCCATGTGTCTCCCTCAAGCCAGCTGTCTCAGTCGATTAGCGTGTGTGCATACTAAAAGTCAGCTACGCTGAGTGAGTTCTAGTTAATCAGGCAACGTACAATACATTCACATACTTACCTATGCACCCGAAGGTACAACCTTCCTATTATCTTACATATTTACATACTTACATATTTTCATTCTTTCTTTCATATTAACATACGTACTTTCATTCATACACATACATTTTAAAAAGCCTTCCACCCTATAACCTTCGCCGATATTATTAGGGTCGGTTCCCTACATTCGCCGACATTATTAGGCTCGGTTCCCTACATTCGCCGAAATTATTAGGGTCGGTCCCCTACATTCGTCGACATTATTAGGGTCGGTTCCCTACATTCGCCGACATTATTAGGGTCGGTTCCCTATGTTTAGTACATTGTACCCTACCTGCCTTTACGTGCCTTTCTTATTAGTACATGCACTATCCGAAGATTGTTCATGTGCTAACATCTTAACATACATACATCTTACACATATCATATATACATCAATCATCATACATAAATCGTACAAGGCATACACTCACAACTTAAGGTAAACATAGAGTATGCACACATCCACGAAAACATAACAAGGAAATGGGGCTAGAAACTCACCTGAATGCGTTTACGTTCACCGTTAATAGTTATTCCCTTCTTGAGCTATGCACGACTAACTGTATAAAAATTACACGTATCAATTAACTATTACTACTCGCATCGTATTTTTATCTTCATATAACCCACAACGAACGGGGGTCCGGGGGCAGCGCCCCTGGCAGCGGGGTTCTACGGGCGGCAGCCCCTAGCGGGGTCCAAGGGGCAGAGCCCCTGGCTGGGGTTAAGCTGCTAGGTCAGCTTGGAAAAATTTTATTTTCATTAGTCTTAACTCATTTTCCATTAGGATTTTAATTTATTTTCCAATTCGTTAACTCATTCTTCATAACGAATTAAGTCTAATTCGCTATCCAATTCGTTACCTTATATTTACGAGTGGACATAAATGTAAGCCAACACACATGTTAAGAGAACTTATCATTAAGCGAACTTAACATTCAGCGAGCTTAGCGTCTGGCGAACTTAATGTTCATCGAACATAGTGTCCGGCAAACTTAGTGTTCAGCGAACATAGTTGTTTTGGACAAAAATCTACTAAGGATCAAATATTCAAATTTGTAAATATGAGGTAAGGTGTTAACATGATAATAACTAATGTATAAGTGAAATCTTGTTGAACACAGCGATGTGATTACGAGGGAAAAAGCTCTTAACCAGGATAGTCTTACTTTTGTTAAAACTTATCAAGGTAATCTTTGGTCGAATCTTTTCGGTCAAGGATTAACTACGTAATCGTTGGTCGAATCTTTTCGGTCAAGGATCAACAAGGTAACCTTTGGTCGATGAGTATGTGATTATCGTGATCTCCGGCACAAAAAACCCCCCGATGGTGAAAACTATCACCGTCAAGTTTATTAATGGTAAAAATGGTGTTACAATTGGTTTTGGAGTTGTTGATCAACGATTACAATCGAGCTATGTGTGTGTGAGTAAACTTAGTAGCTAGGGTACGTGTTAATGTGTGTGAATACAGATGTGTGTCCCTCTCATGTTGATCACAACTCAATATATAAAGAAAAAGAACAAGTAACTAACTAACAACTATCTCCTATTTTCATGGAACTCCTCCACTATCTTCATTCACTACTTTGACCACGTGCTTATTGAAGTTGAGTAGCGAAATAGGTGGTAGACTAGGTCTAGGAGCCGTTGCAGTTATTAATCTTCAGTCTTCATACGTCAATCGTCCATTAACGGCAATGTTGACTAAGGATCCTGGATCCAGACTCAGCTAGAGAATTCTTCAGATGGATAATTGATCCAAGCACGTCTTCAAGAATAACATATCCTTAGTACTCAGTTGTTGGTGACTCAACAAGAAGTTCTATAAATCCGCCACTTCTCCCACTAAGCGTGTTACAGCCATTTGACCACGTGTTTGACAAGTCCAATAGCGAGATATCCGGTGGAATAAGTCTTGAAGCCGTTATACTTATTAAATAACAACCTACACACAATAAACAATTGTTAATAATACCAAGTACTGAGGACCACTGATCCTGACCTGATCTGTCTAAGGATAACTGATCCAAGAACATATGTCAGGATAACGTATCCACAATGTCAAAGTTCTGTGCCCTAACAATTGACCCCAAAATGGCGGTTGTGATAAGATCACAACCGTCATTTTGCCTTTGAATTCAGACTTCCTGCAAAAACGGATGAGAATTGACAAGCTAGATATAATTATGATATATCTATAGAGTTTCCTTGAGAACTTCCTTTCAAGCTATATATCCGTAACCTCTTATTCTTCCTGCAAATCATGAACAACTAGTAATACTTGTTTAATCCTGGTAGATGTTCCATCTTTCGAATGGTGAAATCCGGGTTAAGATTTTTGGTAATTGCAAGTAAGTTTAATAAATAGTATCTTTTATCTATCTGTTGATTGTCTGTTATTTTGAAAGTTTGTCTGATATAGCTTTAGACTTGTTGAAAGTTTTGAGAAATATTCTTTAGTAAAAAGTTTTTAGGATAAAATATCCTTGCAAAAATAAACTAGGATCTTAAATCCTTATAAAAATAGATTGAGAATAATGAATCCTTATATCTATGAAGATATAAACTGAAATCAAATAAGTGTAAACCAAACAGAAATCATACCGTAAAGTCTGGTTAGACCTAAGTTACCATAAGTATTGATCCTTCGGTGATCCTTAGAATCTAATTTATGATACCTGATGCAAATAACTTACGATATTATCTACGATTAAACCCAATAAACCGGGGACAAGCCCATAAAATAAACTGGGGACAAGTCCCACAAACTGGGGAGAAACCCATAAAATAAACCGGGGATAAGCCCGTGCAACTGGGGACAAGCCCAAAAAATAAACTGGGGACAAGCCCGTGTAAACTGGGGACATGCCCGTGAACTGGTGTTAAACTGGGGACAATCCCAAAAACTGAGGACAAGCCCAAACTGGGGACAAGCCCAAACTGGGGACTGGCCCAAAAATACGGATGTTAACTAGGGACTCGCCCAAACCGGGATTTAGCCCAAATGTGAGATAACGTGAAAACGTTATAAACCGGTGGTATGGTACGTCTACCATAAATCGTAGGATCCTCCATATAGCCGAAGACAACGAAATTGTCAGCCACTAAGCGTGTACTGGTCCCGCTGCCCCGACTATACGTTGGATAGCGTGCGCAACTGGCGATCGTGAGAAAGGTGAAAACCTTTAAACCGTAGGGGATATGACCATCGAGGGTCATATCCAATCGCGGGCAAGGCCAAGGGAAATAGTAAAGTACCTTAAATGTAAAGGAGAGGTGGCCAACCTCTTGATCATTGAACCTCTTATTGAAATCTGCATTGTTGCTTAAAAACTTGGAAAAGATAAATGTTAAGAATACATTGTCATTAAAATAACAAAAATATGAAATGAATAAGTGATAAGAAAGATATTACCAATTTTAGGATCCTTGATCCTAGATGGATGCTTGATTCTCGAAGGATAGTAGATCCTGACTATAAATAATACTTTTTGAGATGGATAGCGTTCCATGCTTGTGGTAACCTGTTGTCTTCCATAGTTAGCAAGTGACATGCCCCCTTTCCAGCTTCCGACTTGATCAAGTAGGGGCCTTCCCATTTGGGTGCTAGCTTTCCATCTGCTGGATTAGTTGTGTTTTGGAAGGCTTTCCTCAAGACTAGATCTCCTTCTTGAAATCTTCTGAGCCTTATATTTTTGTTGTATGCCCCAGCTACCCTTTGTTGATATGCTGCCATTCTGATCTTGGCTAAGTCTCTGAGTTCTTCAACGGTATCCAAGTCTTCAAAAAGGATTTCTTTATTGGCCTCAGGATCACGGATGCTTGTTCTAGCTGTAGGGACCATCATTTCTGTAAGGACTACTGCTTCTGATCCAAACGTCAATGAGAAGGGTGTCTGGCCCATTCTTGGGTGTTGTCCTGTCAGCCCAAAGGACGTAAGGTAGCTCTTCAGCCCACTTTCCTTTCTTTGATCATTGCTTCTTCTTCAAGTTGTTAATGATTATCTTGTTGCTAGACTCCGCTTGACCATTAGCTTGAGGATGTATTGGAGTAGAGGTAATCATCTTGATGCCCCAGCTGTTACAAAAGTTAGTGGTTCTTTTCCCGATAAACTGGGAACCATTGTCACAAACAATTTCAGAAGGGATACCAAATCTAGTTATAATATTTCTTTTAATAAAGGATATAACTTCCCTTTCTCGGACTTGCACGAATACTTCTGCTTCAATCCATTTAGAGAAGTAGTTTGTCATAGCAAGCATAAAGACCTTTCTGCCTGGTGCCTTTGGTAGTTTACCCACAATATCCATGCCCCACTTCATGAAAGGCCATGATGAGGATATAGGATACATAGGTTCTGCTGGTTGATGTAGGATGTTTTCATGCCTTTGGCAAGCATCACACTTCTTTGAGTACTCCATTGCATCTCTCTTCATTGTTGGTTAGAAGTACCCTATTTTGAGTATCATGGAAAATATCGCTCTTCCACCCGTGTGATTGCCGCAATCTCCTTTATGAAAATCCTTGAGTACTTCTTGGATCTCAGGATCCTCGATGCATCTCAGATATGGACCTGCAAGAGATTTTCTATATACCATATCATCTAATAAAATATATTGGGATACCTTGAGTTTGAAGGACTTGGGATTTTCTGTGGCTGGAATTTTTCCAGTCTGAATATAATTCTTGATAGGATGGATCCATGATCCTTTGTTGTTTGAGGATAAAGGATCCCAAAGCACGATTTCTTTATCATTTGTTATCTCCCCAACTTCCTGTTCTCCTATTGCTGGCGCGAGAATGTGGATTATTGGGATCTTCAAATCCTCAGTAATCTTCAAAGATGAGGCCAAGTTTGCCAGGGCGTCTGCCCTAGCGTTTTCTTCCCTCAGTACCTGTGTAATACTAAATAATTCGAAGGATTTCGATAACTCCTTCAAAACATCTAAATATTTCATTAGTTTCTCACCTTTAACAGCATAGGAGCCATTAAAGTGGTTAGTTATCAATAAAGAATCTACATAAACTTGAAGATACCTGATCCTCATGCTTTTGGCTAATTGCAAACCTGCGATTAAAGCTTCGTACTCTGCTTCATTGTTTGTTGCCTGGAACTCACAAGCTTTGGATTGGGGTAATATGTCCCCTCTGTGGCGATTTCAGTAGGATCCCTAATCCTGTTCCTCTGATGTTGGATGCTCCATCTGTGAAGAGTATTCAAGGATCCTTGGTCTTTTCCAGTTGTTGGACTTCCAAGTCAGCTTCTTTTTGTAGATCACTAGTGAAATCAGCCACAAAGTCCGCTAGTGCTTGAGACTTGATTGTTGTTCTCGGCTCGTATTGGATATCATATGCACTTAACTTTATAGCCCACTTAGCCATTCTACCTGATAACTCTGGTTTTCTAAGAACATTCTTTACAGGATTGTTAGTTCTTAAAATAATAGGGTGAGTTTCAAAATAATGTCACAGTTTAGTAGAAGCCATAATAAGTGCAAGAATTAGCTTTTCTAAATGAGAATACCTAGACTCCGCATCTAGAAGACCTTTACTTACATAGTATACAGGATGTTGTTCACCTCCATGATCCTTTACCAAGACTATACTCACTGCATTTCCTGAGACAGCAAGATATAGATACAAGGATTCTCCATCCACAGACTTCATTAGAGCTGGAGCTGAGGATAAGTAATCCTTCAGGGCTGTAAGCGCAGCTTCATGCTTTAAGTATATCATAGAAGTCTTTGCACTTCTCGGAGGATCTTGAGATGAATCTATTCAAGGCCGCTATTCTTCCGGTGAGTCTTTGGACGTCATTGGCATTTGCAGGAGACTTGAGATTGACAATGTCTTCAATCTGCTCCGGGCTTGCTTCAATTCCTCTCTTTGTGACAATATAACCCAGAAAATTTCCAGCCTTAACACCGAAGTGGCATTTGGATGGATTCAGTTTCATGTTATAATGGTCAAGGATATCGAATGCTTCTTCAAGGTCCCTGAGGCGATCCTCTGCTTTCTTCGACTTTACCACCATATCATCTATGTATACCTCCATAGTCTTGCCCAATTGGTCCTTGAACATCATGTTGACTAGTCTTTGGTATGTCGCTCCTGCATTTCTTAGTCCAAACGGCATAGCAGTATAACAATATATGCCGTTTGGAGTCATGAACGTTGTATTCTCTTGATCAGATGGTTCCATCTGAATTTTTTGGAATCCAGAGGAAGCATCCATAAAAGTGAGCATTTCATGTCCAGCTGTTGCATCCACCATGGCATCTATATGTGGTAATGGGAAAAGATCCTTGGGGCGTGCCTTGTTTAAATCCGTGAAATCGACACACACCCTCCACTTTCCATTCTTTTTTGAAACGACAACCACATTAGCTAGCCATCGAGGATATTGAACCTCTCTGATCATACCGGCCTTAAGAAGTTTTTCAACTTCTTCTTGTATGATCTTGTTCCTCTCAGGAGCGAATTTTCTTCGCTTCTGATGGACGGGTTTAACAGATAAATCAAGGCCGAGTTTATGAGTGATTACCTCTTTTGAAATACCTGTCATGTCTAAGTACTTGAAGGCAAAAGTAGATCTTCTTCGCCCTAAGAAGGATATTATATCCTTCTTGATCTTGCTGGGGATATTGGATCCTAGGAACACTTTTATTTCTGGATCTTCGGGGTCCAATGACACTTCTTTGAGGTCTTTCTCCCGAGCTTCTAGCACGTCCCTAGGATGTTGCTGTAGTTGCTATACTATAGTTTGCTTGATTGTTGGCTTCATTGATGAAGAGTAATAGTTCCTAGCCTCTGCTTGGTCACCTACTATCTTCACAACTCCCCAAGGAGTAGGTAGCTTGATGCATTGGTGATAAGTTGAAGCTACAGCCTTCATTCCATGGAGCCAAGGTCTACCTAAAATAACATTGCAATAGGAAAGGTTATCTATAACACAAAATTTTTTGTATGAATTTAACCCTTCGATATAAATTGGGAGGTTGATGTCCCCCAATGTCTTCTTGGTTTCGCCACTGAAACCGACTAGCACCGATGTTCTAGGGATGATTTCTGAATCCGGGATGTTCATCTTCTTGAGGGCATCATGTTGGATAATGTTGACCGTGCTGCCACCGTCCACCAGGATCCCGCGTACATAATGATTAGAGATAAATAAAGTAATAATCAAACCGTCATGATGAGGATCCTGAATGTTCAGCTTGTCTTCTTCATCGAAGAAGATTCTCTTGTCTGTTGTTAATGTGGTTGACACTATTGGATGATCTCCGTTATCCATCTTGATCTCCTTGGCGAATCTTTTTGCTGCAGAGAAAGAAGTTCCACATATGTCTGAACCTCCCGAGATGAAATTAACTGCTCGCATATCTGGCTTGTCTTGTTGAGGATCCTGGATCCTTGAATTGAAAAAGATTCTCTGATCAGTCACTCGAGTAGTGGGGATGAGTGGTCTTCTCTCATCATCCAACTCGAATTCTTCTATGGGACTTTCTTCTCTAAATAATTCGTAGTCTCTGGAGACAAAGTTGATCACATGGGCATCCGTCGACGGTGGTGTTGCTTTCTGTGGAAGATCTTCAGGATCCTGGATCTTGGATTTCTTCCTTCCCAAGAGTTCTTTAAAGTGACCCTTGCTCAGGAGGTATCCAATTTCTTTCCTTAAGCCGATGCACTCGTCTGTCGCTTGGCCAAAATCTTCGTGGAAGGCGCACCACTTAGACTTGTCCTTAAAGCCGACAACCTTCTCATTCTTTCGGGGCCACCTTGCTTTTTCTCCCAGATCCTTCATGGCACAAATCAAGCCATGAGTATCGACAGAGAAACAATAGTCGGAGATGCAAGGATAGTCTTCATCGTCATCTCCTTCTTCTACTGCCCGTACGTTCTGAGTTGAACTTGGCGTACGGCTTCGAATTGTTGTTCCTGTTCCAGGATCCTTTATTCTTTTTGGGGGTTTCTTGCTTTGTTTGTCCCCCAAGACGATCCTGGATCTTTTTATCTTCTTCTAAGTGGATGTATCTTAATGCCCTGTTTCTGACTTCATCTAATGTCCTGCATGGAGTCATCACTAAATCATCATAAAAAGGGGAGCTCTTTTGAATTCCCATATTGAATCCTTCAATAGCAGTAGTCATATCAAGGTTTGGGATTTCTAGAGCTTCCTTTCCGAACATGGTAACGAAATCCCTAAGGGATTCATCACTAGGTTGGATAACACGATATAAATCACTGGTTAACCTCTCAAATTTCCGACTACAGGAAAATTGATGTAACATCCCTAAATTTCCAAGAATAATATTTAATGTATTATTCGTTAATAGTGGAAAAGTTTACTAGAATTGGTAGAGAAATGATGACGTAATAATAAGATGATTCAAGTAGGCTAAGTAGATGGAATTATGGACCAAAAAGGAAAGATGGGCCTTAGGCCCATGGGCGTAAGGGAGTATAAATACCCCTTAAACCCTAATCCTTTCCATTATTATCTATCACTACACCATAGCCTACACCTTGAGAAACACACACACCATCCTTTAACCCGAGCCTAGATTCAAAGTTGAAAACCCGAGCTTGTTGGTGCTAGATCATCGTGTCAAACCTAAACAACATCAAGACCAGCTCGTGTTCGTAGAACGACTCGTTTAAGGTGTGTTTATATTTAGAAATCGTTCATATAGGTTCGGTTTGGTTTGGGAAATCATATATCTGTGTTAGTATGGTAAAAACGAATCCAACAAAGCTAAACTTACTGAAATCGATTACAGTTTGATAGGTTAATTGTTGGAATGAAAAACCCGTAGGTGTATACATAAATCGCACTGTGGAAACTCAGATATCTGTATGATTGGACCCTTGGGGTTAGTAGGCGCTGCATAGACGATTCCAATGATACCAAAATCATGATATTTCGTTAAGAATTGAAGGTTTAATTGCAGATCTAAGATATGTTGACTGTTATTGTTCTTGACGATTTTGACTTTGACCCTTGAGTCAAAGTCTGGATAAGAACTAGATGATTCGTTATAATTAAGATAACGAATCAGGTAGTTCGTTACTCACCTTCGTCATAATTCAGATAACGAATTAAGTTGTGCCTGGGTAACGAATCAGATGAAGATAAGGTAACGAATTAGACTCAATTTGTTATAATTGAGATAACGAACTAGGCCATTCGTTATAGCGAATGAAGGAGGATTTTGTAACGAATTAGACTGTAAATTGATAACGAATTAGCCAACGAATTAGGCTTAATTCGTTATAGAAAATGAGTTAACGAGTTAGATAGTAATTAAAAATCCTAATGGAAAATGTGTTAAGACAGTTAATGTAAATAAAATTTTTCCAAGCTGACCTGGCAGCTCGACCCCAGCCAGGGGCTCTGCCCTTTGGACCGTGCTAGGGGCTGCCGCCCCTAGACCCTGCTGCCAGGGGCGCTGCCCCCGGACCCCCGTTCGTTGAGGGTAATAATTTAACTAGAAACGCGATATGAAAAGTGATAGTAATCAATACGGCTAATTGTTATACAGCTAGTCGTGCACAACCAAAGAAAGAAGTAACCATTAACGGAAGAAGTAACCGAGTTCAGGTGAGTTTCTAGCCCCATTTCCTTGTTATGTTTTTGGGGCTGTGTGCATACTCGATGTGACACTTAATACACTTAACTTAAATGGTAAGTGTATGCCATGTATGATATATGTGATAGATACGATTGATTGCTTGTCGGTACGTGAACGATCTTCGGATATTGCATGTACCATTAGGTTATAAATACAGATATGGATATTGTATGTAATGCAGGGATGGTTACTTGTCGATATGTAAATGATCTTTGGATATTGCATGTATTGCCAAGAATAGTGATGATTGTCTCCTTATATGGATATTAGATGATAACTTATATATAGAGTTCCCTCTACGGATAATATATAGATTGTTCCTTTGATGGAAAGCATAGTGTTCCTTCGATGGAAAGCCCCGTGTTCCTTTATGGAAGTATATAGGATGTTCCTTCTATGGAGAATATATATATATATAGTGTCCTTCTATGCAGAATATAGATAGTAGGGTAATAGTAATAGTTCTTTTAATAGATATTATGTGACGTCCTCTTATGGATATTTATACAAGGTTAAGATATGTATGTATGTAAGATATGTGTATGTATTGTCCGTGGCCTGATTAACTAGAACTCACTCAGCGTAGCTGACTTTTAGTATGCATTCAGGTATATATGTTTATCGAGAAGGCATGAGGATGACACATGGCATGGATCGAACGGCTGGCATTCGAAGATGGAAGAAAAGATGTTTTTAATATGATGATTTATGTTATAGTTTTAAAGAGAAGATTAAATGTTTTGTAATAAACGGTTAAAGTTTTATATTTCGCAAAAGTTTTAGAAAACTCTTATTTGTAGAACTGTGTTTATGAGTAAATCCGACGTTAAAGTGAGGCACCGGGAACGGGGCCTTACAATTGAGTGTTAAAAAAATTAACTAAATGAGAGAAAGATGTAACCGAGAAAGGGGGAGGCTTAGCAGCCATTTAAGTGCAGCTCCCGTTAGTGTGGTTCCAAATCCTTTACAAAGGCAAGCCTCCTTGAGTCTTTCAGGAACAGGATTAATTTCCATCCTTTCCCTATATTGGGCAACATGTTCCTCAGGACCGTTGCTCCCATCATACGTCTTCATGTTGGGAGTTTGGAACCGCTTTGGAATCTCAGCATCACATATGGGCGGAGCGAATCTGGATAATTTGTGACTTCCCTCCGGTATCTCAGGAATTGGATGTATCACCCCCGGGACACTTGATATTATATCCTTTAGCTTCTGTAACTCCCTGGCCATGGCCTGGTTGATACCTGAATCCTGCATGGGAACATGGTTAGTATATAAAGATATAGGATCATACCAGTTACCTCTCTGCTGGGTGGAGTTTGGGATTCCAGACGAGTATCTGGGATAAGAGGAGTCAGCAATCGGAGTGGGTCCTCCGGAAGCTATAGTCTGCATGGGGATTATGTCCCCATCATGGACTTCGGAAGATCATATGAGCTGGATTCCTAAGGATCCTTGATCCTGAACAAAGGACCCTTGAGGTTGAGTATTATAGGACCCTTGAACATATAACCCAGAGGATCCCTGCGGAATGACTAATGACCCCTGCTGAAATTGCGAGTATCCTTAAGCCTGTCAACCCACGGACCCTTGTTGAAGGATATGTGATCCTGAGTCCTGACTGAAAGAGTGAGGATCCTTGAGCCTGCTGACCCATGGACCCCTGTTGAAGGATGGATGATCCTGGCTGAAAGAGTGAGGATCCTTGAGCCTGCTGACCCATGGACCTCTGTTGAAGGATGGATGATCCTGGCTGAAAGAGTGAGGATCCTTGAGCCAGCTGACCCATGGACCCATGTTGAAGGATAGATGATCCTTGCTGAAAATTTGAGGGTCCTTGAGCTGGTTGACCCATGGACCCGTGGTGAAGGATAGATGATCCTTGAGTCTGGGACCCATGGATCCCTGTTGAAGGATGGATTATCCTTGCGGGAACTTAGCTAGGGACCCTGGACTGGTGAAATCCAGCATCCTAAGCATCAGGAGGGGTGAAATCCTCTACTGGCCTCTTACCTGAGATCTTCTATCTCACGAAGGATCCTCTGGTTAGTCTTGTTCTGTTGCTCCATATATGCTTTAACCTGCGAAAACATAGATTTAACATCACTGTTAGTATCAACCACCGGGGCAGCAGCAGTGGTTTTCGAGCTCTGGAAGATTGGTAGTTGCGTTCTGCTTCCATTAGCAGCAGTTCGTTGTGCTGCCGTGATTGGCGGAGGCATTGGTGGCAAGGTCCTTGATGAGAGAGAAACCGATGATGGCATAGTTGACAATGCAGAGGTGGATTGAGAGGCCATTGCGAGTGTTTAGGGTATGGAAAAATGAAGGTTTATGAGAATAATATGGATTATAGAACCAATTGCCCCACGGTGGGCGCCAAATTGTTTTGGACAAAAATCTGCTAAGGATCAAGTATCCAAATTTGTAAATTTGAGGTAAGGTGCTAACACGATAATAACTAATGTATAAGTGAAATCTTGTTGAACTCAGCGATGTGATTACGAGGGAAAAAGCCCTTAACCAAGATAGTCTTACTTTGGTTAAAACTTATCAAGGTAATCTTTGGTCGAATCTTTTCGGTCAAGGATTAACTACGTAATCGTTGGTCGAATCTTTTCGGTCAAGGATCAACAAGGTAACCTTTGGTCGATGAGTATGTGATTATCGTGATCTCCGTCACAAAAAACCCCCGGACGGTGAAAACTATCACCGTCAAGTTTATTAATGGTAAAAAGGGTGTTACAATTGGTTGTGGAGTTGTTGATCAAAGATTACAATCGAGCTATGTGTGTGTGAGTAAACTTAGCAGCTAGGGTACGTGTGAATGTGTGTGAATACAGATGTGTGTCCCTATCATGTTGATCACAACTCAATATATAAAGAAAAAAAACAAGTAACTAACTAACAACTATCTCCTATTTTCATGGAACTCCTCCACTATCTATTTTGGACAAAAATCTGCTAAGGATCAAGTATCCAAATCTGTTATGTGAGGTAAGGTGCTTACTCGATAATGGCAAGTGTATAAGCGTAGTATTGGTGAACAAAAAGGTTTGATCATGAGGGAAAAAGCCCTTAACCAAGATAGTTTTACTTCGGTCAAAACTTATCAAGGTTCTTTGGTAAAATAACTTCGGTCAAGGATTAATAGGATAATCTTTGATCGAATTACTTTAGTCAATGATCAACAAGGTAACCTTTGGTCGATGAGTATGTGATTATCGTAGTCTCTGACACAAAAAACCCCCGGACGGTGAAAACTATTACCGTCAATTATATTGATAAATAAAAGATGGTTACAAGTGCGGTGGAGTATATGATCGAGATTACAAAATAAGCTAGAGTGTAGAGAGAATGCTAGTTTCTGCTCTATTGTGTGTGTTAGTACATGTGTCCCCTAACTGATCACAATCTCCATTATATATAAAAGATAATAACTCAAGAGAGTTATGATTAATAAAGACTATTAACTAATAATCCCTAAAAATCCGCCATGTCTTCAATATAATCGTAATAGCCACTTTGACCACGTGCTCCATCACTCAGGCTGCGAAATAGGTGGTAGACCAGGTCTTCTAGCCGTTACACTTATTAAATATCAGCCTTCATATAAGATACAATAGTTAATAGCAGCAAATACCGAGGATCCATGATCCTGACATAGCTCTGGAACTCTTCAGAAGGATAATTAATCCAGACACGTCAATATCTTCTTGACTGCAATCTAGTGGATAGACTAAGTCTTCTAACCGTTATACCTGCTAAATATAAGACCACACATGAGAACAACTGTTAGTAAATAATAAGTACTATGGATCCTTGATCCTGACGGGATCTAGAACACACGCTAAGGATAACTGATCCAAAACATATGCCAGGATAACATATCCACAGTGTCAAATTTCTGTGCACTAACAATGCCCCCAAAATGGCGGTTGTGATAAGATCACAGCTGTCATTTTGCCTTTGAATTCAAACTTTCTGCAAAAACATATGAGATTTGACAAGCTGGATATAATTGTCATATATCAATGGAGTTTCCTTGGGAATTTTCCTTCCGGCTTTATATCCTTCTCCCTGCAAATCATGAACAACTAGTAACATCTGATTAACCCGGGTGGATGGTCCATTTTTTGAATGGTAAAATCCGGGTTAAGATTTTTGGATAAGTCCATGTGAGTTATGTTTAATAATAATCTAAAACTTTTGACTATTCGCTTGTTACTTGTTATTTTGAAAGTTTGTTTGATATAGCTTAAGTCTCATTGAAAAGTTTTAAGAAAAAATATTCTTTAGTAAAAAGTTTTTAGGATAAAATATCCTTGCAAAAATAAACCAGGATCTTAAATCCTTATAAAAATAGTTTGAGAATAATGAATCCTTATATCCATTAAGATATAAACTGAAATCAAATAAGTGTAAACCGATAAACAGAAATCATACCGTAAGGTCTGGTTAGACCTAAGTTACCATAAGTATTGATCCTTTTGCAATCCTTATAAAACTTAAATTAAGGATGTTGAATCCATAAGTATTGATCCTTCGGTGATCCTTAGAATCTAATTTATGATACCTGATGCATATAACTTATGATATTATCTGGAATTAGACCCAATAGACTGGGGACAAGCCCAAAAAATAAACTGGGGACAAGCCCGTGTAATCTGGGGACAAGCCCAAAAACTGGGGACAAGCCCAAAACTGGTGTCACACCCTCAAAATCAACTAACGAAGTTTTACCGTCAGAGGGTGTGAACTAACAGGATCGGAATCATTTGTTATAATCAAGCCATAAAAACGTTTAAATGAAAATAAGTGCGGAAGCGTAAAAACCAAAAGACAAAGGTTACGTCACGCAGGACGACTTAAAAACCCAAGTAATAATAGTTAAAAACATGTTTGCATATCAGAATGTTCAAAAACCATGCATGATCCTATACCGCGCGCCCGCCTCGGCTACCTGAGAATAACATACTAAAAGTGTCAGCACGAGGTTGGTGAGTTCACAAGTTTATATAAAATAAAGCGTTTAGCGTTAGCGTTCAGCGTTTTGCGTTTAGCGTTTTGCGTTCAGCATTTTGCTTTTAGCGTTTTGCGTTCAGCGTTTTGCGTTACCAGATAGTGTTAAATCAATTATATATCGATAGGTAGCTAGCCTATACAACAATTATTACTAAGTGTTCAACACCGAAGCTGACTGTTTATCAAGTGCCTTGTCACCAGGTCATCCAGACCATGGTACGTGTTAGCCAAAATTACACCCGCTCGACCTCCAGTCGAGTTTAGCGTTGGGTGGGGTTTGTCAAACCCAGTATTACTACTCAACAGTGACTCGCTATTATCTAAATATTAACCGGTTCGATGTGTAGGACTTCAATTGTTTCGTTTGCCACTTAGCCTTTACAAGTGATATATAATTTACTAACAAAATCTTAAATGCGTTTTTCGGAGTATGTTATCTCCCCCAAATGAAAAGCGTTTAAAACAGTTTAAAGGGGTAAGTAAACTCACTGTTTACGAAGAATTCCCAAAATAAATCACCAAAGGATGCGCGTCACAGAAAAACTCTCTCTAGCGTTCTAAAACAACAAAGAGATTTTTCTAAGTGTCGGAACTATTATCGAGTCTCTAGACTCGGCACATAATACCTATGCACACAATATGTTTCGTGTTTCGTTTGTGAATCGTGTGTGACTTTAACAAGTACATTTGTGATACATTACATGTGTGAGCAATTATTTACGTGTCATGTATTAATAATGTACATCACTAGCAATTACTCCCCGTGAGAGCAATTTGGTCACACTTAACAATTAACTAGCAATTATTCCCCGCAAGGGAAATTTGGTCAAAACACGACAATTAATTAGCAATCATTCCCCTCAAGGGCAATTTGGTCAAAACACGACAAGTAGCTAGCAATTATCATGTTTCATGCAACTTTTACAAAATTCAGCAACTAGTTTCTTAACGACAGAATTCTACTTGTAAAACTAGTCTATTCCACCGATCATAGCATCCCAATTAATTTACCAAAAAATCATCACAAAAGCATGTATGTGTTAGGTTTCCAGAACATATTTTGTTGTATTTTTATTCCATATATATTTTTCACAATGATCAATTTACCACAGCAAACTCATAGCAGTCAAATTTATGCGCAACAGAATGTTATTTGAAATTCCCGTTAAACGAAAAATCCAAAAAATGAAAGACCACTTGGGTTAGGTTCCTAACTCAACAAGTAAACTTCCAGAAGTGGAACCAACCCAATTGGTCTCGTAGTTCATGAGATATAATATTTACAAAACAACCTAACAGCAGGTCTAACAACTCAGCTTTGCGCAACCTTTTTTGTAAAATCATAAAGGTTAGCTTTTACACGTCCAAAAATTGCAAATTTATATTCTTTAGAAACTAGACTCAACCTAGTTTACTGTAGTATCATTAATCTCAACCAAATTTCACATTTACACCCCGTTACAGTCAATTGAACATCAACAACACAATCTGTCCAGAAACTGTTTGCAACAAAACTCAACATATTAACCATCTATAGACCATAATCCGTTCATATCACTCTAGACACCATAACCACTATCCATGCATATCAATTACAAATTACATCCATGATTAGGGTTTTACTTGAACTCAAAATCAAGAAACAAACGATTAACATGCAATAACACCAATACTAGCTATCAATTCAACAATCAATACGTCTTTCAATCAAAACAAGACACATGAACATAATCACATATAAAAATCGGACCTAGGGTTTATATTTAACCCGTTAAAATCGAAATTAAGCATAGAGGATGCATAGGATAGTTGTTTATACCTTCCTAGCACCTTAATCTTCAATCAAACTTGAACAATCTTGATTGTATGTGTGTGTATGAGGGCCGATCGCAAGGGAGAAGTGGGAGAGGGGCTGCCGTCGGTTTGGGAGAGAAAGGAAGAGGAGAGTTTAGGGTTTTATAATATTATTAATAATAATCATGTTACATCTAGGTCCCTCCACTTCCAAATGTTACTTTTCTAGCTTAATTAACTAGTTCTAGCACATTGAGTTAACGTTTATAACAATGTTATCACATAACACATAAGTCTAACACATAATTATCACATAATTGTTGTTTTGACGTTTTTCTTTTATTCACCAATTGTTTGCGTCAACTCGTTTGCGTTTCGGTGCAATTCCCGAAAGACTACACATGTAGTAAGTGTTAAGCGTCATTTAAACCCTAGTTTAAATGTAATGAGGTGTGCGTTATAGATTCAATGATCTTAAGTTTGAATTGACGGAGTTGAGTTAACGGAGTTAACCTGAAATTGACGAATGTCACATCATTCCCATGTTAAAGAATTTTCGTCTCGAAAATTTGAGTCAAGTCGTGATGAGTGTCTGAAAAAGTAAGAAAAATTTTCAGTTTGTCATATCATCCCCTAGTAGAAAGAAATTTCGTCCAGAAATTTAATTCATACCTCCGGTGATTTCTGACGGTTTGTCGGGTTTCGCGGTTTTCTGTGTTTGGTCAGCCCTTTAAAAAGGTGAGGATACTTTTTCATCATTTGATCCTCGCGTTCCGACGTGAACTCCGGTCCACGTCTCGAGTTCCCAATCCAAAACCTCAAATGGTTCTTCAATGAAGCGTAACTGTTCATCAACTTGCAGTTCATCCAAAGGGACTACTTGGGTTTCATCAGATAGGCATTTCTTCAAATTGGATACGTGGAATACATTGTGTACGCCACTGAGTTCCGTTGGTAGGTCCAGTCGGTACGCCACCGGACCAATGCGTTCAGTTATCCGGTAAGGACCAACGTATCATGGGTTGAGTTTGTTTCGCTTCCCAAAGCGAACCACACCTTTCCAAGGTGAGACTTTGAGTAATACTTGGTCATTCACTTGAAATTCGAGAGGTTTTCGGCGCTTGTCGGCGGTTTCGGATTTGAGTAATACTTGGTCATTCACTTTGAGTAACTCTTTTGGCGATCTCGTGCTGCTGCCATGCGGTTTCGGATTTGAACAATCTTTTTCGAAGTTTCGAGTACCAGTTCTGGACCAGTGATTTGGCTGTCACCCACCTCTGCCCAGCAGAGGGGTGATCGACACTTCCGTCCGTACAGTGCTTCAAACGGCGCTGCTTTAATACTTGCGTGGTAGCTGTTATTATACGAGAATTCTACCAAAGGTAAGTGAGGTTCCCAACTTTTTCCGAAATCCAACACACATGCACGCAACATGTCCTCTAAGGTCTGAATAGTTTGTTCGCTTTGCCCATCCGTCTGAGGATGGTATGCTGTGCTCATATCAAGACGGGTGCCTAGTGCGCTTTGTAGTGACTTCCAAAAGTGCGAAGTGAAACGGGAGTCTCGATCGGAAATGATTGAGACAGGCACTCCATGTCTAGACACCACTTCTTTCATGTAGACGCGAGTCAATCTTTCCATTTTGTCCGATTCCTTAATCGCTAAGAAGTGTGCCGATTTAGCCAACCGATCAACGATCACCCAGATGGTATCGCATCCTGTCGGTGTTTTAGGTAATCCCGTGATAAAATCTATTGAAATGTGTTCCCACTTCCACATTGGAAGTTCCGGTTGCTGTAGCAGGTCAGATGGTTTCTGGTATTCTATTTTGACTCTGGCACAAGTCAAGCATTTGCTCACGTAGGTGGCGATGTCGGCTTTCATATATGGCCACCAGTAAAGTGCCTTTAAGTCATGGTACATTTTATCTGAGCCAGGGTGGATAGAATATCGGGACTTGTGTGCTTCGTCCATCACTAGAGTTCTCAACTCTCCGTATCGTGGAACCCAAATCCGGTTCTCAAAGTTTCGGACCCCGTCCGATTTGGTTTCATGTTGTTTGTTCATGCCCCGCATGAGTTCCGATGGAAGATTATCATCTTTCAAAGCTTCGAGTTGGGCATCGCGAATCTGATCGGGTAAGTTGGTATGAATCGTGAGTTGCAATGCTCGCACTCGCCTGGGTTTATCGGTTTCTTTTCTGCTGAGGGCGTCGGCCACTACAATGGCCTTGCCAGGGTGGTACTTGATGGCACAATCATAATCCTTAAGCAGCTCGACCCAACGACGCTGTTGCATGTTAGCTCCTTCTGATCGTAGATATGTTGGAGACTCTTGTGGTCGGTGTAAATGGTAAACTTGGTACTGTACAAGTAATGCCTCCATATCTTAAGAGCAAACACCACAGCTCCGAGTTCCAAGTCATGGGTCGTGTAATTCTTCTCGTGAACCCGTAGTTGTCGAGAGGCATAAGCTATAACCTTCTCGAGTTGCATCAGCACACAACCGAGACCTTGTATCGATGCGTCACAATGTACCTCAAAATTCTCTGTTCCCTCGGGGAGGGCTAGAATAGGGGCGCTACAGAGTTTGGTTTTCAACAGTTGAAAAGCGGATTCTTGCGCGTCACCCCAATTGTACTTAGTACCCTTGTGAGTCAAAGCGGTGAGGGGTTGAGCAATCTTTGAAAATCCCTCGATAAAATGCCGGTAGTAGCCGGCCAGTCCTAGGAATTGCCGCACCTCAGTCGGAGTCTTAGGTGCTTCCCAGTTTTTGATGGCCTCTACCTTACCGGGATCGACATGGATACCGTTCTCGTTGATCACATGTCCTAAAAAGTGAACCTCGCGAAGCCAAAATTCGCATTTCGAGAGCTTAGCGTACAGTTGCTCCTTCTTCAATAATTCCAGAATTACCCTCAAGTGTTCTTCATGATCTGCCTTGTCCTTGGAATAGACCAGGATATCATCAATAAACACAATCACAAACTTGTCGAGGTACGCCTTGCATACTCGATTCATGAGATCCATGAATACGGCTGGTGCGTTGGTTAAGCCAAAAGGCATAACCGAAAACTCATAGTGACCATACCGAGTCCTGAAAGCCGTCATTGAAATATCTTCTTCGCGTACTCTTAGTTGATGGTAACCAGACCGCAGATCGATCTTCGAGTAGTAACTCGATCCTTGGAGCTGGTCAAACAGAACATCAATCCGGGGTAAAGGATAACGGTTCTTGACCGTCACCTTGTTCAACTCCCGGTAGTCGATACACATGCGGAAAGTCCCGTCCTTCTTTCTGACAAATAAGACAGGGGCTCCCCATGGCGATGAGCTAGGTTGGATAAAACCTTTATCCAATAAATCTTCCAACTGAGTGGACAGTTCCTGAAGCTCCGCCGGTGCGAGCCGATACGGGGCTCGTGCTATGGGTGCTGCATCGGGGGTCAATTCAATTTGGAATTCGACTTGTCGTATAGGAGGCAGTCCGGGCAAATCCTCCGGGAAAACTTCCGGAAAATCTCGCACAATCGGTATATCTTCAATTCGCTTCTCCTCCGCGGGTTTCTCAACAATCTGTGCCAAAATTGCCGGATGACCCTTTCGTAGATACTTCTGCACCTTCATGAGGGTAATGACGTTGGTGGTCATGCCGCTTCTCTCACCTCGGATCGAAATGATCTCGCCGGAAGGGGTAGTAATGTGGACTATCTTGTCGTGACATATAATCTACGCTCGGTTCTCGGATAACCAGTCGATGCCGACCACGACATCGAAACTACCAAGCGTAAAAGGAATAAGGTCGATATCAAAAACATGACCTGACAGTTTTAACTTACATCCCGTAAGTACATGAGTTGTTTCTACAGACTTTCCGTCGGCTAATTCTACTGGAAACTTAGCATCTAACGGGGTTGGAGTTAAGTCTAAGAGTTAACTAAAGGCTTTCGACACAAAACTCCTATCAGCTCCAGTGTCAAACAATACAGAAGCAAAACAATCGTTCACAGGGAACTTACCAGTCACCACGTACGGATCATTGCGGGCTTGACCCGACCCAATAACAAAAGCTCTTCCTTTACCATTGTTTTCACCACCACTGCCACTTCCATTACCTCCATTGTTGTCGTTCTGTTTCAGCTTGGGACAATCTTTCCTGAAATGACCTTCCTGCCCACATTCGAAACATCCCTTCGTCGTCATAGGTGGTTTAGGAGCACCCTTTGCTGCAAGGTCTCCTCTACATTCCTTTGCCTGGTGACCCATCTTTCCGTATCTCAGACACTTGACACAGTCACACGGGCCAGCATGATGATAGTTACACCTGTTGCACTTCGGGTACTTCCCAGCATAGCCGCTCGAACCCTGCCCGCTACCGTTGTTATTGTTGTTGTGACCCTGATTGTTGAAGCCCCGAGTGAGTTCGGGCTTACGGTAGGGTTGTTGCTGTGGAGGGTTCGAGGATGAGGATCTGGTGTTGTCAAACTTTCTCTTTCCATTGCTCGGGTTGTTGTTACTGTTGTCAGTAATCGGGTTGTCACGGGCTTTAGTGGTTGAACCCCTAGGTGGTAGCGCACCTTGGGTCACTGCTTGATCCGTCAGTTTGTGAGCTAACTGGATCGCTTGTTGAATCGTGGCTGGTCTGGAAGACGTCACCATGCCCTGAATTTGCGGTGCTAACCCATCAATATACATTTCAATCCTCTTACCCGGCGGGTCTACCATCCGTGGACACATCACAGCTAACTCGTGAGAACGGGTAGTGTAGGCTTCGATTTCTGAACCCACCATCTTCAATGACCAAAACTCTGACTCCAACTTTGCGATCTCCTCTCTAGGACAGTACTCTTCTCGCATCATGTTTTTGAACTCCTCCCAGTTCATAATGTTAGCCAGTTCCAATCCAAGGATCTGCACGTTTGAATTCCACCAAGTGAGGGCAGAATCGTCAAGTGTTCCAGCAGCAAATTTGACCCTACTGGCAGGGGGGCAATTACACATTTCAAACGCCGATTCGGCCTTCTCAGCCCAACGCAGGAAGCCTATAGCTCCCTCAGCACCCTTACACGTACTGGGCTTGCAGTCAAGGTAATTCTTGAAGGTACACGTTCCAATTGGACCTCCAGCTTGGTTCTGGACATGTGCGGCTAGAGCGGCCGCCGCATGGTCATTCAGCAGAGTTTGGAGTTCTGCTGCAGTCAAGTTGATGTTACCACGCCCGTGTCCAGCGTTTCTTCCTCGGGATCTTCCTCAGGTTCCGCTTCAGGCTCTGCCTCAGGTTCGGCCGCGTTCTGAGCAATTTGCATTTGTAAGACATCGCAACGCTCTAAAGCTATCTCGGTTCGGGTCCTTGCTACTTGGAGTTGTTCTTGCAAGTCTATCATCTCGGCTTGCATCTTTCTTATAATCTTCATCTATTGATCACTAGCCTCTTGCATTTCCTTCATTGCCGTTGTCAGGCGGGAAATCTTTTCTTTAGTTTCGGTTCCATCCTTTAACAGTCTGGATATGTTCGCTCTCGTATAGCGCATGTAGCCAACATCACGCTCCAAACAAGAAACAACAGCTGCGAGAACTCGCTCCACAGGTTCGGTTATGGGTGGTAGGGTGTTGGGGTAAGCAGGACAGTTCGTGTGTGGTAATGGGGGAACTTGTTCACGATAGACCATACGCCTGATCATATTAGGGTACCAATCCCAGCTAACTTCGTTTTCGTACATGCCTCCAGATAAGCGATACCTCTTCGGTGCAGGAGCTTCGAGTTCCGGGACTACACGGGGTGGCGATGAGTTAGGTAACTGTGGTTCCTTCCTATGAGCATGAGTCATCTGGTCGGATAACGATGATGGTGGCGTCGACATCCTTACAGGTAAGCCGTGTATGCGCGCGTATGAGTGAAAGGGGTAAAGAGATAAGATAACAAAGACTACACAAACATATGCAGTGCGTATCATTATAACTAATGGGTCGTCGCGGTTATAGTCTAGTATGCATGCAGCTTCTAGTTCGCTATAACCAATGACTCTGATACCAATCTGTCACACCCTCAAAATCCACTAACGGAGTTTTACCGTCAGAGGGTGTGAACTAACAGGATCGGAATCATTTGTTATAATCAAACCATAAAAACGTTTAAATGAAAATAAGTGCGGAAGCGTAAAAACCAAAAGACAAAGGTTACGTCACGCAGGACGACTTAAAAACCCAAGTAATATTAGTTAAAAACATGTTTGCATATCAGAATGTTCAAAAACCATGCATGATCCTATACCGCGCGCCCGCCTCGGCTACCTGAGAATAACATACTAAAAGTGTCAACACGAGGTTGGTGAGTTCACAAGTTTATATAAAATAAAGCGTTTAGCGTTTGCGTTCAGCGTTTTGCGTTTAGCGTTTTGCGTTCAGCGTTTTGCGTTTAGCGTTTTGCGTTACCAGATAGTGTTAAATCAATTATATATCGATAGGTAGCTAGCCTATACAACAAGTATTACTAAGTGTTCGACACCGAAGCTGACTATTTATCAAGTGCCTTGTCACCAGGTCATCCAGACAATGGTACGTGTTAGCCAAAATTACACCCTCTCGACCTCCAGTCGAGTTTAGCGTTGGGTGGGGTTTGTCAAACCCAGTAGTACTACTCAACAGTGACTCGCTATTATCCAAATATTAACCGGTTCGATGTGTAGGACTTCAATTGTTTCGTTTGCCACTTAGCCTTTACAAGTGATATATAATTTACTAACAAAATCTTAAATGCGTTTTTCGGAGTATGTTATCTCCCCCAAGTGAAAAGCGTTTAAAACAGTTTAAAGGGGTAAGTGAAACTCACTGTTTACGAAGAATTCCCAAAATAAATCACCAAAGGATGCGCGTCACAGAAAAACTCTCTCTAGCGTTCTAAAACAACAAAGAGATTTTTCTAAGTGTCGGAACTATTATCGAGTCTCTAGACTCGGCACATAATACCTATGCACACAATATGTTTCGTGTTTCGTTTGTGAATCGTGTGTGACTTTAACAAGTACATTTGTGATACATTACATGTGTGAGCAATTATTTACTTGTCATGTATTAATAATGTACATCACTAGCAATTACTCCCCTTGAGGGCAATTTGGTCACACATAACAATTAACTAGCAATTATTCCCCGCAAGGGCAATTTGGTCAAAACACGACAATTAATTAGCAATCATTCTCCTCAAGGGCAATTTGGTCAAAACACGACAAGTAGCTAGCAATTACCATGTTTCATGCAACTTTTACAAAATTCAGCAACTAGTTTCTTAACGACAGAATTCTACTTGTAAAACTAGTCTATTCCACCGATCATAGCATCCCAATTAATTTACCAAAAAATCATCACAAAAGCATGTATGTGTTAGGTTTCCAGAACATATTTTGTTGTATTTTTATTCCATATATATTTTTCACAATGATCAATTTACCACAGCAAATTCATAGCAGTCAAATTTATGCGCAACAGAATGTTATTTGAAATTCCCGTTAAACGAAAAATCCAAAAAATGCAAGACCACTTGGGTTAGGTTCCTAACTCAACAAGTCAACTTCCAGAAGTGGAACCAACCTAATTGGTCTCGTAGTTCATGAGATATAACATTTACAAAACAACCTAACAACAGGTCCAACAACTCAGCTTTGCATAACTTTTTTTGTAAAATCATAAAGGTTAACTTTTACACGTCCAAAAATTGCAAATTTATATTCTTTAGAAACTAGACTCAACCTAGTTTACTTTAGTATCAATAATCTCAACCAATTTTCACATTTACACCCCGTTACAGTCAATTGAACATCAATAACACAATCTGTCCAGAAACTGTTTGCAACAAAACTCAACATATTAACCATCTATAGACCATAATCTGTTCATATCACTCTAGACACCATAACCACTATCCATGCATATCAATTACAAATTACATCCATGATTAGGGTTTTACTTGAACTAAAAATCAAGAAACAAACGATTAACATGCAATAACACCAATACTAGCTATCAATTCAACAATCAGTACGTCTTTCAATCAAAACAAGACACATGAACATAATCACATATAAAAATCGGACCTAGGGTTTATATTTAACCCGTTAAAATCGAAATTAAGCATAGAGGATGCATAGGATAGTTGTTTATACCTTCCTAGCACCTTAATCTTCAATCAAACTTGAACAATCTTGATTGTATGTGTGTGAATGAGGGCTGATCGCAAGGGAGAAGTGGGAGAGGGCTGCCGTCGGTTTGGGAGAGAAAGGAAGAGGAGAGTTTAGGGTTTTATAATATTATTAATAATAATCATGTTACATCTAGGTCCCTCCACTTCCAAATGTTACTTTTCTAGCTTAATTAACTAGTTCTAGCACATTGAGTTAATGTTTATAACAATGTTATCACATAACACATAAGTCTAACACATAATTATCACATAATTATTGTTTTGACGTTTTTCGTTTATTCACCAATTGTTTGCGTCAACTCGTTTGCGTTTAGGTGCAATTCCCGAAAGACTACACATGTAGTAAGTGTTAAGCGTCATTTAAACCCTAGTTTAAATGTAATGAGGTGTGCGTTATAGATTCAATGATCTTAAGTTTGAATTGACGGAGTTGAGTTAACGGAGTTAACCTGAAATTGACGAATGTCACATCATTCCCATGTTAAAGAATTTTCGTCCCGAAAATTTGAGTCAAGTCGTGATGAGTGTCTGAAAAAGTAAGAAAAATTTTCAGTTTGTCATAACTGGGGATAAGCCCAAATACGGATGTTAACTGGGGAATTGCCCAAACCGGGATTTAGCCCAAACGTGAGATAACGTGGAAACGTTATAAACCTTAGCTAACATGAAAATGTTAGAAACCTTTGTCTTGAGATAACGTGAAAACGTTATAAAACGGTGGTATGGTACGTCTACCATAAATCGTAGGATCCTCCATATAGCCGAAAGCAACGAAATTGTCAGCCACTATGCGTGTACTGGTCCCGCTGCCCCGGACTACACGTTGGATAGCGTGCGCTCCAAGCGAGAGTGTAGAAACTCTAATTTATAAGAAAGGTGAAAACCTTTAAACCTTGGAGGATATGACCATCGGGGGTCATATCCAATCGTGGGCTAGGCCAAGGAAAATAGCAATGTACCTTAAGCGTGAGGGAGAGGTTGCCAACCTCTTAGACATTGAACCTCTTATTGAAATCTGCATTGTTACTTAAAAACTTGGAAAAGATAAATGTTAAGAATACGTTATCCTTAAATTATTAACAAGAATATGAAATAAATAAGTGATCAGATAGATATTACCAATTTTAGGATCCTTGATCCTAGATGGATGCTTGATTTTTGAAGGATACTAGATCCTGACTAGAAAAAATACTTCTTGAGATGGATAGCATTCCATGCTCTTGGTAATCTGTTGCCTTCCATGGTGAGCAAATGATATGCCCCCTTCCCTGCTTCCGACTCGATCAGATAAGGACCTTCCCACTTGGGTGCTAGTTTCCTATATGCTGGATTGGTTGTGTTTTGGAAGGCTTTCCTCAAGACTAGATCTCCTTCTTGAAATCTTCTTATCCTTATCTTTTTGTTGTATGCCCCAGCTACCCTTTGTTGATATGCTACCATTCTGATCTTGGCTAGGTCTCTGAGTTCTTCAACGGTATCTAGATCTTGGAGAAGGATTTCATTATTGGCCTCAGGATCACGGATGCTTGTTCTAGCAGTAGGAACCACCATTTCTGTAGGGATTACAGCTTCTGATCCAAACACCAATGAGAAGGGTGTTTGACCTGTTGCATTCTTAGGTGTTGTTCTATCATCCCAAAGAACATAAGAAAGTTCTTCAGCCCACTTGCCTTTCTTGGATCCTAGTTTCTTCTTCAAGTTGTTGATGATAATCTTGTTGCTTGACTCTGCTTGACCATTGGCTTGAGGATGAACTGGTGTAGAAGTGATTATCTTGATGCCCCAACTGTCACAAAAGTTAGTGGTTCTTTTCCCGATAAACTGGGAACCATTGTCACAAACAATTTCAGAAGGGATACCAAATCTAGTTATAATATTTCTTTTAATAAAGGATATAACTTCCCTTTCTCGGACTTGCACGAATGCTTATGCTTCAATCCATTTAGAGAAGTAGTCTGTCATAGCAAGCATAAAGACCTTTCCGCCTGGTGCCTTTGGTAGCTTGCCTACAATACCCATTCCCCATTTCATGAAAGGCCATGAAGAGGATATAGGATACATAGGTTCTGCTGACTGGTGAAGAATATTTCCATGCCTTTGGCAAGCATCACACTTCTTTGAGTATTCCATAGCATCCTTCTTCATTGTTGGCCAGAAGTATCCAGTCCTAAGTATTTTGGAGAATAATGCTCTTCCCCCTGTGTGGTTGCCGCAATTGTCTTCGTGGAAGTCTTGAAGTACCTCTTGTATTTCAGGATCCTCAATGCATCTCAGATAAGGACCTGCAAGAGATTTTCTATACACAATATCTTGTAAAATAATGAATTGTGATACCTTTAATCTGAAAGCTTTAGGATTTTCCCCTGTAGGGATCTCTCCATCTTGGAGGAATTTTTTGATTGGAAGGATCCAATATCCTACTTTTGAAGAGGATGGAGGATCCGTATGTTCTCCTGTGCAATCCACTGTTATCTTCACAGATTCTTGTTCTCCAATTGCCGGATACAAATATGAATGATGGGTATCTTTACAACATCCGGGATCTTCAACGATGATGCTAAGTTTGCTAAGGCATCTGACCCAGCATTCTCTTCCCTTGGTACCTGTATTATACTAAACAATTCGAATGATTTTGCCAATTCCTCACAATTTCTAAATATTTGACAATATTCTCACCTTTCACAGTATAATAACCGTTAAAGTGGTTAGCTATTAACAAAGAATCTATATATATTTGAAGATACTTGATCCTCATGCTTTTGGCTAATTGTAAACCTGCGATCAGAGCTTCATATTCTGCCTCATTGTTAGTGGCTTGGAATGCACATGCAATGGACTGGGGTATTTTGTCCCCTTGTGGCGACTTTAGTAGTATGCCCAAACCTGTTCCTCTTATATTGGATGCTCCATCTGTGAAGAGGATCCAAGGATCCTTGGTTTCTTCAAGTTTTTGGACCTCTAGATCAGCTTCATTTTGCATGTCACTACTGAAATCAGCCACAAAGTATGGCTTCTGCATTGCGTTTCCTGAGACAGCTAAATACAGATATAAGGATTCTCCATCCACAGGCTTCATTAGAGCTGGAGCCGAGGATAAGCAATCCTTCAAGGTTGTAAGCGCAGACTCATGCTTTTCCGTCCACTCAAACTTCTTATTCTTCCTAAGGATGTCATAGAAGTTGTGACAATCGTCAATTTCAGGTTAACTCCGTTAACTCAACTCCGTCAATTCAAACTTTAAGATCGTTAAATCTATAACGCACACTTCATTACATTTAAACTAGGGTTTAAATGACGCTTAACACTTACTACATGTGTAGTCTTTCGGGATTTGCACCGAAACGCAAACGAGTTGACGCAAACGATTGATAAATGAACGAAAAACGTCAAAACAATAATTATGTGATAATTATGTGTTAGATATATGTGTGTTACTTGATTATGTTGTGTGGAATGTTAAACAAGAAACAAGAACCAATTAGTTAGGCTAGAGATGTAACACTTGGAAGTAGAGGGACTAGAGTGTAACTTGTATAATTATAAATATAACCTTAACTACAAACCCTAACTTATTTTCTTTTCTTTTCCCCCACACCACAAACCCCGATCGGCCCTCCCTTTGTTCTCCACGGCTGCCGTCCACAAGAACACACACATATACACATCAAATCAAGTGATTAATCCAAGAACTAGGTGCTAGGAAGGTATAATTGATCATCCTTTACCTTCTTGTTGTTTAATTTTGATGTTTAATGGGTTAAGTACAAACCCTAGGCAGCCGATTTTGTTCATGTATATGGTTAATATGATTGTTGTTATTTGGATAATGAATTGATAACTAGATTGATGTTGTTGCATGATTCATTGTTGTCTTTGATTTGAGTTAAAACACAAACCCTAATCTTGTATGTATGGTGTAATTGAGATGCATGGATAGTAGTATTAGTGTCTAGCATGTTATATGATTTATTTGTGATCCATGGCTAGTGAAATTGTTAAGTTTTGATGTGAACAGAATCTGGGCAGAATGTGTATACGATGTTTAAATGACTGTAACGAAGTGTAAAGTGAAAATTGGTTGAGATTGTGGGTACTGCAGTAAACTAGGTTGAGTCTCGTTTCCATGAAGTATAAGTTTGTAATTTTTGGACAAGTAGAAGTGTACTTTTATTATTTTACAAAAACGTGGTGCAAAGCTGAGCTGTTAGACCTGCTGTTAGGTTAAGTTGTAAATGTTATATCTCATGAACCACGAGGCCAATTGGGTTGGTTCCACTTCTGGAAGTTGACTCATTGAGTTAGGAACCAAACCCAAGTGGTCTTGCATTTATTGTATTTTTCGTTTAACGGGAATTGCAAATAACATTCTGTTGCGCATGAATCTGACTGATATGAGTTTGCTGTAATGTTTTGGTCATTATAAGAAAAATATGTGGAATAAAAATAAGATAAAATATGTTCTGGAAACCTAAGATATGTATGCTTCTGTGGTGATTTTTGGTGAATTAATTGAGACGTTATGACCGGTGAAATAGTACAATTTTTCAAGTAGAAATTCTGTCATAATGAAACTAACTGCTGAGTTTTGTAAAAATGCATGAAATATGATAGTTTTTATATATTTGTTATGTTTTGACCAAAATACCCTTGCGGGGAATAGTTGCTAATTGATTGCCATGAATTGACCAAATTGCCCTTATGGGGAATAATGGTTAGTTAATTTTGTTTGTTGACCAAAATGCCCTTACGGGGATAATTGCTAGTAAAGTATGTTATTAGTACGTGACACGAAAGTAATTGCTCACTCATGTATCGTATCACAATTGTACTTGTTTAAGTCACACACGATTCACAAACGAAACACGAAATCTGTTACGTGCATAGGTATTATGTGCCGAGTCTAGAGACTCGTTAAACGTACCGATACTTAGAAAATCTCTTTGTTATTTAGAACGCTAGAGAGTTTCTACGACGCGCATCACTTGGTGATCTATATCGGGATATTCTTCGCAAACAGTGAGTTTCACTTACCCCGCTCTTTGAACTGTTTTCAAACGTTTTTCACTTGGGGGAGATAACATACTCCGATAAACGCATTTTCTGAGATAAACGCATATTTAAGATTTTGTTATAAATTATATATCACTTGTAAAGGCTAAGCGGCAAACGTAACATTTGAAGTCCCACACACATCGAACCGGTTAATATTTGGAATAGCGAGTCACTGTTGAGTAGTACTACTGGGTTTGACAAACCCCACCCGACGCTAAGCTCAACTGGAGGTTGAGTGGGTGTAATTTTGGCTAACACTTACCATGGTCTGGGTTGACCTGGTGACGGGCACTTGATAAACAGTCAGCTTCGGTCTCGAACCACTTAGCGATACTTGTTGTATAGATTAGCTACCTATCGATATATAATTTGACGTAACACTATCTGGTAATGCAAAACACTTAAACGCCGTAACGTGGTTACGCAACACTTAAACGCCGTAACGTGGTTACGCAACACTTAAACGCCGTAACGAGGTTACGCAAAACGCTAAACGATTTATCTTATATAACTTGTGAACTCACCAACCTTGTGTTGACACTTTTAGTATGTTATTCTCAGGTAGCCGAGGCGGGCGCGCGGTTTAGGAGCATGCATTAAATGAAAACACTTTTATTCTGCAAACTTATTTTTAACAGTTATCTTTGGTTTTAAGTCGTCCTGCGTGACGCAGCTTTTGAATTAAGGTTTTTACGCTTCCGCACTTATTTGCATTTAAACGTTTTTATGGTTTGATTATAACTGATGATTCCGATCCTGCCAGTTCACACCCTCTGACGGTAAAACTCCGTTAGTGGATTTTGAGGGTGTGACAGGACCCTGGAGGATATGTTGCGTGCATGCGTTTTAGATTTTGGAAAAAGTTGGGAACCCCACTTACCCTTGGTAGAGTTTTCGTATAGTAACAGCTACCACGCAAGTATTAAGGCAGCGCCGTTTGAAGCGCTGTACGGACGGAAGTGTCGATCACCACTCTGCTGGGCAGAGGTGGGTGACAGCCAAATCACTGGTCCGGAACTGGTACTCGAAACCTCGGAAAAGATTGTTCAAATCCGAAATCGCATGGCAGCAGCACGAGATCGCCAAAAGAGTTACGCCGACAAGCGCCGAAAACCTCTCGAATTTCAAGTGAACGATCGGGTGTTACTCAAAGTCTCTCCTTGGAAAGGTGTGGTTCGCTTTGGAAAGCGAAACAACTCAACCCACGGTATGTTGGTCCGTACCGGATAACTGAGCGCATTGGTCCGGTGGCGTACCGACTGTACCTACCAACAGAACTCAGTGGCGTACACGATGTATTCCACGTATCAAATTTGAAGAAATGCCTATCTGATGAATCCCAAGTAGTCCCTTTGAAGGAACTACAAATAGATGAACAGTTACGTTTCATTGAAGAACCAGTCGAGGTTTTGGATTGGGAAACCAAAACGCTCAAACACAGCAAAATTCCAATCGTTAAGGTTCGTTGGAACTCGAGACGTGGACCGGAGTTCACGTGGGAACGCGAGGATCATGATGAAAAAGTATCCTCACCTTTTTGAAGGGCTAACCAAACACAGAAAACCGCGAAACTCGGCAAACCGTCAAACATCACCGGAGGTATGAATTAAATTTCGGGACGAAATTTCTTTCTACTAGGGGATGATATGACAAACTGAAAATTTTTTTTTTACTCTTTCAGACTCTCATCACGACTTGACTCAAATTTTCGGGACGAAAATTCTTTAACATGGGAATGATGTGACAATCGTCAATTTCAGGTTAACTCCGTTAACTCAACTCCGTCAATTCAAACTTTAAGATCGTTAAATCTATAACGCACACTTCATTACATTTAAACTAGGGTTTAAATGACGCTTAACACTTACTAGATGTGTAGTCTTTCGGGATTTGCACCGAAACGCAAACGAGTTGACGCAAACGATTGATAAATGAACGAAAAACGTCAAAACAATAATTATGTGATAATTATGTGTTAGATATATGTGTGTTACTTGATTATGTTATGTGGAATGTTAAACAAGAAACAAGAACCAATTAGTTAGGCTAGAGATGTAACACTTGGAAGTAGAGGGACTAGAGTGTAACTTGTATAATTATAAATATAACCTTAACTACAAACCCTAACTTATTTTCTTTTCTTTTCCCCCACACCACAAACCCCGATCGGCCCTCCCTTTGTTCTCCACGGCTGCCGTCCACAAGAACACACACATATACACATCAAATCAAGTGATTAATCCAAGAACTAGGTGCTAGGAAGGTATAATTGATCATCCTTTACCTTCTTGTTGTTTAATTTTGATGTTTAATGGGTTAAGTACAAACCCTAGGCAGCCGATTTTGTTCATGTATATGGTTAATATGATTGTTGTTATTTGGATAATGAATTGATAACTAGATTGATGTTGTTGCATGATTCATTGTTGTCTTTGATTTGAGTTAAAACACAAACCCTAATCTTGTATGTATGGTGTAATTGAGATGCATGGATAGTAGTATTAGTGTCTAGCATGTTATATGATTTATTTGTGATCCATGGCTAGTGAAATTGTTAAGTTTTGATGTGAACAGAATCTGGGCAGAATGTGTATACGATGTTTAAATGACTGTAACGAAGTGTAAAGTGAAAATTGGTTGAGATTGTGGGTACTGCAGTAAACTAGGTTGAGTCTCGTTTCCATGAAGTATAAGTTTGTAATTTTTGGACAAGTAGAAGTGTACTTTTATTATTTTACAAAAACGTGGTGCAAAGCTGAGCTGTTAGACCTGCTGTTAGGTTAAGTTGTAAATGTTATATCTCATGAACCACGAGGCCAATTGGGTTGGTTCCACTTCTGGAAGTTGACTCATTGAGTTAGGAACCAAACCCAAGTGGTCTTGCATTTATTGTATTTTTCGTTTAACGGGAATTGCAAATAACATTCTGTTGCGCATGAATCTGACTGATATGAGTTTGCTGTAATGTTTTGGTCATTATAAGAAAAATATGTGGAATAAAAATAAGATAAAATATGTTCTGGAAACCTAAGATATGTATGCTTCGGTGGTGATTTTTGGTGAATTAATTGAGACGTTATGACCGGTGAAATAGTACAATTTTTCAAGTAGAAATTCTGTCATAATGAAACTAACTGCTGAGTTTTGTAAAAATGCATGAAATATGATAGTTTTTATATATTTGTTATGTTTTGACCAAAATACCCTTGCGGGGAATAGTTGCTAATTGATTGCCATGAATTGACCAAATTGCCCTTATGGGGAATAATGGTTAGTTAATTTTGTTTGTTGACCAAAATGCCCTTAAGGGGATAATTGCTAGTAAAGTATGTTATTAGTACGTGACACGAAAGTAATTGCTCACTCATGTATCGTATCACAATTGTACTTGTTTAAGTCACACACGATTCACAAACGAAACACAAAATCTGTTACGTGCATAGGTATTATGTGCCGAGTCTAGAGACTCGTTAAACGTACCGATACTTAGAAAATCTCTTTGTTATTTAGAACGCTAGAGAGTTTCTACGACGCGCATCACTTGGTGATCTATATCGGGATATTCTTCGCAAACAGTGAGTTTCACTTACCCCGCTCTTTGAACTGTTTTCAAACGTTTTTCACTTGGGGGAGATAACATACTCCGATAAACGCATTTTCTGAGATAAACGCATATTTAAGATTTTGTTATAAATTATATATCACTTGTAAAGGCTAAGCGGCAAACGTAACATTTGAAGTCCCACACACATCGAACCGGTTAATATTTGGAATAGCGAGTCACTGTTGAGTAGTACTACTGGGTTTGACAAACCCCACCCGACGCTAAGCTCAACTGGAGGTTGAGTGGGTGTAATTTTGGCTAACACTTACCATGGTCTGGGTTGACCTGGTGACGGGCACTTGATAAACAGTCAGCTTCGGTCTCGAACCACTTAGCGATACTTGTTGTATAGATTAGCTACCTATCGATATATAATTTGACGTAACACTATCTGGTAATGCAAAACACTTAAACGCCGTAACGTGGTTACGCAACACTTAAACGCCGTAACGTGGTTACGCAATACTGAAACGCCGTAACGAGGTTACGCAAAACGCTAAACGATTTATCTTATATAACTTGTGAACTCACCAACCTTGTGTTGACACTTTTAGTATGTTATTCTCAGGTAGCCGAGGCGGGCGCGCGGTTTAGGAGCATGCATTAAATGAAAACACTTTAATTCTGCAAACTTATTTTTAACAGTTATCTTTGGTTTTAAGTCGTCCTGCGTGACGCAGCTTTTGAATTAAGGTTTTTACGCTTCCGCACTTATTTGCATTTAAACGTTTTTATGGTTTGATTATAACTGATGATTCCGATCCTGCCAGTTCACACCCTCTGACGGTAAAACTCCGTTAGTGGATTTTGAGGGTGTGACAGAAGTCCTTGCACTTCTCGGAGGATCTTGAGATAAACCTATTGAAAGCGGCTATTCTTCCTGTGAGCCTTTGGACATCCTTTGCGTTTGCAGGAGATTTCAAATTGAGGATGGCTTCAATCTGTTCGGGGCTTGCTTCAATACCATATATCCCATAAACTTTCCAGCCTTAACACCAAAGTGGCATTTTGACGGATTCAATTTCATGTTATACTGGTCGAGGATATTGAATGCTTCCTCGAGGTCTCTAAGGTGATCCTCAGCTTTCTTCGACTTTACCACCATATCGTCTACGTATACTTCCATAGTCTTTCCCAACTGATCCTTGAACATCATGTTGACTAGTCTTTGGTATGTTGCCCCTGTATTTCTTAGTCCAAACGGCATAGCAGTATAACAGTATATGCGGTAGGAGTCATGAACGCTGTATCCTCCTGTTATGTCTGAGTGCTTGAAGGCAAAGGTAGATCTTCTTCGCCCTAAGAAGGATATTAAATCCTCCTCAATCTTACTAGGGATACTGGATCCTAGGAACACCTTTATCTCTGGATCCTCGGGGTCCAATGATACTTCTTTAAGGTCTTTCTCCCAAGCTTCCAGCATGTCCTGAGGATGTTGTTGTAATTGCTATGCTATAGTTTGCTTGGTCGTTGGCTTCATCGATGAAGAATAATAGTTCTTGGCCTCTACCTGATCACAACTATCTTCACAACTCCCCATGGAGTAGGTAATTTGATGCATTGGTGGTAAGTTAAGGCTACTACCTTCATTCCATGCAGCCAGGGCCTGCCTAAAATAACATTGCAACAAGAAAGGTCATCAATAACACAAAATTTTTGATATGAATTTAACCCTTCAATATAGATTGGGAGGTTGATGTCCCCTAATGTCTTCTTGGTTTCTCCACTGAAACCGACTAGCACTGATGTTCTAGGAATGATCTCCGAATCCGGTATATTCATCTTCTTGAGGACATCATGCTGGATAATGTTGACCGAGCTCCCACCGTCAACTAGGATCATGCGTACATAATGGTTAGCGATAAATAAAGTAATAATCAAACCGTCATGGTGAGGATCCTGGATGTTTAGTTTATCTTCCTCATCGAAGAAGATCCTTTTATCTGTTGTCAAAGTGGTAGATAATATCGGTCGGTCTCCATTATCCAACTTGATCTCTTTAGCGAGCCTCTTTGCTGCAGAGAAGGAAGTTCCACATATATCTGAACCTCCAGAGATGAAATTGACCATTCGCACATCCATTTCATCCTGGTGGGGATCCTGGATACTTGAATCGAAGAACACTCTTTGATCAGTTATTCGAGTAGTGTGGATGAGCGGCCTTCTTTCATCGTCCAACTTGAAGTCTTCCACAGGTTCTACTTCTGTAGAACAATAGGTTTGAAATATGTCATAATCTCGGGCGACGAAGTTGATTACATGAGCATCTTGTGGTGGTGGTGTCGCTTTTTGTGGAAGGTCTTCAGGATCCTGGATCTTGGATTTCTTCCTTCCCAAGAGTTCTTTAAAGTGACCCTTGCTCAGGAGGTATCCAATTTCCCTTCTTAAGCCGATGCACTCGTCTGGCATGTGGCCAAAATCTTCGTGAAAAGCACACCACTTAGACTTGTCCTTGAACGCGGTTGTCTTCTCGTTCTTTCGGGGCCACCTTGTTTTTTCCCCTCGGTCCTTCATGGCACAGATCAAGCCATGAGTGTCCACAGAGAAACAATAGTCAGAGATGCAAGGATAGTCTTCATCGTCATCTCCTTTTTCAACTGCTCGTACGTTCTGGTTGTTGAATTTGTTATACGGCTTTGTGTTGTTATTCTTGAATGAGAATCCTTGCTTCTTGTCAGAGGATTCTTGTTTTGTTTGATTCCCCAGACGATCCTGGATCCTCTTGTCATCTTCTAACCGTATAAATCTGAGCGCCCTGTTCCTGACTTCATCTAAGGTCCTGCACGGAGTCATCACAAGATCGTCATAAAATGGGGAGCCCCTTTGAAGTCCCATCTTAAACGCTTCAACAGCCGTAGCCATATCAAGATTAGGTATTTCTAGGGCTTCCCTGCCAAACCTTGTAACAAAATCCCTTAAGGATTCATCATAAGGTTGGACAACTCTATATAAATCACTAGTTAACTTCTCAAATTTCCTACTACAAGAAAACTGGCTGTTGAACAAGTTAACTAAATGTGAAAAAGATGTACCAGAATAAGGAGGAAGACTTAGCTGCCATTTAAGTGCAGATCCTGTTAGTGTGGATCCAAAACCCTTGCATAGACAAGCTTCCTTGAGTCTTTCAGGAATTGGATTGATCTCCATCCTTTCCCTATACTGAGCCACGTGTTCTTCCAGATCAGTGGTCCCATCATACACCTTCATGTTGGGGGTTTGAAAGCGTTTCGGGATCTCTGCATCGCATATCGGTGGAGCAAATCTGGACAGCTTGTGGCTCCTTTCTGGTATTTCGGGAATTGGACGGACCACTCCTGGCACGCTGGATATCATATCCTTAAGCTTCTGAAGTTCCCTAGCCATAGCCTGATTGATACCTGTATCCTGCATAGAGCCAAGGTTAGTGTCTAAGGATATGTGATTATAGGCGTTACCTCTTGGTTGGTTGAACGTTGGCATCCCAGAAGTGTAGTCAAGATAAGAGGCATCTGCTACAGTAGCAGGTCCACCAGAGGCAATGGTCTGCATGGGGATGATATCCCCTTCATGGACCTCAGAAGACCTTTGATGGTGAATTCCTAAGGATCCTTGATTCTGCCAGAAACATCCTTGAGGTTGGGATTCGAAGGATCCTTGAGGATACAACCCAGAGGATCCTGGTTGAAGGATGGATGATACTTGTTGATGGAACGAGGATCCTTGAGTTTGCTGACCCATGGACCCTTGTTGAAGGATAGATGATCCTGGCTGAACGAACGAGGATCCTTGAGTTTGTTGACCCATGGACCCCTGTTGAAGGATAGATGATCCTGGCTGAAAGAACGAGGATCCTTGAGTTTGTTGACCCATGAACCCTGGTTGAAGGATGGATGATCCTTGCTGAAGGATCGAGGATCCTTGAGTATGTTGAGCTACGGATCCTGGAGTAGTGAAATCCAGCACCCTAGGCATCAAGGGAGTCTGATCCTCCGCTGGCCTCTTTCTTTTCTTGAGATCTTCAATTTCTTGTAGGATCCTCTGGTTGGTTTTGTCCTGCTGCTCCATGTATGCCTTAACCTGTGAAAACATTGCAGAAACATCATTGTTAGATTTGACCACCGAAGTGGCAGCAGTGGTTTTTGAGCTCTGGAAGACTGGAATTTGTGTCTTGTTTCCAGCCGCGGTGGTCCTTGGTGCTCCCGTAATTGGAGGAGGCATCGGCGGCAAAGTTCTTTGATGAGAGAGAAACCGAGGATGGCATGGTTGATGAAGCAGAGGTTGATTAAGAGGCCATTGATGGTGATATGGGTATGAAAGGTTGGAAATTGATAGGGAATAATCTGGATTAGAGCACCAATTGCCCCACGATGGGCGCCAAATTGTTTTGGACAAAAATCTGCTAAGGATCAAGTATCCAAATCTGTTATGTGAGGTAAGGTCCTAAATCGATAATGGCAAGTGTATAAGCGTAGTATTGGTGAACACAAAGGTTTGATCACGAAGGAAAAAGCCCTTAACCAAGATAGTCTTACTTCGGTCAAAACTTATCAAGGTAATATTTGGTAAAATAACTTCGGTCAAGGATTAATAGGATAATCTTTGGTCGAATTACTTTAGTCAATGATCAACAAGGTAACCTTTGGTCGATGAGTATGTGATTATCGTAGTCTCTGGCACAAAAAACCCCCGGACGGTGAAAACTATCACCGTCAATTATTGTTAGGGCACAGAAATTTGACACTGTGGATACGTTATCCTGACATATGTTCTTGGATCAGTTATCCTTAGACAGATCCTGTCAGGATCTGTGGTCCTTAGTAATTGGTATTATTAACAATTGTTTCTTGTGTGTAGGTTGTTATTTATTAAGTATAACGGCGCCAAGACTTATTCCACCGGATATCTCGCTATTGAACTTGTCAAACACGTGGTCAAAGTCGTGGATGAAGATAGTGGGAATGTGGCGCATTTATAGGACTTCTTGTTGTATCACAAATAACTGAGTACTGAGGATATGTTATTCTTGAAGACGTGTCTGGATCAATTATCCTTCTGAAGAGTTTCAGAGCTACGTCAGGATCATGGATCCTCGCTATTTGGTGTTGTCAACGGTTGTTTCTCATATGAGTGTTGATATTTATCAACATTAACGGCTCCTAGACTTATTCTTCCACTTATTTCGCTACTAGACTTCTATGGCACGTGGTCAAAGTGATGGGAGTGGCTAGGGGAGGACTTGCGGATTTTTAGGAGTTATTGTTAGTTAGTTATCATTATTTTTTGTATATAAAGAGATTGTGATCAGCTAGGGTTACACACTTATCACCTCACACACTTTAGTAGCTCTCACAATTCTCTCCAGCAGCATACACACACACATAGCAACTATTGTATTTCTGATCATAATCTCCAACCCTTGTAACACCCTTTTTGTCATTAATAAACTTGACGGTGATAGTTTTCACCCTCCGGGGGTTTTTTGTGCCGGAGACCACGATAATCACATACTCATCGACCAAAGGTTACCTTGTTGATCGTTGACTGAAGTGATTCGACCAAATATTAGCTTATTAATCCTTGACCGAAGTCATTTTATCAAAGATTGCCTCGATAAGTTTTGACCGAAGTAAGACTATCTTGGTTAAGGGCTTTTTCCCTCGTGATCAAATCACGGTGTTCATCTCTATTTCGTTCATATAATCATTGTTATCATTTTAGCACTAAACCTCACATAACAGATTTGGATACTTGATCCTTAGTTGATTTTTGTCCAAAACAATTTGGCGCCCACCGTGGGGCAATTGGTGCTATAATCCATATTACTCCATTCAATTTTCGATTTTTTTCATACCCATATCACTATCAATGGCCTCTCAACCAACCTCTGCTTCATCAACCATGCCGTCTTCGGTTTCTCTTTCATCAAGGACTTTGCCACCGATGCCTCCGCCAATCACAGGAGCACCAAGGGCTACTGCTGCTGGGGCAAGACGCAACTACCAGTCTTCCAGAGCTCGAAAACCGCTGCTGCTGCGCCGGTGGTTGATACTAACAATGATGTTTCATCCATGTTTTCGCAGGTTAAAGCATATATGGAGCAGCATAACAAGACCAACCAGAGGATCCTTCGTGAGATAGAAGATCTTAAGAAGACTAAGAGGCCAGCGGAGGATCACACTCCTCTGATGCCCAGGATGCTGGATTTCACAGTCCAGAATCCATGGCTCACTTCTCGCAAGGATCATCTATCCTTCACCAGGGGTCTGTGGGTCAACCAGCTCAAGGATCCTCAACTTTTCAGCAAGGATCATCTATCCTTCACCACGGGTCTATGGGTCAACCAGCTCAAGGACCCTCAACTTTTCAGCAAGGATCATCTATCCTTCACCACGGGTCCATGGGTCAACCCTCAACTTTTCAGAAAGGATCATCTATCCTTCACCAGGGGTCCGTGGGTCAACCAGCTCAAGGATCCTCAACTTTTCAGCAAGGATCATCTATCCTTCACCAGGGGTCCGTGGGTCAACCAGCTCAAGGATCCTCAACTTTTCAGCAAGGATCCCCAGTCCTTAATCCGGGATCGATGGGTCAGCAGGTCCAAGGATCCTCCATGTTCCAGAGAGGATCATCAATCCTTCAACCAGGATCCTCCGGATCATATCTTCAAGGATCATACAACTTCCAGCCTCAAGGATCCTTAGAAGTTCAACATCAACGATCTTCTGAAATCCATGAAGGAGATATAATCCCCATGCAGACCATAGCTTCTGGTGGACCAACTCCTGTAGCAGACGCTTGTTACATCAGCCACTCTTCTGGAATGCCGACTTTCACGCAACAAAGAGGTAACTTGTATGATTCTATATCCTTAGATGCTAACCGTAGTTCCATGCAGGATGCAGGTATCAACCAAGCTATGGCTAAGGAACTACAACAACTCAAGGATATGATATCCAGCGTACCAGGGGTGATCCGTCCAATTCCTGAGATACCAGAAGGAAGCCACAAACTGTCGAGATTTGCTCCACCAATATGTGACGCAGAGATCCCAAAACGCTTTCGAACCCCCAACATGAAAGTGTACGATGGTACCATTGATCCTAAAGAGCATGTAGCCCAATACAATGAAAGAATGGAGATCAATCCAATTTCCGCGAGACTCAAGGAGGCTTGTCTGTGCAAGGGTTTTGGATCCACACTAACAGGATCTGCATTAAAATGGCTGCTAAGTCTTCCTCCTTTTTCTGTTATATATTTCTCACATTTAGTTAACTTGTTCAATAGCCAATTTTCTTGCAGTAGGAAATTTGAGAAGTTAACTTGTGACTTATATAGAGTTTTCCAACCCAATGATGAATCCCTTAAGGATTTTGTCACGAGGTTTGGCAGGGAGACCCTAGAAATCCCTAATCTTGACATGGCTACGGCTGTAGAAGCCTTCAAGATGGGACTAAATAGGGGCTCCCCCTTTTATGATGATCTTGTGATGACTCCATGCAGGTCTCTAGATGAAGTCAGAAACAGGGCGCTCAGATTCATACGGTTAGAAGATGACAAGAGGATCCAGGATCGTTTGGGGGACTCAAACGAAGCAAGAATCCCCTGAAAAAATTAAAGGATCCTCGTTCAGAATCATCAAATCAAAGCCTTGAAGGATTACTTATCCTCAGCTCCAGCTATGATGAAGCTTGTGGATGGAGAATCCTTATACCTGTACCTAGCTGTCTCAGGAAATGCTATACGTGTTGTCCTTGTGAAGGATCACTAAGGTGAACGACATCCTGTTTACTATGTAAGTAAAAGTCTTTTAGATGCAGAAGCCAGGTATTCTCATTTAGAAATATCAATTCTACACTTATTATAGCTTCTACTAAATTAAGACATTACTTTGAGAGTCATACTATTATTTTGATAACTAATTATCCTGTTAAGAATGTCTTTAGAAAACCAGAGTTATCAGGTAGAATGGCCAAGTGGGCTGTAAAACTGAGTTCATATGATATTCATTACGAGCCAAGAACATCCATCAAGTCACAAGCACTCGCAGACTTTGTGGTTGATTTCAGCAGTGATATGCAAAAGGAAGCTGATCTAGAAGTTCAACAACTAGAAAAGACCAAGGATCCTTGAATACTCTTCACCAATGGAGCCTCCAATGTAAGAGGAACAGGATTAGGTATCCTACTGAAATCGCCACAAGGGGACATATTACCCCAGTCTATAGCCTGTGAGTTCCAAGCAACGAACAATGAGGCAGAATATCAAGCTCTGATCACAGGTTTGCAATTAGCTAAGTGCAAGATGATCAGGTATCTTCAAGTATACATTGATTCATTATTGATTGCTAACCACTTAAATGGCTCATATGCTGTTAAAGGTGAAAAACTAATCACATATCTAGATGTTGTGAAGGAATTAGCAAAATCCTTCGAATTGTTTAGCATTGTACAGGTACCAAGGGAAGAGAATGCTGGGGCAGATGCCTTGGCAAATTTAACCTCATCTCTGAAAATTCCAGAAGACACGAAGATTCCAATTATTCATGTTCTCTCACCAGCAATAGGAGAAAAAGAAGTTGGGGAGATAACAACTGACAAAAAAATCGTACTTTGGGATCCATCATCCTCGAACAACCAAGGATCCTGGATCCTCCCAATCAAGAAGTACATTCAAACAGGAGACATTCCTACTACCGAGAATCCCAAATCCTTCAAACTCAAGGTATCCCAATATATTTTGTTAAATGATATGGTATACAGGAAATCTCTTGCAGGTCCATATCTGAGATGCATTGAGGATCCTGAGATCCAAGAAGTACTCAAGGATTTTCATGAAGGAGATTGCAGAAATGCCACAGGTGGAAGAGCGTTATTTTCCAGGATACTCAGAACTGGATACTTCTGGCCAACAATGTAGAGAGACACCAAGGAATACTCAAAGAAATTTGATGCTTGCCAAAGGCATGCAAACATCCTACATCAGCCAGTGGAGCCAATGTATCCTATATTCTCATCGTGGCCTTTCATGAAGTGGGGCATGGATATTGTTAGTAAGCTGCCCAAAGCCCCAGGAGGTAAAGTATTCATGCTTGCAATGACTAACTATTATTCAAAGTGGATAGAAGCAAAAGCTTTTGTTCAAGTACGCGAAAAAGAGGTGATATCTTTCATTAAAAGAAATATTATTACTAGATTTGGTATCCCTTCAGAAATTATTTGTGACAATGGTTCCCAGTTTATCGGGAAAAGAACCACTAACTTTTGTGACAGTTGGGGCAACAAGATAATCATCAACAACTTGAAGAAGAAACTAGGGTCCAAGAAAGGAAAGTGGGTCGAAGAACTACCTTATGTTCTTTGGGCTGACAGGACAACACCAAAGAATGCAACGGGCCAAACACCCTTCTCGTTGGTGTTTGGATCAGAAGCAGTAATTCCCACAGAAATGGTGGTTCCTACAGCCATAACAAGCATCCGTGATCCTGAGGTCAATGAAGAAATTCTTCTTGAAGACTTGGATACTGTTGAAGAACTTAAAGACCTAGCTAAGATCAAAATGACAACATATCAACAAAGGGTAGCTGGGGCATACAACAAGAATATCAGAATCAGAAGATTTCAAGAAGGAGATTTAGTTTTGAGGAAAGCCTTCCAAAATACTACCAATCCGGCTGATGGAAAGTTAGCACCCAAATGGGAAGGACCTTATCAGATCGAGTCGGAGGCAGGAAAGGGTGCATATCATTTTCTCACGATGGAAGGCAACAGGTTACCAATAGCATGGAATGCTATCCACCTCAAGAAGTACTTTTTCTAATCAGGATCAATTATCCTTTAAGGATATATTATTCTTAGAGGATCAAGGATCCCAAAATCGGTAATATCTATCTGATTTCTTATTCTTTACAATTTCCTATTATTAATTCCAGGATAATATATTCTTAACAATTTATCCTTTCCAAGTTTTTAAGTAACAATGCAGATTGCAATAAGAGGTTCAATGTCTAAGAGGTTGGCCACCTCTCCTTTACATATAAGGTACTTTACTACTTCACTTGGCCTTGCCACGATTGGGTTTGACCCCCGATGGTCATATCCCCTACGGTTTAAAGGTTTTCACCTTTCTCACGATCGCCAGTTGCGCACGCTATCCAACATATAATTCGGGGCAGCGGGACCAGTACACGCTTAGTGGCTGACAATTTCGTTGTCTCCGGCTATATGGAGGATCCTACGAATTATGGTAGACGTACCATACCTCCGGTTTATAAAGTTTTCACGTTATCTCACGTTTGGGCTAAATCCCGGTTCGGGCGAGTCCCCAGTTAACATCCATATCTTTGGGCCAGTCCCCAGTTTGGGCTTGTCCCTAGTTGCACGGGCTTTTCCCCAGTTTATTTTATGGGCTTGTCCCCAGTTTGTTGGGCTTGTCCCCAGTTTATTTTATGGGCTTGTCCCCAGTTACACGGGCTTGTCCCCAGATTACACGGGCTTGTCCCCAGTTGCACGGGCTTGTCCCCAGTTTATTTTATGGGCTTGTCCCCGGTTTATTGGGTTTAATCCCAGATAAAATCATAAGTTATTTGCATCAGGTATCATAAATTAGATTCTGAGGATCACCGAAGGATCAATACTTATGGATTCAAAATCCTTTAATTCAGCTTTATAAGGATTGCAAAAGGGTCAATACTTATGGTAACTTAGGTCTAACCAGACCTTATGATATGATTTCTGTTTATCGGTTTGCACTTATTTAATTTCAGTTTATATCTTCATAGATATAAGGATTCATTATTCTCAATCTATTTTTATAAGGATTTAAGATCCTGGTTTATTTGTGCAAGGATATTTTATCCTAAAAACTTTTTACTAAAAAATATTTGTCAAAACTTTCAATAAGTCTAAAGCTATATCAAACAAATTTCAAAATAACAAGTAACAAGAGAATAGACAAAAGTTTTCAATTATTATTAAACATAAGTCACATGGACTTAACTAAAAGTTTTAACCCGGACTTCACCGTTCAAAATATAGACCATCTATCCTGGTTAAATATGTGTTACTAGCTGTTCATGATTTGCAGGAAGAATAAGAGGTTTCGGATATATAGCTTGAAGGGAAGTTCTCAAGGAAACTCTATATATATATATATATGATAATTATATCTAGCTTGTCAAATCTCATATGTTTTTGCAGGAAATCTGAATTCAAAGGCAAAATGACAGTTGCGATATTATCACAACCACCATTTTGGGGGCAATTGTTAGGGCACAGAAATTTGACACTGTGGATACGTTATCCTGACATATGTTCTTGGATCAGTTATCCTTAGACAGATCCTGTCAGGATCAGTGGTCCTCAGTAATTGGTATTATTAACAATTGTTTCTTGTGTGTAGGTTGTTATTTAATAAGTATAACGGCGCCAAGACTTATTCCACCGGATATCTCGCTATTGAACTTGTCAAACACGTGGTCAAAGTCGTGGATGAAGATAGTGGGAATGTGGCGCATTTATAGGACTTCTTGTTGTGTCACAAATAACTGAGTACTGAGGATATGTTATTCTTGAAGACGTGTCTGGATCAATTATCCTTCTGAAGAGTTTCCGAGCTATGTCAGGATCATGGATCCTCGCTATTTGGTGTTGTTAACGGTTGTTTCTCATATGAGTGTTGATATTTATCAACATTAACGGCTCCTAGACTTATTCTTCCACTTATTTCGCTACTGGACTTCTATGGCACGTGGTCAAAGTGATGGGAGTGGCTAGTGGAGGACTTGCGGATTTTTAGGAGTTATTGTTAGTTAGTTATCATTATTTTTTGTATATAAAGAGATTGTGATCAGCTAGGGTTACACACTTATCACCTCACACACTTTAGCAGCTTTCATAATTCTCTCCAGTAGTATACACACACACACACATAGCAACTATTGTATTTCTGATCATAATCTCCAACCCTTGTAACACCCTTTTTGTCATTAATAAACTTGACGGTGATAGTTTTCACCGTCCGGGGGGGTTTTTTGTGTCGGAGACCACGATAATCACATACTCATCGACCAAAGGTTACCTTGTTGATCGTTGACTGAAGTGATTCGACCAAAGATTAGCTTATTAATCCTTGACCGAAGTCATTTTATCAAAGATTACCTTGATAAGTTTTGACCGAAGTAAGACTATCTTGGTTAAGGGCTTTTTCCCTCGTGATCAAATCACGGTGTTCATCTCTATTTCGTTCATATAATCGTTGTTATCATTTTAGCACTAAACCTCATATAACAGATTTGGATACTTGATCCTTAGCTGATTTTTGTCCAAAACAATTATATTGATAAATAAAAGATGGTTACAAGTGCGGTGGAGTATATGATCGAGATTACAAAGTAAGCTAGAGTGTAGAGAGAATGCTAGTTTTTGCTCTAGTGTGTGTGTTAGTACATGTGTCCCTAACTGATCACAATCTCCATTATATATAAAAGATAATAACTCAATGGAGTTATGATTAATAAAGACTATTAACTAATAATCCCTAAAAATCCGCCATGTCTTCAATATAATCGTAACAGCCACTTTGACCACGTGCTCCATCACTCAGGCTGTGAAATAGGTGGTAGACCAGGTCTTCTAGCCGTTACACTTATTAAATATCAGCCTTCAAATAAGATACAACCGTTAATAGCAGCAAATACTGAGGATCCATGATCCTGACATAGCTCTGGAACTCTTCAGAAGGATAATTAATCCAGACACGTTAATATCTTCTTGACTGCAAGGATAGACTAAGTCTTCTAACCGTTATACCTGCTAAATATAAGACCACACATGAGAACAACCGTTAGTAAATAATAAGTACTGTGGATCCTTGATCCTGATGGGATCTAGAACACACGCTAAGGATAACTGATCCAAAATATATGCCAGGATAACATATCCACAGTGTCAAATTTCTGTGCACTAACACTATCTTCATCCACTACTTTGACCACGTGCTTATTGAAGTTGAGTAGCGAAATAGGTGGTAGGTCTAGGAGCCGTTGCAGTTATTAGTCTTCAGTCTTCAAACGTCAATCGTCCATCAACAACAATGTTGACTAAGGATCCTGGATCTAGACTCAGCTAGAGAATTCTTTAGAAGGATAATTGATCCAAGCACGTCTTCAAGAATAACATATCCTTAGTACTCAGTTATTGGTGACTCAACAAGAAGTCCTATAAATCCGCCACTTCTCCCACTAAACGTGTTACAGCCATTTGACCACGTGTTTGACAAGTCCAATAGCGAGATATCCGGTGGAATAAGTCTTGGAGCCGTTATACTTATTAAATAACAACCTACACACAAGAAACAATTGTTAATAATACCATGTACTGAGGACCACTGATCCTGACAGGATCTGTCTAAGGATAACTGATCCAAGAACATATGTCAGGATAACGTATCCACAGTGTCAAATTTCCGTGCCCTAACAATAGTGTCCGGCGAACTTATATGTGAGCGAACTTAAAGTGGCGAACTTGCTCAGCAACGAACTTATACACAAGCGAAGTTCGTGGTCTGCTGTTCGCGGGTTCGTTTCGTCGCACATTTCACAACCTCAATACACTTTTTATGATTTGTCCTTATTCCTAAACGTTCCCTTGACCGTTTGCGGTCCAATCTTGACCTGTTTGTAACATAAAGCACGAAACTTTATGGTGAACGTTAGAGAATAGATCTAGGGTTTCATTTTAAACGAGCCGTTTATGTTCATGGGTTCATTAGGTTCGTTTTATCATCAAGTTTACAACTTTACGTTTCATTTACACCCGATCTAATCCCGTTCTAAGTTTCAAGGCTAAACGTTTATAAAAACGTAAACTTTAAGATCAAGAACATACATTTACGTGTTCGTTTGGTCTTGGTTAGCTTGTTTTTGAACTCTAAATCTTGTATATAGCTCGTGTAATAAAGATCTAATACAAACTAACGTCCGTTTGGTCTCAAATCTCTATTGTCTCTCTCGGCCGTATATGGTGTAGGTGTATGTGTGTGTTTTTGAGTGTGTAGAGAATAAGATGGAAAAAATGAGGATTTAGGGTTTTAGGGTGGTCTTAGGGAGTATTTATACTCCTAAGGCCCATGGACCCTAAGCCCATCTCACCCATAATCCCATCTTGATTAATCTAAGTTCATGATCTTTTCTTTACTAATTATTAACGCGAAATTACTAAACGTAACTTTCTTTATTTAATACTAATTAATTATTTTCGCCCAATAACTAAACGCGACTTTCTTTTATTAAATGCGAAAATTTTAGAATGTTACACATATATATGTTGTGTTATATTTATTTAATGCAGTTGTAGAATGTATAATGGTGTCTTTTAAGGGTGATTGAGATGATGATCCATGAAACCGTGGACTCGATAAAGAGAGTAAATTTAAAGGTAACAATCATTTACTTATTTGGGTTTTTTAACAACCATTATTGGAATAATGTTTATGTGACTTTCCATGGGTTTTAGCTTATAGACGACAGGTATATGCTTCATAACTTTTGTATCAAAATTTATTCGCAGTGAACTGAACATTCTTATTTCTTGAATTATTTATGGGTGTACCAAATACCTGGTTTGCAGGTTCGATCAAATAGAATGGATCATTTTTTATTTCGGGCTCATTTTTTTCTGCGGAAGAATGAGCGTAAGGGTTGAAAATGTTTTGAGGTCACAGTTGAAAATTGTAAGCATGTTGAAAATTTCATTAGTTGCAAATTGTAAGCGGTTGAAAATTCCATCCGGTTTCGTGTCAAAACTGGGTAAATTCAGATTTGGAAGGTATTTTTTGTACGGTTTCGTTTGCGGATAAAGTTACAAATAAACTTATTTTTCACTTTTTTCCCATTTCGTTAACGGTGTGAAGAACCCAGATTTGTATTGTGTTGCGTATGAGTCGGATTACAACTTGCAATTTGTTTTTTATTGGTATTGGGTTAGATTACAACTTAGTTTTTATTGGCATTACATCTAATACAATTAACGTGTCCCGCCGCAACGCGCGGGTACACATACTAGTTACGTTATAATAGATACAGGCACCCTCTCATCTTCCGTTTTCCTCTATCATGAGACGCCTTAACATTTATCTGGGCTTCACTTCGGCGACCTTAGCTGTTGTTCAATATTTCGTTACAGGCGAGCGTCCTATTCAATCGTTTCTGTAACGTCTATCCCTTCAATACGGCGTAACATCTATCCCTTCAACTCGTTACCGGAGTGAATATGAAAAACCAGATTGAATATGTCGTCAAGATTGAGAGAACCATGGCTTTAAATATAATTGGCGTTGTGTACTCGAAATTCTTCGTCTCAAACCCCTCATGCATAACGTACCACTCAATTCCAAAATCATCATAAAAGGGTTAGTTCTATATAATTATATAATATTCCAATTCAACTTTATAACCGACTGAAGTTGATTCCGATTTGGGGATTTGTAGGCATCCAAACTTCATTGATCACTGTTTTATTTATGGTAGAATATTGATAAACTTGTATTTGTTTGAATTGAATCTTCTATCATATTTTGGCACGCTCAAGATTAGTTCAACGCCAATCTACCAACGATGATGTCAAGGTATAATTTACAACTTTTTATTATTTTTCCTGTTGAGAGATCGGTTATGGACTTATCTATCATCTTGTTCGCGTACGCTAAAAGACCGATATGCCTTGAATCTAGAATGTTCAAATTCCAGACAACTTTTGGGGAAGATGTGGCCCTGCCGAAGCTGAAAGAACTGGAGCAACTCAAGCGCCAACTTGATTCAACAAAATTGGTGATGAAAATACCTCTGGTGAGTTTACATTGGTTATGTTTTCAGCCATCATTTTAGTTTCATGATAGATTCTTCTTTTGCTGATTATTCAGTTTGGACCATGTAAAAAAAGAATCAGTTTTGCTATAAGAAAAATGAGTTCGGATCATTTACAAAATGTGACACTCTCAGTTCGGATCAAAATGGATTATAACCAAAAATGAATTTCTGTTAGGTTTAGGTTTAACTCGGCTCGAGCTCGGCTGTGGAGTGCGAAATTAGTACCTAGAATACAAACATGAGAACATACAACTACACAAGGCAGCTCAAACCCGATAACTAAACATTGAGGTTTGGCTCGATTTTGAAAAAGCTTGCCTCGTTTTGAGCTTTTTAACGATCTGAGCTAATTTATCAAATGGGTGTGCTAAAAGTATCAAGAAACTTAAGATAAAAAAATAAACTGCATGGAAACCAATTGTATTCTAAAAGTATCAAGAAAGTGAATATAAATGGCAGATGCATATCACATAGCCTAAGTCTGATGATTTCTAGGTGGTAACGATCGCATATTAAGCAAAACTAAGTGAAAATTCATTCCATGGGTAAGGGAGAAAGAGATGGATAAGTTCATTAGTGGGCATATTGTTCAATAGATGTATAGCGCGTATAATGATTATTCAAACAATAATCAAAGTTTCTTTTTTTTATTAATTTACTTATTGTTTATAATGTTATATATGAGTATGCTAGACCAATAGTTTTGGTACAATGGAGCCCTAAGTTAAATTCCTTTGCATATAATCGTAAACTTGAGCACTTGGTTTAAAAGCGAGAGGCGCTCCGATGCGTTTTCGTCCCTAAAGCCGAGGAGTGATGTCGAATTAATGGTGATTGTGTTTGATTTGCCACAGGGTATTAATGGAATACATATAAATTGACGTCTCTAAGTTTGGTTTGTGTTGAGTGTTGACTGCAAATTTTAATTAACATGTCCGTTCAATTAAATTGTAAACGGGTCAAAGTTGTTGTGAAAGGGGTTTATGGTCTATGTTTTGGTGCAATGGTAGTGTTGGCAATTTTCAATAGGGGTGTTCATTTGGGTCGGACCGACCCGAACCGGGATATACCCGACCCGGACCGAAACCCGGGAAATCACAAATATAAGAACCGAAAACCAGCCCACTGTACTAACTTCGGGTATGGGTAACATCGGTCTTTGTAATCCGGGTAATGAGAAAAGACCGAGACCGATTTAATCATTAATCTAATTGATAGTTTACGCTGCACGTTGAAGGATCTTTGCAAATGAGTGGAAATCAGCTTCAAGCCAATTTTCAGTTTGGAGGTAGGAGAAAGGGAGGTAGTGGGATTGTTGGTACTTGAGCCTGTCGTTTTCCTCTTTTCAAGATATTAAAGCTAAAAGGGTATGAAGAGAGATAAATGATAAATAAAATTCATATAAAAGAAATAAATTGGGCATGAAAACAAATAAAATTTAATTTTTTTATAAAACCTATTAGTCTATGACCTTTCCTTGAGACTCTCAATGCACCACATCTTTTGGATTTCCAAAGTTAATATAATGTATTATTATAATAATAGTTTAAAATTTTTAGTTCATTTCTTGAGCAAAGCAAGTGTAATCTATTATTATAATTATTTTTTATGCATGCATCGTTCCATTTCCAAAGCTAATTGTAATTTGCTTTTTTAAGTTAAAACCCTTTTGAATACGGACAACATTTTATGGTTTGTCTTTCTTTCTTTACCACTTATTTCTCTCACACAAGTACCAATATTATCCGGCAACCATGAGTTCAATAGCTTCTCCGGCGGCCATGGAACATAGGATTGTTCATCATGTCACTACCCCTGTCTCTGTAAGCTGAAAATATGAAGCCATTGGTGTAAAACCGCACCTACAGTCCCAGAACCCCTGACATTGATTACACATTCGGGTCGGTCTAGAAATATTCGGTTAACCCGGGTCTTGGCCCGATACCCGACCTGATGAAAGACCGAAGGTTGTAATGCAGGTCCGGGTTTCGGTCTTTTTCGGTCCGGGTTCTCGGGTTTTTCGGTCCGGCCCTAATTATGCGCACCCCTAATTTTCAATAGTTCAAGAGTCTACTGCAAATTGAAAGTACAAATATTTGAAAAAAATATGTTAATTAAAGTCATAACTGCACATTTGTCACTTTTTTTAAAGATTTTTCTTGATCAAACCGAAACTGAACCGAGTTCATATAGTTCCAAAATGAATCGGAATCTAGGTTCGAATTCAACTCGGTTAGAATTTTTCAGTTTAGACCAAGTAACATATATTTTTACTTTTTACCATTATTTGTTTTTGAATTGGATTGGTTAAATATGATAGTGCCAAATGACAAAACTTAAATAATCATTATTGTTATTTGGTTTGAATCGAATTTGGATTTTTAAAACGAGTAACCAATTCGAATGTGGTTTATAAACAAACCAAAAAACAAATATCTAACTACATTTATTCATTTTGTATACATACAGTTCTCAACAGATTTGAACAAAATCGTGTATGAACTTCATTCTGGTTACTTGAGTCTTGTCAAGCATGCAAAAAAAACAAACTGTAGCTCGAGGTTTGTGAAACTGTGACAATTATGAAGTTTATTAATTATGGTTTCTGAATAACTGATTGTTAACTTTGATTACAAAAACAACAATATTGTTACAAACATTTTAATTTTTGAATAAAATCTGTCCGTTCATATCATAGGTAAACCGATTGAAATCTTAGAACTGACATTTAGATTATAGGCTAAACAATTATTAGATCAAGTCGTTTCATTGTTTATGATTTGGGAAATTGAATCCTATTATGTTTTATTTTTGCAGGTGGGCATTATTGAAGAGATTGTGAATGATGCAGTTGACTCAGCACTAGATTCAGATGACATAGAAGATGAGATCGAAGAAAAGGTTGATAAGGTCTTAACTGCAATAGCTGGCGAGACTGCTGCGGAAAGAGCGGTTGAAACAACCTGCACAAGCAACTGAATAGGTACTCTTCCAGACACTTTTCTCGGTCTTATTATATCCTAATGTAATCTTTTATAGAGAATTAATCATTGATGTGAAAATGTAGGATGAGGGTGTCGATGATGAGGAAGAGTTGGAAGAAAAATAAGGGCCCGACTCGCCAAAGTAAGGTCATGATTTCATCTTCTGCATTGACTTGTGAGTTGATGTATTTATACCATATCTAAGAGTTAAGATGGCTGCCACCTTAAAAAGTGTTTTGTAGCAATTGAAATCTGTCTTCATGTAAACCAACCATGTTTGGTATTGCTTATTTGTGTTGATTATATAAAATTGATCTAAAAAGTATCTTAAATAGTTTAATCTTCTTTGTTTGTATAATATAATGTGATATTTTAGTTGTGCATCTAACGTGTTTATAAAATGTCTCAATGGTGGTTGAAAGAAATACAATGTATGATTGTTTTAAAAAGCTATTGGTTTTACAAGTTGGGAGTACATGAACAAGTATTTTTTTTTATCCAAACAGGTTCGGGTTAGAACTGGTTTTGGTTTGGATCAAATTTTAACAAAGCTGGTGTTATTATTATGCAAATATATGGTGTTATTTATTATGAAGTATATTATTTTTTTAATTTTATCATTTTATACATGATGTTATTTATTATATAAATATATATGAATAAATTAGTGTATTAATATTATAATATGCTTCTTTAGGCTCACAGTCAGAAAAATAAACATAATTGTAACAAAACAAATAACACATTAGTTTCTTTGGCTGCAAATCATTAGATGGTGGTATGTGTTAGTCTATCTTTGTGCATTTATAATTTAAAAAATTAAATATGGTTTTTTAAATGATTGTTTAATTTATTCGGCTTGCACATGGACTTCTGGTTGGTGGGGTTTCTGACTTTTCCTAATCCTTGAACTGACACAAAATCCCAAAGTCTGAATCTTTTGAGTTAGCTTTTTAATTTTCACTACTAAGACTTTGGTTATTGGTAATTTGTTGGAGAGAAGATTCTAGGAATATTATTGAGGTATTGGGAAGCTAGGGGCAGAATGGAAAATATCAGGATATTACGGAAGTAAAGATGGTTAATGGTAATTTCGGATGTTATGGAAATATAGATGGTCATGGCCAAATTGTTTAGTTTAGTCAAAGTTGACTTATTTGGTGTCAACTCAATTTTCCATCATCATTGACTTTCTTGATAAAAGTTGAGTTTCTTACCTGTGTTGACTTGGTCTCTCGGTCAACGGTGGTTTCTACCCGTCATCATCCGTCAAATACTATCCACCTTGGTGGCAACTTTGTTGTCATTATGGTCAATATGTGGAAATTATGTGCCGCCAATCGTAATTTTGGAATTTGGGATTATATGGAACTACATAATACATATTTTTATGGCCAATATTGATTAGTATACTCAAATTTAACTTTTGTTGGGTGTTAAGTCAAGCTTTACTTTCTTGGTAATGCAGAGTTTAAAAAAAAGGTAGAACCGATTACTCTGGACGTCATATAAAATAAAAATAAAAACCCAGTTGGTTCAGTTGACTAATATCAATAAGCGAAACCTGATCCAACTTTTTCTTTTTAAAACGTCATGGAGTTATGCCTTATTCAATAGATCAAACTCTAATTAGAATAGTTTCCTTTCATATTTAACTATATTAATCATTTGTTCATTTAGACGGTCCACTAGTGGCGGAGCCATAAACTTTTTCCTATGGGTTCGGAAATTTCAATGCTTGATTATTTTTTTCCGGTGTCAAAGTTTTCGTGCCCGAATCTGTTGGGTCGGGTTAATCATTCAATTAGATAAGTAAAATGTAATATCAGCATCATAACAAAATATATCGTTAGCATTCAATAAAATACAAAGTCATCAAATATAAAGATATTGCATATTATAATTTTTTTCTTACGTATTTTCATGTTTTGAAAAATATCTTCAATCGCAACTTTGAAAAAGAGCTCATTCTCAATACAACAAATACAAGCATCATTTATATAATCGTCACCAAAATGATTATGCAAATCAGACTTCAGATGCTTCATTGAAGAAGAACCTTGAGGCGAACGGCGAAGAAAAAAGTTGATCGGTTACCGAGTCGATGTCCGATAATTTTATTTGTCTATTAACTATACTTTCTATAATAAATGGGTTCGAGTATACCGTTTTAAAACGATAATGGGTTCGTTCGCCGAAAAAGAATGGGTTCGAATATACTTTTTTAAAACGACAATGGGTTCGCTTGCCGAAAAAAATGGGTTCGCTCGTTAATTCAACACCATAGGTTATGTATAAAACAGAAAAAGGACCGGGTTCGGCCGAACCCGATGGTTATAGACTGGCTCCGCCACTGCGGTCCACGACTCTAATCAAGCCCGATCAAATACCTATTACGTTCCCGCCGCAACGCGCGGGCTCTTCTAATAGTATATTATAACATAAAAAAAAATAAAAGCAAAACACCTTAGCCCTAATAGAGCCTATCGGAAGAAGAAGAATAAAGAAGTTGTTGTTTGTGAAGTTGCACGACTAGAAGGGTGTTGTTTTGTGTTTGCTTTAAGGAAGCACACAAACATTAATTGTTTGTGTGGCTGTGAACACAGCTCACGTGAGCAAATCACAAGAAGAAAAGAAGAATAAATTAAAGAACCTAAACATCCCCTAGTACTTGTTCCGATCGGAAGTTTGTGCAGCAAGGATGAAGAGAAAAAAAAGTCTCGTGGGAGCTTGTTGGTGGCTAGAAGAAGAAGGAGATTGTTAAGGACAACTTGGTTCAGCAGCTAGGGTTCGTTTCTCATCATAAATCTCAGCCATAATCCACAGTATAATACTCATACACTTTGCTTTCTTGTTTAAGATTCATATTCTTTTGATTTTGCTCTTTAAAGTTATTTGTTTTGCAATTAGTTGAAGATTGAATTGCATGTGATCATAGTTGATTTTTGGATGATTTTGATTATGTTTTTGATGATTAATATGATGTTTTTATTAAGTATATGCTGCTGTCCAAAAATTATGTTAGGCTAAACTTGTTAGTTCTACCTAGGTTAGATTAGGGGTGTGCATAATTAGGGTCGGACTGAAAAAACCCGAAGAACCGGCCCGAAAAAACCCGAAACCTAACCGACCCTATATTCTAGTCATTATGTTCGGTCCTAGTTTTCTTGCCAAATCGGTCTCGGGTCGGGTTTCGGTCTTGACCCGTGTAAACCCGACTTTTTAAGACCCGACCCGAGTAGCTCTTTGTTAGCCTTCATCATCCATACAACCAAAACATTATGGGTCATCTTCGTAGTCATCTTCATCTCTGTAATCATGTTCTTGTATGAAGTGAAGATCAATTTCAAACTCTCATGGGTTGTTCATCAAAGTTGTAGAAAAAAAAGAAAAATAGATAGAGAGAACAAGGGCTGTGAATTGTGATAGAATAAGGAATATTGAAAAGCAATATGGAAAGCAACCTCATATGTCAGTCTTGAAAACTGAATTCCATTTGACTAATTTTTTTTTAATTGTATATCCAACTATGCTGGTTTCAATATGGTTCACATTCAACTGGTTATAAATCATATTTTAAACTAGCGTTTTTTACTTGTACATTTCACATGTGTAGTTGTACTTTCATTTAATTTAAAATATTATAAAAGGAAAGCTTTTTAAATTTTACAACTGGAGTACATGCGTGTGTCAGTGATGAAAAATAAAGCTTTTTTCTTAATGCATTCTCTCTACTATATATCTACATGTTTAGTTTCCCTTCAACTTGTATATGTTACAAAGTTGCAGGTAATTATCATTATGTTGGCACAATATTTAGAAGAGAAGCAAATAACAAATTGTTGTTGCTTCATCTTCCTTCTCTTTCATATCACTCTTCTTGTTCTTCTCTATCGTAAACCATCAACTTTCAAAGTTAATTTCATAGCACATTAATTAAGCTCTTTTGCCGGTTCGGGCTTCAACATACAAACCCGATGAACCGAACCGTAACCTACCCGAAGCCCGAAATTATACACCGGTCCTCATCTCGGGTATGGGTTTTTCATGTGACTCGGTCTCGGGTCGGGTCAGGTTTAACCCGGGTCGGTCCGGGTTTTCTTGTTTGCACAACCCTAGGTTAGATGAATATTGTTAGGTTTTAGTGAGTTTTATGGATTGTTGATCATCATGACTTGATTTGTTAATGAAAAGTTTGGTTTAATATTGAATTAGGTTGTGTTTAGTGGCTGTGTTTTTATTAGTTATACTCATATACCTCTTGCTATGATTGATTGAATCGGTTTTGATTGATTTTAGCTTGTTTTAACTCTTTACTTTGTGTTTAGAGATTGTTTGTCACACCCTCAAAATCCACTAACGGAGTTTTACCGTCAGAGGGTGTGAACTAACAGGATCGGAATCATTAGTTATAATCAAACACCATGTTTAAAGTTTTCAAACCAACAAGACATTAAGTCTTAAATAAAATGCGGAAGCGTAAATTGTAAACCAAAAAGTTTGCGCCACACAAGATGACTTAAAAACCCAAGTTATTAAAATAAACATTAAAGGAAGTTTTCAAAGCGATGGTGTTTAGCGAATGCATGTTCCTATACCGCGCACCCGCCTCGGCTACCTGAGAATAACATACTAAAAGTGTCAACACATGGTTGGTGAGTTCACAAGTTTATATAAATAAAGTGTTTGCGTTTGCGCTTACGTTTTGCGTTACCAGATAGTGTTAAGTCAATTATATATCAATAGGTAGCTAACCTATCAAGCATGTATTACTAAGTGTTCGACACCGAAGCTGGCTGTTTATCAATTGCCTTGCCACCATGTCAACCACGACCATGGTAATGTGTTAGCCAAGATTACACCCACTAGACGTACAGTCGAGTTTAGAGTTGGATGGGGTTTGTCAAACCCAGTAGTACTACTCAACAGTGACTCGCTATTATCCAAATATTAACTGGTTCGATGTTATGAAGGACTTTAGTTGGTTTGTTTACCACTTAGCCTTACAAGTGATATATAAAAACTAACAAAATCTACAGCGTTGGAGTATGTTATCTCCCCCAAATAAAAGTGTTTAAAAAGAGTAAAAAGGGGACATGAAACTCACTGTTTGCGAAGATAACCAAAAAGATCCGAGAAAGGTGTGCGTCACAGAAAAATCCTCACTAGTGCTCTAAAACAAAAATGAGATTTTCTAAGTATTTATACTATGAGTGAGTCCCTAGACTCGACACATACAACTTATGCATGAGATGCGTTTCGTGTTTCGTTCGTAAAATAAGTGCGACTCGACAAACACGTTGGTGATAAGTTACATGTGTGAACAAGTACTTAAGTGTCAAGTATTAACATCGTTCATTACTAGCAAATATCCGCCACAAGGGAAATTTGGTCAAAACATAGCAAACATCGATCAATTTTGCACTTTTCATGATAATTCAAGTAATTCAACAGCTAAATTGTCCAGGCAGATTTTCACTCGACAAGATTACTCTATTTAATAAATCCTAACATGTCAAATAAATCACCAAAAATCATCTCAGAAGCACACGTGAGTTGGGTTTCTAAAAATATTTTATTATATTTTTATCATATACGGTTTTATCACAATGTTTAAAACATCACAGTAAACACACAGCAATCATTATGATGCGCAACAGAATGTTATTTGTTATTCCTGTTAAATGACAAATCCAATTAATGCAAGACCAATTGGGTTAGATTCCTAACTCAAAATATTAACTTCCAGAAGTAGAACCAACCCCATTGGTCTTGTCGTTTATGAGATATCTTAGTCGAAAAACAGCCTAACAGCAGGTCTTCCGAATCAGCCTTGCACAACAGTTTTGTAAAATAATAAAAACTAACTTTTATACGTCCAAAAATTACAAACTCAGACTTTTCATAAACTAGACTCGACCTAGTATATTATAGAATCAACAATCACATCAAAGCATGTAATTAACATCGAGTTACAGTCATTTAAACACGAATTCAATAATCTGTCCAGCATCAGTTTTCATCAAAACTCAACATACAAATAACATATGCATTATAACTCATACATAGAACCCTCTAGATGCATAATCCACCAACCATGCATCTCAATATCACTTTAAATACACCATTAGGGTTTTACTTCGAAGTTCAATTTCAAGAAACATGCAATTAACAATCAATAACAACACAACTAGTTATCAATTCATTAGTAATCATCAACAAACACATAATTAAACCCTAACTCATGTTAAATCATCACTTTCAAGATTTAGGGTTTTGATTAACTCATTCAATAGCATAATTAAACACATAGAATGACTAAAGGAGATGTTAATTACCTATCTAGCACCTTGAATCCTTCAAAACAAGCTTGAAAACACCTTTGTATGTGTGTGTGTGTGTCCATGGTCGACAAAGAGAGAAGGGGGAAAGGGGAGGCCGATCGTACAAGGGAGGGAGGGGTTAGGGTTGTGTAATAAGTTGATTATATTATTAATTTGTTACACTTAGCCCCCTTAACTTCTAGTAAATCAATTTCTAGTATAAAAAATAGACTTTTGATTCTTGAATTAATGTTTTACATATAAATATCAAGTAACACATAGACTTAGCACATACTTGTCAAATACATTTTGTTTTGATATTTGTCGTTTGTTCACCAACGTTTGAGTCGACTCGTGTGTGTTTCGGTGAAATTCCAAAAGACTACTTTGTCATGCGTCATCTAAACCCTATTTTAAATGTAATGAGATATGCGTTACAGTTCTTGTTATCTTAAGTTTGAATTAACGGAGTTCGGATTAACGGAGTTAACCTGAAATTGATGAGTGTCACATTGTTTGCGGGAAGTACAACTGTAGGGTTTAAGTGGGTATATTAATTGTTTAGATTCAGTGGGTAGGCACCTTCTTAGAGACCGAGAGGTGATATGAAGTAAGGTCGTCTCATTGCTTTTGCTTGTTAAAATTAGGATCGCGCTAGAGCGGATTCGGTTCTTGTCGGGTTTGGTTTGTGAGCGATTAGTTGGTCTAGTTTAAGTTAAACCAAATTGTTCCTCTATCCTTGGTGGCTTAGTATTTGTTTCCATTAGGGTCGTGTGTCGGTGAGTCCGAGAGGAGAGTCGACATTAGAACACTTTAGCAACTCGTTTCCCGGTTTGTTCTTAAAATCAATTAAGTGTAAGTTAGAGTTTGTTGGTGAGACCGAGAGGTGATCTAGCTTTCTTGAGTTAACCTTAGTTGTGTCATCCTCAGATACCGGTATCGTGAGATTCTTCAATCCATTAGCTTATTATACCTTCAATATGATTCTTACCTAGGTAGACCTTTTTCTCCATTGCCGGTTAAGCTTCTAGTTCCGTTAAGTGTTTCATTAAGTCTTGTTAAGTTAAATTTTTTAATTAGTTTAAATAATTTAGGTTAAGTAGTTTAATTATTAAAAATCATTAAAAAATATTATTCTAAGGAAGGTCTAGTCTAGAGTTAGTGATCAAAAACGTTTTCACGTGTCCTTGTGTTCGATACTTGGACTTCCTTAGTACTATTTTATTTAATATCGGTACACTTGCCGGTTATGTGTGGTTTCTTTAGGAGTTTCGTTTAATAAATTTAAAGCGTGAGTTATTCAGAAAAAGCATTCATTAGACACAAATCATGTTTTTGGCGCCGTTGCCAGGGACATGGTTAGAGGCGTATTGAGAACGACTCGAGTTAGGACTTACCTTGTTTGCTACTTGTTTTTCAAATATGCTCATTTATTCGTTAAAAGCTGTGACCGATGCCAACGTGTCGGTAATATCTCATCCCGAAATGAGATGCCCCAAAGTGCGATTCAGGTATGCGAGGTCTTTGACATTTGGGGTATTGATTTTATGGTCCCGTTCCCGTCGTCTAGAGGGAACAAGTACATACTGGTGGCTGTTGATTACGTATCCAAGTGGGTCGAGGCCAGAGCCTTGCCCACTAACGACGCCCGAGTTGTAATGAGATTTTTGAAGAATCTTTTCTCTCATTTTGAAGTCCTGAAATCCTTGATAAGTGATCGAGGTACTCACTTCTGCAATGTGCAGATGGAGAAGGCGTTGCAGCACTATGGGGTCACCCATCGACTTGTGACCGCCTGCCACCCACAGACTAGTGGGCAGGTGGAAGTGAGTAATCACGGAATCAAATGTATTCTTGAGAAAACGGATGGTTCGAATCGTCGGGATTGGTCCGACAAATTAGATGACGCTTTGTGGGCCTTCCATACAGCCTACGAGACTCCGACTGGTTCCACGCCATTTCGAATGATTTATGGGAAGGCCTGTCATCTTCCTGTTGAGCTAGAGCACCGTGCTTCATGGGCCCTTCAGAGGGTTAATCTTGAATTATCCGTCACAGAGGGAAATCATTTTCACCAGTTGCACGAGTTAGAGGAGCTCCGGGATCATGCGTATGCACAGTCATTTAGGTATAAGAAGCGGACGAAGGAACTGCATAATAGAAAGTTGAAGGGTAATAAGCAGTTCAAGTGTGGGAATAAGGTCTTATTGTATAACTCCCGGTTGAGGTTATTCCCGGGAAAGTTGAAATCCCGATGGTCGGGACCGTTCACGGTCACTGAGGTATTCCCGTATGGCACTATTGAGATACAAGATCAATGCGGGAAGTTTAAGGTGAACGGTCATAGGTTGAAGCACTACATAGGCGAGCCGGTAGCTGATCAGACAGTCGAGGTGTTCTACCTTGACTCATTCACCGAGGCATAGACGTGTTGGATGCATCACTCAGGAGGTAGCCCGAGTTGTAGAGTGTGTATTATGATTTTCTTTATTATCTGTTTTATTTATTTTAAATTTGTTAATTAAAAATATTAAAAAATAATAATAAAAATAAAAATAAATAAATAAATAAAACAAAAAACCAAAAAATATGTTTATTTCTTATGTTTTTGCTTTCTGTTTTGTATGCCGCTACATGCGAGCGAGTTTGAGTTATTGCAGGTATTATGATGCGCATGGTAGCTCTGATGGCATTTTGGAATTGGTTCTTCCGGGGTTGCGATCGTGAATGAAATGCTATACGGTCGCTCGATTGATACACAGCTGGTGAAGATTCTGCATATAAACCAGGGGAGTAACCCGTTCTTTGTTTTACTTTTAATTACTTTAAGTTTTTAATTTAATTTTATTTATTTTCCTTGTTCTCATCGAGGACGATTTCGTTCTAAGTGTGGGGATGTGAATTTAGTTTACTTAGTTGTAGAAAAAAATAAAAATAAATAATAATAAAAAATAAAAAAGTTTAAAAATAAATAAAAAATAAAAATAAAAAAAAGTTTAAAAAAATAAAAATAAATAAAATAAATAAATAAAAACGTTTTAAAGAAAAATGTTCCTTGAAAATTGTTTTTGTTCTACGTTAAGCAGGAAATGATATTATTACCGTTGTGTTAATGAACTCTCGGAACTTTTAAAAATATAATATAATAATAAAAGAAGAGATAGTTTGCATATCTTATTTGGGATGTGTCGGTAGGCCCAACTAGCCTTGATAGTCCTCTTTAGCAGTTTTTATATATATAATAATTTGAAAAACGGTGAAACCGAATTTCGATGCTTAGGGAGGGTCACCATAATCTAAAAACTTTGAGATGGTAATACTTAGATGCACTCAAACCAGCACACCACCACATGTCCATCTTTTTACGAGCTTAGAAATAGTTATATATTTTAGGGTGATATAAAAGACTGAAAAAAAAGAAAAAAAAGAAGTATGTTTTAAAAGTTATGTGTATTATTAAAAGTTGTTTAAGAAAAGCAAATGCTTGTGAAGAAAGTTATGTATTGTAAAATGCCAAAGAAGCATTCTTTAAAGTTAGTAAAAGAGGCCAAAGATGCACATACTAGACGGGACTGAGAGTTTACGCGTTGCTACGAGGATAGTGACTCTGAGGTTATCGTTATTGGGGCTCGAAGGTTCTTAGTCAATAATATCAAATTAGGAATTTATAGGAAAAAGTCCAATAATAATTAGGAATAGCTCGTACGACCTTCACAGGACCATTCATCCATCAAATTTCACCGAGTGTATCTAATTAGTACCCTCAACGAGTCCTTAGCTTATGGTGATTTGTCGAACCAGTTTATTTCGACTCTAGTCTTCTAGCTCTCTTTTTCTGAGATGGGGTAGGTGTAGCCTTGATTTTTAGGCTTAAAACGTTTAATGCAAAAGGGGGACTTGATTGGCTGGTGGCTGGGTTTAAGTGGACAACAATATCGGCTATCGCGGTCAATATGTCGAGATGTTTCTTGTGCTTTAATAATGATAAAAAATCTGGGAGTTTGTTGTTTTTCACTCGGTTATGATCCTGTGTAGATTTCTTTTTCAATGACGAAAAAGTCTTAAGTGTGGGGATGTATGATGTGTTGTAAAACACACTTATTTTTCCATAACATTTTATCATCTTTTTATTACTAATTTATATAATAAATTATGTTTTTAACTTGATCTTACAAAGTTTATTATTTTGTGTAGGTGACGAGTTTTAAAGTGAAAAGGTTCGGGTTTTGGAAGATAAAAGAGGTTTTTATGATCAAGTTTGAAGACAAAACTCAAGACCCGACCCAAGCCCACTTGTGGAATGCCTTACTTGCATTATATATATTATAACATAAAAAAATAAAAGCAAAGCACCTTAACCCTAATAGAGCCGATCGGAAGAAGAAGAATAAAGAAGTTTGTTGTTTGCGAAGTTGCACGGCTAGGAGGGTGTTGTTTTGTGTTTGCTTTAAGGAATCACACAAACATTAATTGTTTGTGTGGCTGTGAACACAGTTCACGTGAGCAGATCACAAGAAGAAAAGAAGAATAAATTAAAGAACCTAAACATCCCCTAGTACCTGTTCCGATCGGAAGTTTGTGCAGCAAGGAAGAAGAGAAAAAAAAGTCTCGTGGGAGCTTGTTGGTGAAGAGAAGAAGAAGGAGATTGTTAAGGACAACTTGATATAGCAGCTAGGGTTCATTTCTCATCATAAATCTCAGCCATAATCCACAGTATAACACTCATACACTTTGCTTTCTTGTTCAAAATTCATATTCTTTTGATTTTGCTCTTTAAAGTTATTTGTTTTGCAATTGAGTTGAAGATTGAATTGTGTGTGATCATAGTTTATTGTTGGATGATTTTGATTATGTTTTTGATGATTAATATGATGTTTTTATTAAGTATATGCTGCTGTCCAAAAAATATGTTAGGCTAAACTTGTTAGTTCTACCTAGGTTAGGTTTTAGTGAGTTTTATGGATTGTTGATCATCATGACTTGATTTGTTAATGAAAAGTTTGGTTTAATATTGAATTAGGTTGTGTTTAGTGGCTGTGTTTTTATTAGTTATACTCATATACCTCTTGCTTTGATTGATTGAATCAGTTTTGATTGATTTTTAGCTTGTTTGAACTCTTTACTTTGTGTTTAGAGATTGTTTGCGGGAAGTACAACCGTAGGGTTTAAGTGGGTATATTAATTGTTTAGATTCAGCGGGTAGGCACCTTTTTTAGAGACCGTGAGGTGATAGGAAGTAAGGTCGTCTCATTTCTTTTTCTTGTTAGAATTAGGATCGCGCGAGAGCGGGTTCGGTTCTTGTCGAGTTTGGGTTTGTGAGCGATTAGTTGGTCTAGTTTAAGTTAAACCAAATTGTTCTTCTATCCTTGGTGGCGTAGTATTCGTTTCCATTAGGGTCGTGTGTCGGTGAGTCCGAGAGGAGAATCGACATTAGAACACTTTAGCAACTCGTTTCCCGGTTTGTTCTTAAAATCAATTAAGTGTAAGTTAGAGTTTGTTGGTGAGACCGAGAGGTGATCTAGCTTTCTTGAGTGAACCTTATTTGTGTCATCCACAGATGCCTGTGTCATGAGATTCTTCAATCCATTAGCTTATTATACCTGCAATATGATTCTTACCTAGGTAGATGTTTTTCTCCATTGTCGGTTAAGCTTCTAAGTTCCGTTAAGTGTTTCATTAAGTCTTGTTAAGTTTACTTTTTTAATTTAGTTAAAGTAATTTAGGTCAAGTAGTTTAATTATTAAATATCATTTAAAAAAATATTATTCTTAGGAAGGTCTTGTCTAGAGTTAGTGATCAAAAACGTTTTCACGTGTCCTTGTGTTCGATACTCAGACTTCCTTAGTCCAATGCTATTTAAGATTGGTACACTTGTCGGTCGTGTGTGGTTTCTTTAGGAGTTTCGTTTAATAAATTTAAAGCTTAGTTGTGAGTTATTTAGAAAAGCATTCATTAGACACACATCACTTCTTGAAGAAGATGTCTAAATGGTTCAACATCCTAATAAAGTATGAAAGTTAAAGAAATCAATCTATGGATTGAAACAAGCATCTAGAAGTTGGAATCACCATTTTGATGAAGAGGTTAAGAAATTTGGATTCATCAAGAACGCTGATGAGGCTTGTGTGTATAAGAAAGCTAGTGGGAGCATTATTACTTTCTTAGTATTGTATGTTGATGACACACTACTATTTGGAAATGACATTCCAACCTTGGAGGGTGTAAAAGCCTGGCTTGGGAGTTGTTTTTCCATCAAAGATCTTGGTTAAGCTTCCTATATTTTGGGATAAAGAACTATAGGGATAGATTAAGGTAGTTGATAGGTTTACACCAAAGTGCATACATCTATAAAGTCTTGAAAAGGTTCAAGATGGAAAACTCTAAGAAAGGTTTGGTACCTATTCAAAGGTGAACGGATGAGCAAGAGAAAATGAAAGGAATCCCTGTAACGATTCCGACTAAACCAGGTATACCCTAACCGGTAGACAATAGTTACGTTATATTTAATGTCGGGTACATGGATTACCATAGTAATTATACGAGAATACATGGTTCACTGTATTGATTGTACGTGAATATATAATTCATCGTATTGAATATGCGATTAATCGATCGATAGTTATTGAAACCCGAACGAACCGAGGGTTCAATTATAGACGATATCTATAATATTTAGTGATTTTACGAAGCATTAATGCTTCGGGATAAGTAAAGTACGGCACCGAAAAAGAATTTTCGATTTAATGGTACTTCGGTACGTTAAACGAAACCTTTAATACCAAACCGAGCAAGAGACGATCGATCAAGCCGAAAAAGATGCGCAATAATTAATAATATGATGTTTTAAGTTAATAAATGCCATGGTTTAAGTTTTTAAAGTTTTTAAATCGGTTTTATATAAATTTCATTTTTTTAAGCCGAAAACGACCGTTTTAGTCTCGTTTTAAGCCGAATTAGACATTTAACCGAAAAGCGAACTGAACCAGATTATTCAAAACATTATCCGGATTTCGAGAATCCAAACATGTGGCTAGAAATGGAGAGGTGGGTCCCACCCCACCCCCCATTGAATTCCGATCGGCCTAAAGGGGGAGTAACCCCATGGCCTCTCATTTTTTTTATACACAACCATGGCATTATCCTTCTTCCTCTCCACATTATCACTCAAAAACCGAGATTTGGAGCAAGAAAACCGAGGTAAAGAACGAGTTATTTACGTTTCCATCTTCGTTTCTTGAGTTTATTTGCAAGAAAATGAGGTTTCAAAGATGAAAACCGATTCTTGCATGATCAAGTGATGTATACGAGTTATACAAGGGATCTTGGTCCAAGAAAGGAGTTAAACGGACCAAAAACGAATTTTTACGGTTTAAACTTTAGTTTTGAAACAATAACCGAAACTAGAGTGTAAGAGGCTTGATTGTGAGTGTAACTTGCTTGGTATTGTGGTATGTTGGTTGTAGGCTCTGTATGTAGTGGTAGATAAAGCGGAAAGACGAGTTTGTAGCTTGTAGTGGCGGAAAACAAAAGGTATATTCGGTTTATGTTCGGTTTTGGAGTTTTTTGACAGATTGTTGATGGTTTAGAGTTAGGTCATGAAATTTTACAGGGATGATCTACACATGGAAATATGAGTTCTGTGAATTTTTGGTAATTTTTGAGAAAAGGATGAATATTTGGTGAATTTAATGCTTGGTTTTGGCTAAAAATGGTGAAAAATAGTTAAATATCATGAAAAATTATGGAAAATTGCAGATAAGCTTTTTATATCATGTAAAAGTCACACACAAAATTTTAGGTCAGTTGGAGAAGTCTAAGTAGGCTTTTCGGTTAAACGAGTTCTAGGGTTTTCTAGCTCGGTTTTAGTGAAAATGGTATGTAAAAAGAGATTTTGGTTCTGGAAAAATTACAGGGGACTATGTGGATGGTAGGGGACATCCAGGAAAAATTTGGGATTTTTCTAAAGTCGTTTGGTATTTACGACATATTTAGTGTTTAAATGGTGTTTAAAAATAGATAAATAAATTGTAAATATAAAAATTAATTCTGGAAATATTTTTATAAATTTCCCCACTGTCAAAATGTTATTTGTGCAAAATCTCAAGATCCGAGGATGAACGGATATTTATTTGGAATAAAAGTGAACTTTTATAATATAAAACGCGTAAACCAGCAAAGTTCGGGTAGACGAGCTGACTGGTGTATAAAAACCCTAAAAATGAACTATTTTCATATAACTGAGTTAAACAAGTAAAAATAAATTATCCGAAATAATTCGGATGATTTGGGTAATTTTAAACAATTTAACAGTTTCCGGTACGCTAAAGACGGAAACGGGTCCCGCGGCCAATCGGGGCGTCTAAACCGAGCTCTAATTTTACAACTTTAATTAAATTATCAGTCAACGACTATTTTCGGGTCGTGTGTGACCAAACTCAATTTTGGAACGTAAAAACGGATAACCGTGCTACGCACGCAAAACGGGGAAAACAAACTAATAGTAATTGTGACCATGGAACTCTAAACGATATCACAATCCGAGTCCGGAGAAGTGTTTCTGGGTTAACATTGCCCCCGGAACGGGTACAGTACTGGGTTAACAGTGTCCCCAGATGTACCGGTTAACGCGGTTAAAGTTATATTAATAGTGTTGGTATAGTAACGATCGTAGGGATCATATTACAGATTGGACGTGTTAACTAATATTGACTGTTGTACCTGCTTGCATGTGCTAAGGTGAGTTTCACGAGCCCCTTTTTCTGAATTGTATTTAAATATTTTCTTGGGGCGGAAGCATGTTACTATTAAAATGTTTAAGTACATACCGAACGCATGGATTTGCGTGTATTTATAAATATTGGATTGTAGGGGAATCGTATGGAATGGGTACAGTACTGGGTTAACAGTGTCCCCAGATGTCCCTAGAAGTGTTTCTGGGTTAACATTGCCCCCGGAATGGGTACAGTACTGGGTTAACAGTGTCCCCAGATGTCCCTAGAAGTGTTTCTGGGTTAACATTGCCCCCGGAATGGGTACAGTACTGGGTTAACAGTGTCCCCAGATGTCCCTAGAAGTGTTTCTGGGTTAACATTGCCCCCGGAACAGGTACAGTACTGGTTTAACAGAGGTTTCACTTGTGGTCTCAGCATAATTACATCGATAATATTATATTTTGATAATGATTTATCATGGTTTACCCGAATTGTGAAACTCACCAACTATTCGTAGTTGACCCGTTTTCTCACATGCTTTTCAGGTACAATTAAGATGAAGTGATTGCTTACGTGCTAAGTGCTTGATGTGTGTAAGATTTGCGTGCGGGATGTTAGGATACATTATAATAAATAGAATTATGTATCGTATTGTATGATGTGTGTATCACCTAGACGGTAATGAAATATGAGATAATGTAATTTGAAGTATATTAATGTATTCAGTTTTCTTTATAAACAATGTGGTTGATATCAGAGGTGTCTGTCGCATCCCGTTTACGTTTCCGCTGCGGTTACGGGGTGTTACAATCCCATACACTTCGGCTATATGATCCATCATGTATTCAATGATATGCATTAGAACGGATGTGTCATGCGCTTTGGGCATGACAATTAGATACCAACAACATCCGGGAAGTAGTCATTGGATGGCGGTTAAGAGCATATTGAAATACATTAGAAAGATTAAGGATATGCTTCTAATATATGGCTCTGGTGAGGAGGAACTAGTTGTAAAGGGTTACATGGATGCGAGTTTCAAAACTGATCTTCAAAACTAATCGAGATGATTCTCGATCACAATCGGGATATGTATTCGTTATGAATGGTGGGGCAGTCTCTTGGAAGAGAGCAAAAAATGATGCGGTAGCATTGTCGACAACTGAATTCGAATACATCGCCGCCTCAGCCCTAGAAGCTGGGTGGATAAGAAAGTTCATTGCCGACCTAGGGGTAGTCCGTACCATTCAGGATCCTCTAGTGATGTTTTGTGACAACGAGGGTGCGATTGCTCAAATCAAAGAATCTCATGCATATCAAAAAACAAGGCACATTGAACGGCGATTCAACTATATAAGGGATGAAGTTGAAAAATGAAAGATATGTATTCACAAAGTTTACATTAATCAAAGCATTGCGGATCCACTCACGAAGCTCCTTGATAGGCCAAAGCACGAGGGTCATACTTGTGCCTTAGGACTCCGATATTCTAGTGATTGGATTTGATCTATTTTTGTATTTGGATATTGGAACAATTGTTATTTTGACTCATTCATATGATTATGGTTTATTAATATGACATTTGAGTTATGTTCCATTTGAGAATAAATCTGAAGGTAAGACTATTATGAACTTTGATTGGTGGATATTCATAAGGTATGAATATAGACGGGTTTGCTGCCAAGGTTCATAGATATTTATGGGATATAAATATTGGACTGACCCACCCTCAAACGTTGATGCATGGAATCATTGTGATTGGTGGTCATAAATAAATTTGAGTAAAGGCGAATATCATAATATCCTCTGACCTTATATACATATTGGGTCTTGATATTCACCAAAGATTATGCTTTGACTCAGTTCTTCGATGCTCTAAAACATGACGGTACATAAGGCTAAGATCAAGTGTAGTACGAGGTGATTGTGAGAGACGTATGCAGTCAATAGGGGATTTGTTCCTCTTATTCATTGAGAGTTAGATATCTAAGGCCTGCTAAGTTAAATCAACAGAGAATGATCACTCTGTGTCTCTGGATTTAACAAGACATCTGTGACAAAAGGATAAATACACCTAAATCATTTCAAGTGTGGGACTTGAAGGGGATGATGTTATTGAATGGCACTTGGTCATGCGTATTAGGGGTAGTAAAACGTTGTTAGGCGGTATTTTCTACTTGCATCAATCTTCTATGCATCTTGTGCATGTGGGAGATTGTTGGAATTGGTCTGCCCAAGTCACATATTAGAGTTGATATGGCTAGTACGTTATGATCCAAGTCGGTTCATACCCAATAATAAGCTACACAAACACCCACGATATTTATTTTAAGATATGATCTAACAAATAAATATTATCATCGACGATATTTAGAAAATGGGTTTCTAAATATATGCATTTTTGTGGTAAATAAACTATATGGATAAATTATATTTTGAGAGAAGTATTTTGTAATTTTATTTAAGTTGGTTGAACAACATGATGCATGCTACTTACATTATCTTTTGTTACATTTTATGTTATGTAACAAATAACACATAAGTAATTAAATTGAAAGGGTTTGAATTTTGGGATTGAAATATCTTTCTCTCTCATCTATTTATTAATATATACTTTTTCAAGAACATGCATGCACTGGCAACAAGAAAGTGTGCAAAGGTTGCATCTTTTCTCTTTCTCTCACACACACAAAAGCTAGTAAATTCTCTCTTTCCTTCTTGTTGTTTTTGGGCAAAGAAGAAGAGAAACAATAAGGAGTTTCAAGAGTCTAAATCCTAGCAAATTAAGGGTGTTTTGCTGGTGGCTTGTGGGTATACAAGCTTCAGGTTCTTCTACTTTGAAGACTAGCCATTCAATCCTCATCCTTTTCACCTCTCTTAGCATCTTGAAAGTAGTATGCTAAAACACCCTATGATTGTTTTGATAACATGTGTTTCGTATATGGATCCGGGCATTAGGTTTTATATTAATCATATTAACAAGATTTAAAACATTTTTATCCGCGAGGTTTTTCATATAAATGGGTTTATATGACTTTGTTAATCTTGTTAAAACCCAAAATAATATACCGAGGATTCGGTGCAAGTTTCTTGTCTCATGTTGGGAACTATGGTTCCCAAAATTCAAAAGGGCTTTGAAAATCATGGGACACATGACATGATCACCCAACAAAAGGAAATATTCCTTTCTCAAGTTAGGGTGGAATGCTTCGAAATGTTTCGAGCGCTCCATGCATGTCATATGGAAGAAAACCAATCGGTTTCATCTTATGTGCTTAAGATGAAAAGCCACATTGATCGATATGAACGGCCAAATTGTGCCGTCTCAAAAGAGTTAGCCATGGATATGATCCTCAATGGACTAACGAAAAGAATTGAGACTTTTATCATGAATTATAACATGAATGGATGGGACAAGAGCATTGGTGAGCTTCACGCAATGCTCAAAACGGCCGAACTCGGAATAGGTAAAAAGGTTTTACCGACTCTCACGATCAATGAAGGTGGCAACGAGAAGAGGCATCCCCCGGAACCTCAGGCAAAGGTTGCCAAAGGTAAAGGACAAATCAAGGGTAAGTTCAAAGGGAAGACAAAAGCGGAACCACCCAAACCAAAGGAAAAGAAGCTAAAGGTTAGCATAGACGACCGTGCTTTGATTGTGGTGAGATAGGACATTGGAAAAGGGATTGTCCAACCTATCTCAATGAGTTGAAAGACAAAAGGAATGCGGGGTATTGGATACCGGATGTGGAACTCATATTTGCAATTTGTTGCAAGAGTTTAAAAGAAACAAACATTTCAAGAAAGGAGATACAAGTCTCTTCATGGGAAACGGAGCAAAAGTTGTTGTCGAAGCCCAAGCAGACTAGGTTTTGAAGCTTCAAAATGGTTTGGAAGTTGTTTTGAAAAACATTTTGTATGCTCCTAGTTTGACTAGGAACATTATCTCTGTTTCTCTTTTAAGACAATATGGTTATGATTTCAAATTTGTGGACAATGGTATTTGTGCTTTCATGAATAATTTCTTTTATTTTAAAGCAATGCCGTCTAATAGAATTTAAGAATTAGTTCATGATAACACATTCTTGACAACAAGCTCAACCAATCAAGCACCAAGAAACTCAAAATGGATTTGAGTAAGACTTATCTTTGGCATTGTCGCCTTGGTCACATAAACAAAGAATGCATACATACACTTCAAAAGAATGGTCTTTTGGAATTGAATAATGATTCATTTGATAAGTGTGAATCTTGTTTACAAGGAAAGATGACCAAGGAACCCTTTAGTGGAACTAATGAAAGGGCAAAAGACTTATTAGGTATCATACATTCGGATGTATGTAGTCCTTTTAGGGCAATGACAAGGAATGGTGAAAGATACTTCATTACCTTTATCGACGATTATAGTCGTTATGTGTATGTGTACTTGTTAAGACACAAAGATGAAGCCTTTGAAATGTTCAAAGTCTTCCGAAATGAAGTAGAAAATCAACTCAATAAAACCATCAAAGTACTTCGTTCGGAGAGAGGAGGTGAATACCTTAGTGATGCTTTTCAAGATCATCTTAGGAGTTGTGTGATTGTCTCACAACTCACTCCACCCGGAACACCACAACATAACGGTGTGTCCGTAAGGAGGAATTGAACTCTATTGGATATGATTCGATCTATGATGGCTAGAAGCACATTGCCTCTATTGTTTTGGGGTTTCACATTGCTCTTCGCGACCGTATTCTAAATGTGGCCCCAACCAAGAAAGTGGACAAGACACCTTTTGAAATATGGCATGGAAGGGTTCCATCATTATAATATTTAAAGGTATGGGGTTGTGAGGCTTATGTTAAAACAAACAGTAGAGCCGATCCACAAAGTGTATCTTTGTAGGATATCCCAAAGACTCTATGGGATATTATTTCTACAACCCAGCCGAGCAAAAGGTGTTCATTTCTCAAAATGCAGATTTCTTGGAAACTAAGTTCCTAATGGAATGAACTAGTAGAACGATGGAACTCGAGGAGTATCGAGAAACACAAGCCGATACACGTTTGGTTGATACTAGCACTCAACAAAAGGTTGTTGATGATGGTCAAATGGTTGATCAAGACAAACAAAACATTAGAAAATATGGTAGAATTAGTAATCCACCCGAAAGTTATGGATTTTTCATTGATGGATGCTATGTGGTTGATTCGGGTAAACCCACCACATACCATGATGCAATGTCACAATCCGATTGTGACAAATGGCTTGAAGCAATGAATGTTGAGATGCAATCCGTGCATGACAACCAAGTATGGGATTTTGTTGTACCACCTCTTAACTCCAAGCCGGTTGGAAGTAAGTGGGTTTTCAAGATGAAAACCGATATGCATAAAACTTGAATACTTATAAAGCAAGACTTCTAGCAAAATGTTTCACTCAAACTCAAGGGGTTGATTATGATGAGACCTTTTCGCCGGTGGCAATACTAAAGTCTACTATGATATTATTTACCATAGCCGCATATTATGACCATGAGATTTGGCAAATGAATGTCAGAACCACTTTTTTAAATGGGCATATTGAGGAAGATGTCTATATGATTCACCTGAAGATTTCTTGATCCATAACATCCAAATAAAGTATGCAAGTTAATGAAATCAATCTATGGATTGAAACATGCATCTAGAAGTTGGAATCACCGTTTTAATGAAGAGGTTAAGAAATTTGGATTCATCAAGAACGCTGATGAGTCGTGTGTGTATAAGAAAGCTACTGGGAGAATTATTACTTTCTTAGTATTGTATGTTGATGACATACTACTATTTGGAAATGACATTCCAACCATGGAAGGTGTAAAATCCTGGCTTGGGAGTTGTTTTTCCATCAAGGATCTTGGTGAAGCCGCCTATATTTTGGGAATAAAGATCTATAGGGATAGATCAAGGCGGTTGGAAGATTTAAACCAAAGTGCATACATAGATAAAACCTTGAAAAGGTTCAAGATGGAGAACTCGAAGAAAGGTTTGGTACCTATTCAAAGAGGAACGATAATGAGTAGTTCTCAATGTCCAAGCTCAAAGGATAAGCAAGTGAAAACGAAAGGAATCCCATATTCATCTGCTATAGGATCCATCATGTATGCAATGATATGCAATAGACCGGATGTCTCATGCACTTTTAGCATGACAAGTAGATTCCAACAAATCCGGGAAGCAGCCATTGGATGAATGTTAAGAGCATATTGAAATACCTTAGAAGGACTAAGGATATGTTTCTAATATACGTCTCTTGTGAGGAGGAACTCGTTGTTAAGGGTTACATGGATGCGAGTTTCCAAACAGAACGAGATGATTCTCGATCACAATCGGGATATGTTTTCGATATGAATGGTGGGGCAGTCTCTTGGAAGAGTGCAAAACAAGACGTGGTAGCATTGTCCACCACTGAATCGGAATATATCGCCACCTCATTGGCAGCTTAAGAAGCTGTGTGGATAAGGAAGTTCATTGCCGATCTAGGGATAGTCCTGTTGGACTCAGTCTGCCCAATACACATATTATAATTGATGTGGCTAGTACGTTATGATCCAAGTTGGGTCATACCCAATAAAAAACATTGAGTTTTGTTGGTCCAAGGGTGGTGCACTTTGAACATCATCTTTCTCTCTCACACACACACGTAAGCTCTCTCTTTTCTCTTCCCATTTTCGACCAAAACAAAGAGGAGAACAAGAAAGAGTTCTAAGTACAAATCTTAGCAATACTAGGTGTATGTTGGTGGCTTGAGGGTATACAAGCTTGAGGAACTTCTCTCTTGACGGCTAATTGTTCAACCATCATCTTCTTCATCTTCCCTTGCATCTTGAAAGGTTGTATTACATAAACACCCTATGGCTGGTTTTTGATAGCATGTATTCTTGTATATGGATCCTAGTTTTGGGTTTTACATATAAAATCGGTTTTATATTAATCTAAATAAAAAGATTTAAAACTAACTAATCCGTTTCATTTTTCATATAAATGGGTTTATATGACTTTGATAATCTTGTTAAAACCAAAAATGGGTTTATATGAATTGTGTGATTGTCTCACAACTCACTCCACCCGGAACACCACAACATAACGGTGTGTCCTTAAGGAGGAATTGAACTCTATTGGATATGATTCGATCTATAATGGCTAGAAGCACATTGTTTCTATCGTTTTGGGGTTTCGCATTGCTCTTCGCGACCGTATTCTAAATATGGCCCCAACCAAGAAAGTGGACAAGACACCTTTTGAAATATGGCATGGAAGGGTTCCATCATTATTATTTTTAAAGGTATGGGGTTGTGAGGCTTATGTTAAGCACAACATCAAAAACAAACTTTAGAGCCGATCCACTAAGTGTATCTTTGTAGGATATCCCAAAGACTCTATGGGATATTATTTCTACAACCCAACCGAGCAAAAGGTGTTCATTTCTCAAATGCAGAGTTCTTGGAAACTAAGTTCCTTATGGAAGGAACTAGTAGAATGATGGAACTCGAGGAGTATCGAGAAACACAAGTCGATACACGTTTGGTTGATACTAGCACTCAACAAAAGGTTGTTGATAATGATCAAATGGTTGATCAAGACAAACAAAACGTTAGAAAATCTGGTAGAATTAGTAATCCACCCGAAAGATATGGATTTTTCATTGATGGATGCTATGTGGTAGATTCCGGTAAACCCACCACATACCATGATTCAATGTCACAATCTGATTGTGACAAATGGTTTTAAGCTATGAACGTTGAGATGCAATCCATGCATGATAACCAAGTATGGGATTTGGTTGTACCACCTCTTAACTCCAAACCGGTTTTAAGTTAGTGGGTTTTCAAGAAGAAAATCGATATGTATGGAAACTTGGATACTTATAAAGCAAGAATAGTAGCAAAAGGTTTTACTCTAACTCAAGGGGTTGATTATGATGAGACATTTTCGCCCGTGGCAATGCTAAAGTCAATTAGGATATTATTTTCCATAGCCACATATTATGACTATGACATTTGGCAAATGGATGTCAAAACCGCTTTTCTAAATGGACATCTTGAAGAAGATGTCTATATGATTTAGCCAGAAGGTTTTGTCGATCCACAACATCGTAATAAAGTATGCAAGTTAATGAAATCAATCTATGGATTGAAACAAGAATCTAGAAGTTGGAATCACTGTTTTGATGAAAAAGTCAAGAAATTTGGATTCATCAAAAACGCTGATCAGGCTTGGGTGTATAAGAAAGCTAGTGGGAGCATCATTACTTTCTTAGTATTGTATGTTGATAACATACAATTGTTTGGAAATGACATTCAACCATGGAAGGTGTAAAGCCTGGCTTGGGAGTTGTTTTTCATCAAAGATCTTGGTGAAGCCGCCTATATTTTCGGAATAAAGATCTATAGGGATAGGTCAAGGTGGTTGATTGGTTTAAACCAAAGTGCACATTGTTAAAAACTTAAAAATATTCAAGATGGAGAAATCTAAGAAAGGTTTGGTACCTATTCAAAGAGGAACGGTATTGAGTGCGACTCAATGTCAAAGATCAAAGGATGAGCAAGAGAAAATGAAAGGAATCCCATACGCTTCGGCTATAAGATCCATCATGTATGCTATGATATGAACTAGACCAAATGTATCATGCGCTTTGAGCATGACAAGTAGATACCAACAAAATCCGGGAAGTAGCCATTGGATGACGGCCAAGAGTATATTGAAATACCTTAGAAGGACTAAGGATGTGCTTTAATATATGGCTCTAATGAGGAGGAACTCATTGTAAAGAGTTACATGGATGCGAGTTTCCAAATTGATAGAGATGATTATTGATCACAATAGGGATATGTTTTCGTTACGAATGGTGGGCCAGTCTCTAGGAAGAGCGCAAAGGAAGATGTGGTACCATTATCCACAACTGAATCCGAATACATTGCCGCCTCATTGGCAGCTCAAGAAGCTGCGTGGATAAGGAAGTTCATTGCCGACCTAGGGGTGGTCCGTACCATTCAGGACCCTCTAGAGATCTTTTATGACAACGAGGGTGCGATTGCTCATATCAAGGAACCCCGTGCACATCAAAAGACAAGGCACATTGAGCGGAGATTCAACTACATAAGGGATGATGTTGAAAAGGGAAAAATATGTATTCACAAAGTTCACACGAACCAAAACATTGCGGATCCACTCACAAAGTTCCTTGAAAGGCCAAAGCATGAAGGTCACACTTGTGCCTTAGGACATCGATGTAACAACTCAGGTTTTCGTTTACTTTATTATCATCAATTACCCGACCCGTTTCATGTATGGGAAATTTTATCATTTAAAATACCGTATTTAACAGGTAAATTAATTATTATATTATTCCTTAATTAAATATAGATTTATATCTTTCAAAATATGGCAATTTAAGTCCTAAACTATACTATTATCCAAGTAAGTTTCCACTTCCAAACTTCGAGGACTAAAATGCAATTTATGATTTTTTTGATCATCAACCCGTTTACCCATTTTACAACCCAAACAGCTGATCCAATTCGTGAAGCCGGATACTCAATTGTTTGACTTGCACCCTGATTCTCGCAACTAACTTTGGAATTGGTATTCGCCGATCGTTTAGGCATGAACTGCGTTACTCACCATCATTATAATTAGGAAAACAAGATTTAGTTGATTGGGATTAGCTATTGTAACCAAACCGTCCTAACTCGTATAAGGAAATTCTATATAACAATCGTAATATCTCAATTAAAGCTACAAAATCAATCCTTGCCACAACGCTAAGCAAACCCTCATGATCAATAACACTATAACAACCTCAACATACCTGCTCTTGAATCAACCTTGGCCGTCAGCTGTGATGTCAATTAAACACATGTTCGTCATTGTTAGAGGTATTAGTTTATATGGTTGGATTCGTCTTGTTGACAGGAACATTAACCCCAAGTTTAATCGGCCAAACAATTAACGATTTGGCCGATTGGATTTCTAGGGTTCTTGTGTGTATATATTAATCTGTCTGTCTGGTTATCTAATATTATTTGTAAGCTTCTCTCATCTGGCTTGGTAGCACAGTTGGCTGGGAGTTGGGAGCATTCTAGTGAATCGCTGCCGGCGCGGGTTCGATTTCTGGTAGCCCGATTTTTTAATTCTTTTTTTTAATAGTTTTAATTTGTTTTTAGTATTTAATGACAAATTGTAGATCATCCTTAAAGAATAAATAAACATTTAATTACTAAACCATCAGCATTAAGGTCGTTTTTCGGTCTTTTTCATAAAACTCTTGTATACGTGTGTGTGTGTGTGTGTGTATTATAAAACATAATAAGCGTATTGTATAGATTTTCGTTAAAAGATTTTAACAAAATATTTATTTATATCTTAGTGCAAACTATATTTAATTATATACACATTATTATAGTTATCTATTTATTTATATATTAGTAACTTATTTATTTGAAATATTAAAGGTATATTCCAATTAAATTATTTTATTTAGTTAGTATCTTTAATTATTTATTTATATAGATTGTATTATTACAAGCATATCTTATATCTAAATTATCTAAATTATTTAAGTACTTAATTATATATTATATCATGGGTAATTATTTGAGAATTTATAATTAACAAGACTATTAACAACATGACCGTAGAGATTAATCGATCATTCAAGTAACAACATTACGACCCCAATCATAACTTAAATCACATAAAAATCTTAATTTATTAAATCGATCGAGTATATCTTTTATAATTAATGTATATTTTATTATATTTAATTAGGAATCCTTGATGGGCCAAAGGGTTCATCTCCTTCACATCATCACTTATATTTCGTTCATCCGATCAGGTGTGTAATCACTCCCCTTTTTACTTATTTTAAATCCTTTTGGGGACTTATGCGTATTTTACTGTATTTATCTATTTATCTAGTACACAAAACCGCAACTGTTTAATCCTTGTGTGTATATCAGTTTATGCGTAACTTGCTATTTGCTTTATTTGAACCGCATTCGGAGAAGTCCAACATATTCTCAGTCTAGTATGATCATACGACCGTCATAGTGGCCGGTATCCGACGCATTGACAATGGTTTCACCGACACCTCATTTTTGGTAACCAATGCTCACTCGCATGGCAACGGTTTAGCTCTTTCTTTATGGTTGATTGTTTGTGTATGTGCTATGGTTTAGCTATTTATTCTCACGGGAACAGTTTGTATCTTTCTTTGTTTACTAAATATTATTACAGTTGAGTGTCTTAAACTGGTGTTTTACTCACTCAACATGTGTTGTTGAAAAAAATATATTTTATACGCATTTGCAGGTTATCAGTTTGCTTGTTTAGCAAGTTGAAGATCACGTAGAGATGCCTTTTAGGATACAAACTTAAATTGATCATTGTTGTAATTTCTTTATACTTGATGTACTTAACTGAAATTGTTTTATTCAAATAAATTAGATAGATATTGTTATTTATCAGTTTGCTTGATAGTACCTTGAGAGCTGGGGCAATCTGCTCACACCCCGACAGTTTCGCTGTAGGTTGGGGTGTGACAAATTGGTATCAAAGCCGAAGGTTTAAGATAGGTCGTTAGTGGTGCCTTAGTAACATGTTTAGGAACCCCATACCTGCTTATTTGTTTATCTGATTTGTTCTATTTGATTGTTACAGCTTACTTAACTACTTGCTAGATTAAATACTTATTTAACTGCTTAGCTTATTGTTTATTTTATTGTCATGCACACACAATTCCGAAGCTATGCTTCACTCTCAAAATATTTTTTTATTCCGAGACTATGTCTCATCCTCAAAATAGTTTTATTTAATTTTATTTGACTGTCTTTTATTGTTGGAAATTTCCTTGAGATTTTCCTAGCTTTGTTTTTGCTATTATACACTTAAAACTAGGGAGTGCAACAAGATTTTCCTCCATAGTGAAAATTGTCATGCGACCGACACTTTAAGCATTTAACGTAATTGGCTAAACGGTTACACCCTTTATTGTGTTTTATTGTTTTTAAAATGGCTAGTCGGGTGTAAAACCCATGGGACGCCATGGACACGCCAACTGTACATTTGCACAATTTGTTATATTTGCGATATTTGGTTGGAACATTATCATCCGTGGTGATACACGAGATGTTTCAACTACTTATTCTTGAGTTCGTTCATTCGTTATTTAGTTTGGCCGGTCAAATCGCCATGTAACGCTCATGGGCCAACAAACTCAATTGATTCGTTAATTCGTTAATTAAGTTAGGCCATTCAAATTGCCATGTAATGCTCATGGGAGGCCAACTCACACATTTGTTTTGGTTTTGGTTTTGTTATGCTAATAACTTGGGGAAATAAAATGCCATGGAAAGCTCATGGGAAACCCAAGACCTCGAAGAACATTTGTTAATTGTTTATTTGATTTTATACGAAGCAATTTATGATTTGATTTAACTATTCAACTATTTAATTATTCTATTACTAAATTATTCAATTACTTACTTACTAAATCACTTTTGAATCAAGATTTATTAATTCATTCTATCCATACACTCAAAACATTTTTATTCTCCTGATTGGATACAAATTTTTCATTCATCAAGACTCGGTTATCATGAGTCAATCAAACAATTTACACTCTATTATTGAAATTGGTTTTCACCTATTCATCTTCTCACGTTATTATAATATAAATACCTCAAGTGATTTAAATAATATAACACAATTTAATACTCATGATATCATAACCATTAAACATATTTCAAGCATTCAACATTAAATTCTAATTTGTTAACAATATTTTAAACTTTGCTAAAACTTCTCTCATCAATTATTGATTTAGATTCTAACTTATCCTTAAGTTATAAATAAACATCATCATAACATATCTAAGTTTCGTTTTAAACAATATCTCATATGAAATCTATACAACTTCCGATCTTCTCATTAAATCACGACTTTATTAATTATAGAATGTTTTCTCAACTTCAACAACATCAATAATTTATTTTCTATAACCGCCCATGACCACATGTTTAGTCAACTAGATAGCTCTTGCGATCGCTAAAATATAAACTCAATTTCCAAAACATAAATACAATCAACTAAATCTTGTCCATTAAACTAATTGTTGGTAATTTTGATTCTTTTACCCCTACTCATTCTCATAACAACAACAACAAACGTAAGCCTAAAACATCAACTATATGATGTCAATCAAATTAACAATCAATTTCAACAAACATAACGTCTCAACCAGGAAACCTTACGTCAAAATCCACTCGTTATGTTTCACTTACCACTATCACTATTTAATTCAATCCTCATATTGTTTTGCACCCAATGTAATCGTTCAATTATCTTGTTAATACTTGCCTCTTACCACAAGACATTCCTCAACGGTCTATGCCGTCTAATTTTAGATCCATGCTACGATGTTTGCTCAATTTTTGTGCCCTGCCATCTGTAATTGTCACAACTATGGAAACCATAATTATCTACCCCATGTGTGCCCTCGATTCAATCATGTTCATCAAGCTCAGAATTTTCAAACTTATTCTAACAAACTCTACCTTCCAACTCAATCAAAATATTTCAGTTCAATCAACTTTAATTAAATTTTTTTATAGATCTAATTAATCAAACTATTTTAAGCAGATAAATCAAATCAATCATAACTAAGTTCTTCAAAGAAAATGTTTTGTCATTTTATCTAAACCTATTTTTCTCAATCGTGCACTGTAACAAATCGTTATTCGAGTTTTGGATTTAAACAATTTCAATTCTAATAATTTATTAATTTTAAGTGATTATGTTCATACAATAAAATCTATACTTTCAAATACAATTGTTTGCAATACTATAATTTCCAAAAGATGTTTTGCAATTTTAAAACAACTTAAAAAAAATCAATTCATTGTTAGAAATGTCTTATACTTACACAATGGCTATCTTTTATTTATAATAAAACGTATCAAGATTCTTGTTTTCTCTAAAGATCATGTCTTTCAAATGTTTTGTAACCCACATGATGGGACGAGTTATCCGACGATCTAAGTAATTATGGAGGCCTACATAATTATCTAACTCCTCACATGGAAATCATAAAGCGTACAATTATGCGTCATAATATAGAATCGTAAGTAGTGGAAATAACAGTACAAATGTAAAGATGATAAGGACATGGTGGATACGCCGCTGGTACATCCTATATATAAGTGCCCATATTGGATTTTCATTTGGAGCGTTGCTTCAACTACTCAAAGTTCTGTATTATGAATAAATTTGAAAATTTATTTAAAATTTCACTTTTCTCAAGATGTAATGGTTTGTTATTATATCCTTTAATTTCGGAATGAAATTCCATAAAGTATGGGAGACTGTAACAACTCAGGTTTTCGTTTACTTTATTAACCTCAATTACCCGACCCTTTCATGTATGAGAAATTTTATCATTTAAAATACCGTATTTATCAGGTAAATTAATTATTATATTATTCCTTAATTAAATATAGATTTATATCTTTCAAAATATGGCAATTTAAGTCCTAAACTAAACTATTATCCAAGTAAGTTTCCACTTCCAAACTTTGAGGACTAAAATGCAATTGCTGATTTTTTTTACCATCAACCCATTTACCCATTTTACAACCCAAACCCGTGATCCAACTCGTGAACCCGGATACTCAATTTTTTGACTTGCACCCTAATTCTCGCAACTAACTTTGGAATTGGTATTCGCCGATCGTTTAGGCATGAATTGCGTAAGTCACTGTCATTATAATTAGGAAAACAAGATTTAATTGATTGGGATTAGATATTGTAACCAAACCGTCCTAACTCGTTTAAGGAAATTCTATATAACGATCGTAATATCTCATTTAAAGCAACAAAATCCATCCTTGCCACATCGCTAAGCAAACCCTCATGATCAATTACACTATAACGACCTCAGCATACCTGCTCTTGAATCAACCTTGGCCGTCGGCTGTGATATCAATTAAACTCATGTTCGTCATCGTTAGAGGTATTAGTTTATATGGTTGGATTTGTCTTGTTGACAATAAAATTAACCCCAAGTTTAATCGGCCAAACAATTAACGATTTGGCTAATTGGATTTCTAGGGTTCTTGTGTGTATATATCAATATGTCTGTCTAGTTATCTAATATTATTTGTAAGTTTCTCTCATCTGGCTTGGTAGCACAGTTGGCTGGGTGTTGTGAGTATTCTAAAAAATCGGCTGCCGGCGCGGGTTTGATTTTCGGCAGCTCGATTTTTTAGTTATTTTTTTAATAGTTTTAATTTGTTTTTAGTATTTAATGACAAATTGTAGATGATCCTTAAAGAATAAATAAACATTTAATTACTAAACCATCAGCGTTAAGGTCGTTTTTCGGTCTTTTTCATGCAACTCTTGTATACGTGTGTGTGTGTGTGTATTATAAAACATAATAAGCGTATTGTATAGATTTTCGTTAAAAGATTTAAATAAAATATTTATTTATATATTAGTGCATACTATATTTAATTATGTACACATTATTATAGTTATCTATTTATTTATATTAGTCACTTATTTATTTGAATAATTAAATAAGATTTTCAATTGAATTATTTTATTTAGTTAGTATCTTTAATTATTTATTTATATAGATTGTATTATTACAAGCATATCTTATATCTAAATTATCTAAATTATTTAAGTACTTAATTATATATTATATCATGGGTAATTATTTTAGAATTTATAATTAACAAGACTATTAACAACAATGACCGTAGAGATTAATCGATCATTCAAGTAACAACATTCCGACCCCAATCATAACTTAAATCACATAAAAATCTTAATTTATTAAATCGATCGAGTATATCTTTTATAATTAATGTATATTGTATTAAATGTAATTAGGAATCCTTGATGGTATATCCCGAATGGTTCATCTCCTTCACATCATCACTTATATTTCGTTCATCCGATAAGGTGAGTAATCACTCCCCTTTTTACTTTTTTTTTTTAAATCCTTTTAGGGACTTATGCGTATTTACAGTATTTATTTATTTATCTAGTACACAAAACCGCAACTGTTTAATCCTTGTGTGTATATCAGTTTATGCTAACTTGCTATTTGCTTACTTGCTTTATTTGAACCGCATTCGGAGAGGTCCAACATATTCTCAGTCTAGTATAATCATACAACCGTCGTAGTGGCTGGCGTCCGACGCATTGACAATGGTTTCACCGAAACCTCATTTTTGGTAACCAGTGCACATTCACATGGCAACGGTTTAGCTCTTTCTTTATGGTTGATTGTTTGTGTATGTGCTATGGTTTAGCTATTTATTCTCATGGGAATAGTTTGCATCTTTCTTTATTTACTAAATGTTATTACTGTTGTGTCTTAAGCTGGTGTTTTACTCACTCAACATGTGTTGGTGACAAAAATATATTTTATACGCATTTGCAGGTTATCAGTTTGGTTGTTTTGCAAGATGAAGATCACGTCTCTTTTAGGATACAAACTTAAATTGATCATTGTTGTAATTTCTTTATGCTTGATGAACATAACTGAAATTGTTTTATTCAAATAAATTAAATAGATATTGTCATTTATCAATTTGTTTGATAGTACCTTGAGAGCTGTGGCAATCATTAAGTTGTTAACTATGAAATAGATATTGGACACTGATCTGATAGCAAGTCAGCCCAACGTTTTATAGGCCCAAAAGTCTTTAGATTAGGTTCTCACCCGCAATTTGTACGTGGCCATTTTCAACAGCCCTCATCAGTCACGTCACATTGTGAAGTGTGAAGTATGAACTCACCCCGACATTTCCGCCCCGACATTTCCGCCGTAGGTTGGGGTGTGACATTTGATATTCTAGTGGGTGGATTTGATCTATTTTGTATTTGGATATCGGAACAATTGTTATTTTGACTCACTCATAAGAATATGGTTTATGAATATGACTTTGGAGTTATGTTCCATTTTAGCATGTTTAAATCCATGAATAAGTTAATTATTCTAAATGTCCGTAGTTGCTCATATTTGTGGGAAATATGAAGGTAAGACTATTATGAACTTGGATTGGTGGATATTCATAAGGTATGAATATAGAGCAAGGGTTTACTGGCAAGGTTCATAGATATTTATGGGATGTAAATATTGGACTGACCCGCCCTCAAATATTACTACATGGAATCTTTGCGATTGATCATAAGTAAATTTAGTAAAGGCGAATATCATATTATCCTCTGACCTGAGATACATATTGGGTCTTGATATTCACCAAATATTACAATTTGCCTTAGTTCTTCGCTGTCACACCCCAACCTACGGCGGAAATGCCGGGGCGTGAGCTGATTGCTCACAACTTTTCAAAGGTTACTATCATGCAAATTGATAAATGACCATATCTATTTAATTTATTAACATACAACAATTACAGTTAAGTACATCAAGTATAAACAAATAACAACAATGGTCAATTAAGTTTGTATCCTAAAAGGGCAATCTCTATGTGATCTTCATCTTGCTAAACAACCAAACTGATAACCTGCAAATGCGTATAAAATATATTTTTGTCAACAACATATGTTGAGTGAGTAAAACACCAGTTTAAGACACAACAGTAACAATATATAATAATTAAAGAAAGATGCAAATTGTTCCCGTGATAATAAATAGTTAACCTTAGCACATACACAATCAATCAACCATATAAAAAGGGCTAAACCGTTGCCATGCGAATGGGCATTGGTTACCAAAAATGAGATGTCGGTGAAACCATTGTCAATGTGTCGGACGCCGGTCACTACGATCGTATGATCTTACTAGACTGAGAATATGTTGGACCTCTCCGAATGCGGTTCAAATAAAGCAGGTAAGCAAATAGCAAGTTAGGCATAAACTGATATACACACAAGGATTAAACATCTGCGGTTTTGAATACTAGATAATATCGAAATACTATAAATACGCATATGTCCCCAAAAAGATTTAAAAACAGTAAAAGAGGGGAGTGATTACTCATTTGGTCCAATGTATGAAATATTAGTGATGATGATGATGTGAGAAAAATATATCCTTTGGAAAATACCGTCAAGGATTCCTAGTTAAATAATATTAATATGAATTAATTATAAATATAAAACATGATCTAATGAATTAGGATTTCGATATGATTTGTGTTATGTTTAGGATTGTAATATTATCGATTGAACGATGGATTTTTATTTTTATATTTATTGTACAAACGATATGATTTTCTATCATTAATTCAAAAGAAACATTATTTTTATTATTATACATCAAGTTAAACTGAATATAATAATCATATGATTGAATTTATAACCTATTAATATAAGTAATTAAACATGTGTTGAGATATATTATAATATAATACATGTTTATGAATATATAAACAAATAAATTATTTTAATAGTAATAATGCGCAACTAATTAAATATACTATGTATCGTATTAAATAAATAATAAGTAAATAAATGTTTATGTATTTATAATATACATGATAACATTGTTTAAATAAATATATTGAAATTAAACAACTAATCATTTAAAATAAATAATAATACGTAGTAAGTTTAGCATATAAATAAATAGTTTATTTTAAGTCTCTTAATGACAAATTAACGGTGAACATATATTTAACTGTTATAATATGTTTTTATAAATTTTATTAAAAGTAAACATATATATGTAACATATATATATATATATATATATATATATATATATATGACAAATACAAAAAGTTTGTAAAAAATGTTTAATGAAATAAGGTTTAATTTATACTTATAATATATTTACACACACGCATATAAATATATATATATATACGAAAAAGTTAGTAAGCGAGGTTAATTGCCGAGAAACGACAACTAAAAGATGTTGGTTGAATAATATAACGTTTATCTAATAATTATAATTTTCATTTATTAAGATTAGTTATGATAATTAAACAAAAAAATTATTAAAAAGAAAATAAAAACCAAGAATCAGGGTGGCCGGGTTCGAACCCGCGACCCCCTGATCTCAACCAACTGACCACCCAACTGATCTAGCATGCCATTGGAATTATAAACGGAAACAGATAGTATATGCAAAACGAAACAAAAAACCCCAAAACCCAAGAACCCTAAATTATAAAATCGATCAATTCGTTTATATTTGCTTAATTAACTTTAGGGCTTTAGTTAATTGATCAATTACGAACTAGAAGCACCATTTAATTACCATTAAAGATGAAGGGTAGACTGTGATCGGAGGATGGCAGTGAAGGCCAGAAACGGAATCAGATGACCAAGCAAACAACAACGATGGGTTAATTGTTAATAGGGTTTTTAACGGCGACGGATCATGGATAATAACTGGAAGTTTAATTGTATTCATACAAATGATTATATGCGTTTTGATCTAGGGTTTTTGGTTCGGCTATATGATATACGAGTTGAGGATTTGATTAGATCCAATTACCATAAAATAGTGTTAGTTAGGCCGAGATTAGGAAATATATCACAAATCTTGATTCAAATTCCATAGTTACAGCGATGATTAATGCACAAGAAAAGGATCTGGGTAATGGTTTGGTCATAAATGGGTTATATATGGGTTTGGGTAAATTGGTAAAAGAATTATAAAGTATTAATATATCATGTTTGCATATTAGTCCCTGAAGTTAATGAGTAGATACATAGAGGGTTAAAACATCTGTTTAGGGTGAAATATGTACATGTCAATGTTATTTTGATAACTTAAATAAATTTATATAATTAACAACATAATAAAATATTAATGTCTAGATAAACTCGTTGCTTCGTTGATTAAAATTACCTGATAACTATAACGGGTCGTATATTGGTATATGTAAATTAAATGAAAACCCTGAGTTGTTACAGTCTCCCCTACTTTAGGGAATTTCGTCCCGAAATTAAAGAATACTATAACAAAGCCATGAGATTTTGAGGAAAAGAAAATTTTAAATATGAGTTTTAAAATTTATCATATCATAGAACTTTGAATTATCAAAAAAACGCTCCAAATGAAAATCCGATAAGGGCACTTATAAATAGGATGTATCAGCGGCGTATCCACCATATCCTTATCATCTCTACATTTGTAACGTTATCACAACTAATTTCGATTCTATATTATGACACACAATTGCACGCATGATGATTTCCATGCGAGGACTTCAATAATGTAACACCCCGAAACCGTAGCGGAAACGTAAACGGGATGCCACAGACACATCTGATATCAACCACATTGTTTATAAAGAAAACTAAATACATTAATATACTTCAAATTACATTATCTCGTATTTCATTACCGTCTAGGTGATACACACATCATACCATACGATACATAATTCAATGTAATATAATGTATCCTAACATCCCACACGCAAATCTTACACACATCAAGCACTTAGCACGTAAGCAATCACTTCATCTTAGTTGTACCTGAAAAGCATGTGAGAAAACGGGTCAACTACGAATAGTTGGTGAGTTTCACAATTTGAGTAAACCTTGATAAATCAATATCATAATATAATATTATCTGGGGACACTGTTAACCCAGTAGTTGGTGAGTTTCACAATTTGAGTAAACCTTGATAAATCAATATCATAATATAATATTATCTGGGGACACAGTTAACCCAGTACTGTACCCTTTCCGGGGGCAATGTTAACCCAGAAACACCTCTTTGAACATCTGGGGACACTGTTAACCCAGTACTGTACCCATTCCGGGGGCAATGTTAACCCAGAAACACTTCTAGAGACATCTGAGGACACTGTTAACCCAGTACTGTACCCATTCCGTACGATTCCCGTACAATCAAATATTTATAAATACACGCAAATCCATGCGTTCAGTATGTACTTAAACATTTCAATAGTAACATGCTTCCGCCCCGGGAAAATATTTGAAAATAATTCAGAAAAAGGAGCTCGTGAAACTCACCTTAGCACATGCAAGCAGGTAACAACAATCATTATCAGTTAACACGTCCAATCTTTAATATGAACCCTACGATCGTTACTATACACTCATTATTAATATAACTTTAACCAAGTTAACCGGTACATCTGGGGACACTGTTAACCCAGCACTGTACCCGTTCTGGGGGCAAGGTTAACCCAGAAACACTTCTCCGGACTCAGATTGTGATATCGTTTAGAGTTCCATGGTCACAACTACTGTTAGTCGTCTTTCTCGTTTTGCGTGCCTAGCACGGTTATCCGTTTTTACGTTTCAAAAATGAGTTTGGTCACACACGACCCGAGAGTAGTGGTTGACTGATAATTTAATTAAAGATGTGAAATTAGAGCTCGGTTTAGACTTACCGATAGGCCGCGGGACCCGTTTCCCTATTTGGCGTACCGGAAACTGTTAAATCGGTTAAAAATACCCAAATCATCCGAATTATTTTCGGATGATTCATTTTTACTTGTTTAACTCAATTATATGAAAATAGTTCATTTTTAGGGTTTTTATACACCAGTCAGCTCGCTTAAGCGAACTCCACCGGTTTACGCGTTTTAACTTTAAAAGTTTGATAATTAGCACAAATAATTATCCGTTTAACCTCGGATCTTGAAATTTTGCACAAATAACATTTTGACAGTGGGGAAATTTATAGAAATATTTCCAGAATTAATTTTTATATTTAATATTTATTTATCTATTTTTAAACACCATTTAAACACTAAATATGTCGTAAATACCAAACGATCTTAGAAAAATCCTAAATTTTTCCTGGATGTCCCCTGCCATCCACATAGTCCCCTGTAATTTTTCCAGATCCAAAATCTTCTTTTACATGCCATTTTTACTAAAACCGAGCTAGAAAACCCTAGAACTCGTTTAACCGAAAAGCCCACTTTGACTTCTCCAACTGACCTAAAATTTTGTGTGTGACTTATACATGATATAAAAAGATTATCTGTAATTTTCCAGAATTTTTCATGATATTTAACTATTTTTCACCATTTTTAGCCAAAACCGAGCATTAAATTCACCAAATATTCATCCTTTATCCAAAAATTACCAAAACTTCACAGAACTCACATTTTCATATATATAACATCCCTGTAAAATTTCATCACCCAACTCCAAACACACCACAATCTGTCCAAAAACTAAAAAACCGAACATAACCGAATATACCTTTCGTTTTCCGCCACTACAAGCTACAAACTCGTCTTTCCGCCTTATCTACCACTAAATACAGAACCTACAACCAACATACCACAATACCAAGCAAGTTACACTCACGATCAAGCCATTTCTTTCATGGTTTCGGTTATGATTCAAAAACAAAGATTTAACCGTAAAAATTCGTTTTTGATTCGTTTAACTCCTTTCTTGGACCAAGATCCTTTGTATAACCCGTATACATCAGTTGATCATGCAAGAATCGGTTTTCATCTTTGAAACCTCATTTTCTTGCAAATAAACTCAAGAAACGAAGATGGAAACGTGATTAACTCGATTATTTACCTTGTTTTCTTGCTAAAAACTCTCGGTTTTGGATCATGATCTTGAGAGGATTGATGAGCTTGGATGGATTGTTGTAAAAAAAAGAAATGAGAAAAGGGGGTGTAAGGGGGAGTCCGATCGGGATTCTTAGGGGGGTGGGGTGGGACCCACCTTTCCATTCTAGACCACATGTTTGGATTTCGGATATCCGGATAATGTTTTGGATAATCTGGTTCAGTTCCTTTTTTGGTTAAATGTCTGATTCGGCTTAAAACGAGGTTAAAACGGTCGTTTTTCGCTTTAAAAATGAAATTTATATAAAACCGATTTAAAAACTTTAAAAACTTAAACCATGACATTTATTAACTTAAAACATCATATTATTAATTATCGCGCATCTTTTTCGGCTTGATCGATCATCTCTTGCTCGGTTTGGTATTGAAGGTTTCGTTTAATGTACCGACGTACCATTAAATCGAAATTCTTTTTCTGTGCCGTACTTTACTTATCCCGAAGCATTAATGCTTCGTAACATCACTAAATATTATAGATATCGTCTATAATTGAACCCTCGATTCGTTTGGGTTTCAATAACTATCGATCGATTAACCGCATAATCAATACGATGAATTACATATTCACGTACCATCAATACAGTGAACCATGTATTCTCGTATAATTACTATGGTAATTCATGTACCCGGCATTAAATATGACGTAACTATCGTCTACCGGTTAGGGTATCCCTGGTTTCGTCGGAATCGTTACATTCTCCCCCCGTTAAGAAATTTCGTCCTCGAAATTTTACACGCCCACTATCCCCTTTCGAGAGAAAGGTGGGGGGGGGGTTTTCCTTCAGAATTCACCCTCGCGTTACCAGGTATAATCTGGTCCTCGCTGTGAATTCCACTTAATCTTAATCAATAAAGCTTGGTATGTCCAAACTGTTTAGTTTTCCCGTCTACTATCTCTACGGAATTATTTTTGATATCAGGCATGTCTTCTATGAGTACCTCCATTACTGGTACTTTCGTTGCCTCGACGCTTAGGTACTTTTCAATCCGTATACATGGCAAAACATCATGTATAGTACTTAGCCCCTTGAGTACTTTAATCGATAAACTAAATGACCAATCATAGAGATAGTCTCATAAGGTCCAATATATTAAGGAGCTATTTTCGGTTTTGCCAAACCTTATATCACCTCTCGAAGGTGATGCCTTAAAAATGCCTTGTCACCTCTTTCCGGTGACAATGGTTTCCTATGAATGTTGGCATAAATCCTTTGCCAATCTCGCGCTGCTTTCAACTCATCTTAAATATTATAAATCCGATTGGTTGTTTCTCGAATCAATTCAAATCTTATGGCTTGATCCACGCCCATTTTCAATTTAACAATTTGGTGATAATTACTTCACCCATAGAAAGCTTCGAGCTCTCGATGCATCCTTCCCCTCCTTCCAATAATGGAAGTATGATGACTATTTCGATCTGAGATCATTGAAAATGGTACTCCACGACGAGATACCATTTCACCAACAGGAATTTGGGCGAGAATTCATTGGGGTAATTGTCATGGATTGGAATGAAATGCGAGGATTGGTTAATCGATCCGCGATTACCCAATTTACATCATGCCTTTGATATATCATGGGCATTTGCGTCCCGAAATCCATTGTAATTTATTCCCACTATCATTGGCGAATTTTCTGTCGTTGTGGCGTTCTCAAGGGTTTTCGGTATGTCCAAACTGTTTAGTTTTCCCGTCTACTATCTCTACGGAATTATTTATCATATCAAGCATGTCTTCTATGAGTACTTCCATTACTAGTACTTTCGTTACCTCATCGCTTAGGTACTTTTCAATCCGTATACATGGCAAAACATCATTTATAATACTTAGCCCCTGGAGTACTTTAATCGATAAACTAAATGACCAATCATGGAGATAGTCTCATGAGGTCCAATATATTAAGGAGCTATTTTCGGTTTTGCCAAACCTTATATCACCTCTCGATGGTGATGCCTTAAAAATGCCTTGTCACCTCTTTCCAGTGACAATGGTTTCCTATGAATGTTGGCATAAATCCTTTGCCAATCTCGCGCTGCTTTCAACTCATCTTAAATATTATAAATCCGATTGGTTGTTTCTCGAATCAATTCAAATCTTATGGCTTGATCCACGCCCATTTTCAATTTAACAATTTGGTGATAATTACTTCACCCATAGAAAGCTTCGAGCTCTCGATGCATCCTTCCCCTCATTCCAATAATGGAAGTAGGATGACTATTTCGATCTGAGATCATTGAAAATGGTACTCCACGACGAGATACCATTTCACCAACAGGAATTTGGGCGAGAATTCATTGGGGTAATCGTCATGGATTGGAATGAAATGCGAGGATTGGTTAATCGATCCACGATTACCCAATTTACATCATGCCTTTGATATATCATGGGCATTTGCGTCCCGAAATCCATTGTAATTTATTCCCACTATCATTGGCGAATTTTCTGTCGTTGTGGCGTTCTCAAGGGTTTTCGGTATGCAGCCTTATCTCTTGCATAACTTAAATTTTCACCTACATACGTAACCATATTTTTCTCCAAACTCGGCCACCAATAGGACTCCTTCACATCCTTGTACATCTTATCCGATCCCGGATGTATGGAATATTTCGATCTATGCGCTTCGTCCATGATTAATTCACGAAGGTCATGGAGGGTCGGGATCCAAACCCAATTTTTTTGAAGTAGAGAATTTCGTTCACGCGTTGTTCGAAATTCTTCTCATTGCCGTAAAGTTCCTCCTTTTCCAATTGTTCCTCTTTCAACGCCTCACGTTGAGCGACTCAAATCAGGTCCGAAAGGTTCGACTGGACTATCATCCCCAGCACTCGCACTCGCAATGGCTTAACCCGATCTTTCCTACTCAAGGCATCGGCTACGACGTTAGCCTTGCAGGGGTGATAACGGATGTCACAGTCATAATCGCTTAACAACTCGACCCATCTTCGTTGCCTCATTTTCAGTTCCTTCTGATCAAATATGTGCTGCAAACTCTTATGATCGGTGAAGATGGTGCACTTCGTATCGTAGAGATAATGTCTCCAGATTTCAAGTGCGAAGATAACCGCTCCCAGTTCTAAGTCATGAGTAGTGTAATTTTTCTCGTGTACTTTTAACTGTCGGGAAGCATAGGCTATAACCTTATTATATTGCGTCAACACGCATCCTAACCCTTTACGCGATGCGTCACAATATGCGACAAAACCATCGTCTCCATCGGGGAGACTTAAAATCGGCGCTTGGCACAATTTTAATGGTTTCCATCTTATTTGGATCTATGTGAAATCCTTGTTGCTTTACAACATGACCAAGGGATTGTGCCTTCAAAATCACATTTCGAAAACTTCGCGTACAACTCCTCTTGCTTTAACACTTCCACAATTTTCCTTAACCGTCGTTCGTGCTCTTCTTTACGTTGCGAATATATCAAAATATCATCAATGAATGTTATGACAAATTTGTCAAAATAAAGTTTACAGACTCGGTTCCTGAGTTCCATGAATGCTGCCGGCGCATTTGTTAGCCCGAAAGGCATAACTAAGAATTCTAATGGCTGTAGCGAGTCCGAAACGCTGTTGTTGCAACGTCCTCCTCTTGGATTTTTCATTTGGTGATAACTATATCTAAGACTAATTTTCTAAAAATAAATCGCCCTTTGCAGTTGATTAAACAGATCATTTACTTCGAAGAAGTGAATACCTATTCTTGATCGTCACTTTATTCAATTCTCCCTAATCAATACATATCCTAACACTTCCGTCATTCATTTCCCAAATAACACTGGTGCACCCCATGGTGACTAACTAGGTCGTATAAAACCTTTATCCAATAATTCTTGCATTTCAGTTGGCGCAAGTCGGTAAGATGCTTTAGGAACAGGGCCAGCTTGAGGTATTAAATCGATTCTGAATTCGACCTGTCGGGTTGGCGGTAATCCAGGAAGTTCTCCTGGGAAAACTTCTGGATATTTACGTATCACCGAAACATCTTCTATATGTTTTCTTTTAAATACTTTGGCAATCGCGTTTGTTAAATACACCACGTCTTCTTGTCGTAAATATTATAACATCTCAAGATGAGATTAGAGTGGTAACATAATACCGTACACTTTTCTCTGTATCTAATCGCTTCATCGTCCGAAGGAGAGCTTCTAATCATCTTCTTTTCATATTTGATTTCAGCTTCATGTTGAGTTAGCCAATCCATGTTAACTATTACGTCAAAACTTCTTAACTTTACTGGTCGTAGGTCAATAAGGAAAGGTTAATCGTTCAGAATAATAGGACAATTCCGAACAATTCAGTTAACCATTAGGGATTTACCGTTAGCGATTCTACAGTATAGGGTTCTATAGTTTCACTAATCGGTATCTTTCCAAATGATAGGAGATTAACAGGAACTAACTTCTATCAACGACCGCAAGAATATCACTGGTGCCTATTGATTTAAAACTACAACATACTTAATACCACCTTTGGATCATGATGTGCTTTATTCGAATTACTCACAAAAGCTCGGCTCCTTACTTGATCAGAGGTTGATGCTTGTCATGAGGCTCGTCTTCCAACTACACCTTGGTTCAACTTTGGGCAATTTCTCTTGAAACGTTCTGTACTGCCACATTCATAGCAAGTACAACTGTTTGGCATAATTCGATTTCTTTAGATGGATTGTTATTGAAGCTGTTGGGTTCAGAGTGGTTGTACACGAATGGGTTGGGGTTGCCGGTTCACATGGCTTCAATTGGTTCTACAATTGGGGCATTACGTCCATCTTTACCACACCTGTGGCCTGCTATCACTCGACATTCTTCTTCCTGCCGATAACCATATTTTCCACATTTAGGGAAGGACCCTTCATGCGGTTCATGTTTTCACACCAGAATTAGTCTTAGTATAATTCTGGGTTGTAGGACATAACTACTTATTCAAATGTCTATCTTGCACTATACCTTTATCATTTCTCTTCTTTAACACTCGATGTCTCACCTAACGTCCTTCCAGTCCGCTTCCCATAGAGTTAAATATATCAATGCTGGCTTGTGACACAACCCTTCCAAAGGTTGTATATTTTACAGGGTTGACTATACTCCTTATCGATGGAGTTAGTCCCCAATATAGCGCTCACTTCGCTTAGTTTCAGAAGTAATTAGCCATGTTACCAGACATGACAATTCCTTCAAACTATTAGCGTGTTCTAAGTGATCAGCACACAACATTTCTATCTTTCATAGCTCAGTTCCCAATCTCTGAACTTAATTACTCGAATAAAAGTGCTCTAGCACAAGAATTTTAAATCCTGACCATATCATCTGAGCAATAATTTTCTAACTATAATTTTGTACCATCGTGTTCCATCACGATACAACATAATCTACCAACATATCTGTAGCATATTTCACTACCCAATGTTCTAGACTCTTACCAATATCCTTAACCATTTCGATCTTTTCTCTCCACTCGCTAATCTATTCCTCCCTCTACCATCAGTAAACTATTAATAATCCCCTTAACACAACCGATAAACATATCCTTCATACCGGATCTAATTCATTACGACTACTATTCATGTTTAGTTTATAACTAATACTTGTAGTCATAATAGTATTCGGTGGGACAGTATCACTCTTAGTAATAACACTAAGAATTGGAATATTCATAATCATGTGATTGCTCGATCTATAATTCTGCGATCACATTTGCATCAACACTAGCAGTGATCTGTGATACGACATTCGGTATCATCATCTGCTATCTTTGAGCAATCAACTGAATCATATCAATCTCCATCATTGGAGTTACTCTTTTTATGTCATTCTGCCGTACTCATCCCGTACGCAGTAATCAATACTAATCTCACCGTATAACTCGTTACCAGTTCAATCATAACAGCAGGTACACATACACACCAAATATTATCATACATATTACACATACCAGTATCTAGTATATATGTCCCACAAGTATAATAACATATGGACTTAACCTGACGTCGGTTAACGTTTAAATATATCTCACAATCCTTGTCACCAACTGACATATAGATCTTTCTCAACGAAGATTAATGTTTAATATACTTGATTTCAATATCCTTCTGCATGTCAGCATAACCGATACATGCTCACCGTGAGCACCAAACAATTACATACCACGGAGTTATAATATCCGTGTCTATTCGTATATCCGGCATACACGGTATACCACCTACGAACGAATAACCAACTATGCTATAATGATTCCAACACCTCTTTGTGTATGGGTAATCATTCTATTCGAGTATACATGGGTATAGGCATCTAACGGATGTAAGGTTAGTATAGGGAGTTGCAAGGTTCAAGGTGATCGCGCAACATGGGTTGCCTTCAAATATTATTAATTACTATTATGGAAACTCTATCACTGGCTCAGTCAATGTCCTCAGGCGTTCTAGGTTCGCTGAAATCGGTAATTCTCGATCTGGAGGAGGTATGTCTCATATGTTTGGGAGTGAGAAATACATATATATATATATTTCTATATATTATTTTTATCTGCTGATTTATTATCAAATTTATTATTATTATTTTATTTTTATTTTAATGGAACAAGAATGGGTTCAGGTACAGGTCCGTCCGTACGTGAGGGTTGGCGGTTCGGGTGAACATAGGGGGTTATTAGGATATACGGTACCGGTGTTGGTAGGATAAGGGATTTATCAATTTTGGTTGGGAGTGACGGTTACTAGATATTTCTGGTTAATGTCAAACAGGAGGTCTAACTTGGTACTATCATAACTATAGCCCGATAAGTCAGACTCATTATCAACCGATGCTCTAGAAATTTCTGCATCCTCGGTACTTTTATTATTTCATCCCCCGGTTCCTTATCCGGGTCCCATTTCTCAATACAAGTACCCACAAGATATGTACATATATATATATATATACACACATTAGCACGTATAAATAATATTATATACTTTACACATATGTTGCCATTTTTACCTATTAATGTTCCCCGTGATTTCCCCTGAATTCTCTCGTGCGGACAAGTCTGTTATTATGTTCCGGACCATAATAACTCACTTGTCCATTCAAGTTCATCCAGATCCCGTCACTATATATTATTAGTTGATATTCAGAACCTATAATACTTGAGCTACTGGTTATATTTTAGGTATCTTTTAAAGACATCCTAATTCTTTTATAACCAATGGCTCTGATACCAACTTCTGTAACACCCCGAAACCGCAGCGGAAACGTAAACGGGATGCCACAGACACATCTGATATCAACCACATTGTTTGTAAAGAAAACTAAATACATTAATATACTTCAAATTACATTATCTCGTATTTCATTACCGTCTAGGTGATACACGCATCATACCATACGATAAATAATTCTATGTAATATAATGTATCCTAACATCCCACACGCAAATCTTACACACATCAAGCACTTAGCACGTAAGCAATCACTTCATCTTAGTTGTACCTGAAAAGCATGTGAGAAAACGGGTCAACTACGAATAGTTGGTGAGTTTCACAATTTGAGTAAACCTTGATAAATCAATATCATAATATAATATTATCTGGGGACACTGTTAACCCAGTACTGTACCCTTTCCGGGGGCAATGTTAACCCAGAAACACCACTTTGGACATCTGGGGACACTGTTAACCCAGTACTGTACCCATTCCGGGGGCAATGTTAACCCAGAAACACTTCTAGAGACATCTGGGGACACTGTTAACCCAGTACTGTACCCATTCCGTACGATTCCCGTACAATCAAATATTTATAAATACACGCAAATCCATGCGTTCAGTATGTACTTAAAAATTTCAATATTAACATGCTTCCGCCCCGAGAAAATATTTGAAAATAATTCAGAAAAAGGGGCTCGTGAAACTCACCTTAGCACATGCAAGCAGGTAACAACAATCATTATCAGTTAACACGTCCAATCTGTAATATGAACCCTACGATCGTTACTATACACTCATTATTAATATAACTTTAACCAAGTTAACCGGTACATCTGGGGACACTGTTAACCCAGCACTGTACCCGTTCTGGGGGCAAGGTTAACCCAGAAACACTTCTCCGGACTCAGATTGTGATATCGTTTAGAGTTCCATGGTCACAACTACTGTTAGTCGTTTTTCTCGTTTTGCGTGCCTAGCACGGTTATCCGTTTTTACGTTTTAAAAATGAGTTTGGTCACACACGACCCGAGAGTAGTGGTTGACTGATAATTTAATTAAAGATGTGAAATTAGAGCTCGGTTTAGACGCCCCGATTGGCCGCGGGACCCGTTTCCGTATTTGGCGTACCGGAAACTGTTAAATCGGTTAAAAATACCCAAATCATCCTAATTATTTTCGGATGATTCATTTTTACTTGTTTAACTCAATTATATGAAAATAGTTCATTTTTAGGGTTTTTATACACCAGTCAGCTCGCTTAAGTGAACTCCACCGGTTTACGCGTTTTAACTTTAAAAGTTTGATAATTAGCACAAATAATTATCCGTTTAACCTCGGATCTTGAAATTTTGCACAAATAACATTTTGACAGTGGGGAAATTTATAGAAATATTTCCAGAATTAATTTTTATATTTAATATTTATTTATCTATTTTTAAACACCATTTAAACACTAAATATGTCGTAAATACCAAACGATCTTAGAAAAATCCTAAATTTTTCCTGGATGTCCCCTGACATCCACATAGTCCCCTGTAATTTTTCCAGAACCGAAATCTTCTTTTACATGCCTTTTTTACTAAAACCGAGCTAGAACACCCTAGAACTCGTTTAACCGAAAAGCCCACTTAAACTTCTCCAACTGACCTCAAATTTTGTGTGTGACTTATAAATGATATAAAAAGCTTATCTGTAATTTTCCAGAATTTTTCATGATATTTAACTATTTTTCACCATTTTTATCCAAAACCGAGCATTAAAATCACCAAATATTCATCCTTTATCCAAAAATTATCAAAAATTCACAAAACTCATATTTTCATATATAGAACATCCCTGTAAAATTTCATGACCCAACTCCAAACACACCACAATCTGTCCAAAAACTAAAAAACCGAACATAACCGAATATACCTTTCGTTTTCCGCCACTACAAGCTACAAACTCGTCTTTCCGCCTTATCTACCACTAAATACAGAACCTACAACCAACATACCACAATACCAAGCAAGTTACACTCACGATCAAGCCATTTCTTTCATGGTTTCGGTTATGATTCAAAAACAAAGATTTAACCGTAAAAATTCGTTTTTGATTCGTTTAACTCCTTTCTTGGACCAAGATCCTTTGTATAACCCGTATACATCAGTTGATCATGCAAGAATCGGTTTTCATCTTTGAAACCTCATTTTCTTGCAAATAAACTCAAGAAACGAAGATGGAAACGTGATTAACTCGATTATTTACCTTGTTTTCTTGCTAAAAACTCTCGGTTTTGGATCATGATCTTGAGAGGATTGATGAGCTTGGAGGGATTGTTGTAAAAAAAAGAAATGAGAAAATGGGGTGTAAGGGGGAGTCCGATCGGGATTCTTAGGGGGGTGGGGTGGGACCCACCTCTCCATTCTAGACCACATGTTTGGATTTCGGATATCCGGATAATGATTTGGATAATCTGGTTCAGTTCGTTTTTCGGTTAAATGTCTGATTCGGCTTAAAACGAGGTTAAAACGGTAGTTTTTCGGCTTAAAAATGAAATTTATATAAAACCGATTTAAAAACTTTAAAAACTTAAACCATGACATTTATTAACTTAAACCATCATATTATTAATTATCGCGCATCTTTTTCGGCTTGATCGATCATCTCTTGCTCGGTTTGGTATTGAAGGTTTCGTTTAATGTACCGACGTACCATTAAATCGAAATTCTTTTTCTGTGCCGTACTTTACTTATCCCGAAGCATTAATGCTTCGTAACATCACTAAATATTATAGATATCGTCTATAATTGAACCCTCGATTCGTTTGGGTTTCAATAACTATCGATCGATTAACCGCATAATCAATACGATGAATTACATATTCACGTACCATCAATACAGCGAACCATGTATTCTCGTATAATTACTATGGTAATTCATGTACCCGGCATTAAATATGACGTAACTATCGTCTACCGGTTAGGGTATCCCTGGTTTCGTCGGAATCGTTACAAATAATTATGTAGGCCTCCATAATTACCTAGATCGTCGGATGGTCCACATAACTCGTCCCATCATGTGGGTTACAAAACATTTGAAAGACGAGATTTTTAAAGAAAACAAAAATCTTAATACGTTTTGATTATAAATAGAAGATAGGAATTATATAAAATATTGTTAAAAATGAATTGAATTTATATATATATATTAGTGGTTTTAATATTAGAATTTCAAACATCTTTTGAAAACATAGAATTGCAAATAGTTGTCCTTGAAAAGGTAGATTTTATTGGATACGCGTAATCGTTTTAAATTAATAAATTATTAGAATTAAAATTGTTTAAATCCAAAAATCGAATAAAGGTTTGTTATGATGAAAGATTGAGAAAGATAAAAATATGCTTAGATAAAAATGACAAAAACATCTTTTTTGATAAACTTATTTATGATTAATAGCTTTAAAATAACTTGGTTAATTAGATCTATAAAAATTTGAATAATTGAAGTTGATTGAAAATTTTGTTTAGGATACAAAGTAGGGTTTAATAGAATAAGTTTGGAAATTTTGAGCTTGATTCACATGATTGAATCGAGAATACACATGGCGTAGGTGATTAGGGTTTCCATAGTTGTAGCAATTACAGGTTGTAGGGTATAAAATTTGAGCGGACGTAGTAGCATGTATTTTAGGATTAGACATCATAGACAGCTGTGGAACATCTTGTGGTACGTGGAAAGTATTAACAAGATAATCGAACAACTACATGGGGTACAAAATGTATGAGGGTTGAATTGAATAGTGATAGTGGCAAGTGAAGCATAACGAGTGGATTTTGACGTAAAGTTTCTTGGTTGAGACGCTATGATTTTGTTGAGGTTAATTGTTAATTTGATTAATGGCATATAGTTGATGTTTTAAACTTTCGTTTGTTATTGTTGTTGTTAAGAGAATGAGTAGGGGTAAATGAGTTAAAAATACCAACAATTAGTTTAATGAACAAGATTGCATTTACGTTTTGGAAATAGAATTAATATTTTAGAGATCGCAGGAGCTATTTCCTTGACTAACATGTGGCCATGAAGCGGTCATAAAAAATAAATGATTTATGTGGTTTGATGTTGAGAAACATTTTGTGATTAGGAAAGATGTGATTATTTGAGAAGATTGGATAGTTGTGTAGATTTCATATGAGTTATTGCGTAAAACGAAACTTAAATGGGTTATGCTGATGTTTATTCGTAACTTAAGGATAAGTTTGAATTTAAATTGAAAATCCATGAGTTAGTTTGAGAAGTGGATGAGTTATATCAATTTGATATGTTCTAACAAATTAAAATTTGAGGTTGAATAATTGAAATATGTTTAATAGTTTATGTATATGATTCCACAAGTATAAGAGAGCCATTGGATTATTAAATTGTGCAATAAAATTATTTAGATTACTTGATATTTTTGTAATATATTAACGTGATAAGATAATTAGGTGAAAGTCAATTCAGTAATAGAATGTGAATTGTTTTGATTGGCTCATGATAACCGATAAATGAAGAATTTGCATCCGATCATGAGAATAAAAATGTTTTGAGTGTATGGATAGTTAGAATCAATAGATCTTGATTCCAAAATGATTCAAATTGAGTAACTGAATAATATAATAATAGAAAGATTAAATAAATAAATCGTTTTGTATAAAATCAAATAAACAAACGAATAGATAAATAATGAATGTTCTTCTATGTGCTGGGTTTCCCATGAGCTTTCCATGTCATTTTGTTTCCCCAATTTATTAGCATACCAAAACCAAAACAAATGTGCGAGTTGGCCTCCCATGAGCATTACATGGAAATTTGAATGGCCCAAATTAATTAACGAATCAACTGAGTTTGTCGGCCCATGAGTGTTACATGGCAATTTGACCGACCAAACTAAATAACGAATAAACAAACTCAAGCATAAGTAGTTGAAACATATCGTGTATCACCATGGATGATAGTGTTCCAACAAAATATAGCAAATATAACAAATTGTGCAAATGTACAGTTGGCGTGTCCATGGTGTCCCATGGGTTTTACACCCGACTAGACATTTTAAGGCAATAAAACACAATAAATGATGTAATCCCTTAGCCGATTACGTTAAACGCTTAAAGTGTCGGTCGCATGACAATTTCCACTCTGGCGGAGAATCTTGTCACATTCCCTAGTATTAAGGGAAAAAGACCAAAAAAAAGCTAGAAAATTCTCAAGAAACTTTCCGACAGTAAAAGGCAATCTAATAAAATTTAAATAAAATATTTTAAGATTGAGGCGTAGCCTTGGAGTTATAAAAATATTTTGAGAATGAGACATGGTCTCGGAGTAATAAAATATATTAAAAGTGAAGCATAGCTTCGGAGTTGTGTGTGTGTGCATGAAAAACAAATTAAACAACTAATTAAACAGTTAAATAAGTGCTTAATCAAACAAGTAATTACGTAAGCTGTCAATCAAATTACACCTACTCGACCTACAGTCGAGTTTAGAGTTGGGTGGGGTTTGTCAAACCCTGTAGTACTACTCAAAGGTGACTCGCTATTATCCAAATATTAACCGGTTCGATGTTCAGAAGGACTTTAGTTGGTTTGTTTGCCACATAGCCTTACAAGTGATATATAAAAGTAACAAAAAGTACATCGTTGGAGTATGTTATCTCCCCCTAATACAGGCGTTAAAAAGAGTAAAAGGAGCTGTGAAACTCACTGTTTGCGAAGATAAGAAAAAGATCTGAGAAAAGTGTGCGTCACAGAAAATCCTCACTAGTGCTCTAGTTAGCTTCTTAATCCTTCGATCAAGCATGAAATCAACTTGTATGCATGTGTGTGTGCCTTGTGGTTTCGGTCGATCAAGAGAAGGGGGAGGGGGGGCTGCCGTCGGGAGAGAGGGAGTAATTAGGGTTTATGATTAATAATTTGTTTATATAATATTTATTTAATCAAGTTACACATTGCACCCTAAACCTCTAGTAAGTTTAATTCTAGCACAAAATAAACGTTTACTTCTTGAATTAATATTCTACATATAAATAACAAGTAACACATCAACTTAACACATAATTATCAAATACTTGTTGTTTTGATATATATCGTTTGTTCACCAACGGTTTGAATCGACTCGTGTGTGTTTAAGTGAATTTCCGAAAGACTACTCGTGTAATAATTGTCATGCGTCATTTAAACCCTAATTTAAATGTAATGAGATATGCGTTACAGTTGGTGTGATCTTAAGTTTAAATTAACGGAATTTGGATTAACAGAGTTAACCTGAAATTGACGAGTGTCACATCATTCCCATGTTGAAAGAATTTTCGTGCCGAAAATTTATGCCAAGACGCGATGGGTGTCTGAAAAAGGCAAAAATTTTCAGTTTGTCATATCATCCCCCTGTAGAAAGAAATTTCGTCCCGAAATTGAATTCATACCTCTGGTGTATTCTGACGGTTTGTCGGCTTTCGCGGTTTTCGGTGCTTGGTCAACCCTTCGAAAAGGTGAGGATACTTTTTCATCATTTGATCTTCGCGTTCCCACGTGAACTCTCATCCACGTCTCGAGTTCCAACGAACTATAACGATGGGAATCTTGTTGTGTTTGAGTGTTTTGGTTTCCCATTCCAAAACTTCGACTGGTTCTTCGATGAAGCGTAACTGTTCATCAACATGCAACTCGCCCAAAGGAACTTCTTGTGTTTCGTCATAAAGGCATTTCTTTAACTTGGATACATGAAAAACGTTGTGTACACCACTGAGTTCCGTTGGTAAGTCCAATCAGTACGCTATCGGGCCAATACGTTCAGTTATCCGGTATGGGCCAACATATCGTGGGTTGAGTTTGTTTCGCTTTCCAAAGCGAACTACACCTTTCAAAGGTGAGACTTTCAGCAAAACCTTGTCGTCCACATAGAATTCCAGAGGTTTTCAGCGCTTGTCGGCGTAACTCGATTGGCGATCTCGTGCTGCTGCCATGCGATTTTGGATTTGGAGAATCTTTTCTGAGGTTTCGAGCACTAATTCGGGACCAGTGATTTGGCTGTCACCAACTTCTGCCTAGCAAAGAGACGCTCGACACTTTCGTCCATACAATGCTTTAAACGGAGCTGCTTTAATGCTGGCGTGGTAGCTGTTATTATACGAAAACTCTACCAAGGGCAAGTGGGGTTCCCAACTTTTTCCGAAATCCAACAGGCATGCACGCAACATGTCTCCAAGTTTTGAATGGTGCGTTCACTTTTCCCAACCGTTTGAGGATGGTATGCTGTGCTCATGTCAAGGTGGGTGCCTAGTGCGCTTTGTAGTGACTTCCAAAAGTGCGAAGTGAAACGAGAATCTCGATCAGATATGATTGAGACAGGCACTTCGTATCTAGACACTACTTCTTTCATGTAGATGCGAGTCAGTCTTTGCATTTTATCCAATTCCCTGATCGCTAAGAAATGCGCAGACTTAGTCAACCGGTCAACGATCACCCAGATGGAATCGCATCCCGTCGGTGTTTTGGGTAATCCCATGATGAAATCCATGGAAATGTGTTCCCATTTCCACGTTGGGATTTCCGGTTGCTGTAACAGTCCGTATGGTTTCTGATACTCCACCTTGACTCTAGCACAAGTCAAACATTTGCTCACGTAGGTGGCAATGTCGGCTTTCATGTCTGGCCACCAGTAAAGTGCCTTCAGGTTATGGTACATTTTATCTGAGCCAGGGTGAATGGATTATCGGGATTTATGTGCCTCGTCCATCACTAGATTTCTCAAGTCTCCGTATCGAGGGACCCAAATCCGGTTTTCAAAATATCGGACCTCGTCCATCACTGATGGGAGGTTATCATCAAAGCTTCGAGTTGAGCATCACGAATTTGATCAGGTAAGTTGGCATGAATCTTGAGTTATAATACTCGCACTCGTCTAGGCTTATCGGTTTCCTTTCTGCTGAGAGCATCGGCCACTACATTGGCCTTGCCAGGGCGGTACTTGATGGCACAGTCATAGTCCTTATGTAGCTCGACCCAATGACGCTATCGCATGTTCAACTCCTTTTGATCGTAGATATGTTCGAGACTCTTGTGGTTGGTGTAAATGGTGAATTTGGTACCGTACAAGTAATGTCTCCATATCTTGAGGGCGAACACCACAACTCCAAGTTCCAGGTCATGGGTCGTATAGTTCTTCTCGTGGATCCGTAACTGTCGAGAGGCATAGGCTATAACCTTCTCAAGTTGCATTAACACGCAACCGAGACCCTGTATCGATGCGTCACAATGCACCTCAAAATTTTCCGTCCCCTCGGGGAGGGCTAGGATAGGTGCGCTACAGAGTTTGGTTTTAACAGTTGGAAGGCAGACTCCTGCGCGTCACCCCAATTGTACTTAGTACCCTTGTGTGTCAGTGCGGTGAGGGGTTGAGCAATATTTGAAAATCCCTCGATGAAATGTCGGTAGTAGCCAGCCACTCCTAGAAATTGTCGCACCTCAGTCGGAGTCTTAGGTGCTTCCTAGTTTTTGATGGCCTCCACCTTGCCTGGATCGACATGGATACCACTCTCATTGATCACATGTCCTAAGAAGTGAACCTCGCGAAGCCAAAATTCGCATTTCGAAAGCTTTGCGTGCAATTGCTCCTTCTTTAGCAATTCCAGGATTAACCCCATGTGTTCTTCATGGTCGGTCTTGTTCTTGGAGTAGACGAGGATATCATCTATGAAAATGATAACAAACTTGTCGTGGTATGCCTTGCATACTATGTTCATGAGGTCCAAGAATACAGCTGGTGCGTTTGTTAAGCCGAATGGCATAACTGAAAACTCATAGTGACCGTACCGAGTTCTGAATACCGTCTTTGAAATATCCTCTTCGCGTACTCTCAATTAATGGTAACCAGATCTCAGATCGATCTTCGAGTAGTAACTCGATCCTAGAAGCTGGTCGAAAAGATCATCAATTCGGGGTAGGGGATAACGGCTCTTGACCATCACCTTGTTCAGCTCCCGGTAGTCGATGCACATGCGGAAAGTTCCGTCTTTCTTTGGAACAAATAGGACCGGGGCTCCCCATGGTGATGATCTGGGTTGGATGAAACCTTTATCTAACAAATCTTGTAGTTAAGTGTACAACTCCTGAAGCTCCGCCGATGCAAGCCGATACGCGGCTCGTGCTATGGGTGCAGCACCGGGGGCTAAGTCGATTTGGAACTCAACTTGTCGAATGGGTGAGTGTCCTAGCAAATCTTTCGGGAAAACTTCTGGAAAATCACGCACAATCAGTATATCTTCGATCCGCTTCTCTTCCGTGGGTTTCTCAACAACGTGAGCTAAAATCGCCAGATGACCCTTTCGTAAATATTACTGCGCCTTCATGAGGGTGATATGCTGGTGGTCATGCCTCTCTTCTCGCCCTGTATCGAGATGATTTTTCCGGAAGGAGTTGTGATATTAACAACCTTTTCGTGGCATCTAATCCCTGCTCTATTCTCGGATAGTCAGTCCATGCCGACAACAACGTCGAAATTACCAAGCTTAATGGGTATGAGGTCGATATCGAAGGTATGACCCGACAGTTTCAACTTACATCCCGCTAGTACATGAGTTGTTTCTATAGACTTACCGTCAGCAAATTCAACAGGAAACTTAGCATCTAACGGGGTGGGAGTTAAGTCTAAGAGTTTACTAAAGGCTTTTGACACAAAACTCCTATCAGCTCCAGTGTCAAAAAAATAGAAGAAAAACAGTCGTTCACAGGGAACTTACCGGTAACCACATTCGGATCGCTGCGGGCCTCGCTCGATCCAATGACGAAAGCTCTACCCTTACTACCGCTTCCGTTACCGTTATTGCCTCCATTGCTCTCACTCTACTTCAGTTTTGGACAATCCTTCCTGAAGTGACCCTCCTGATCACACTCAAAGCACCCTTTCGTTGTTGCAAGCTATTTAGGAGCACCCTTACCCGCTAGGTCTCCCCTACAGTCCTTGGCCTGATGACCCAATTTACCGCATCGCAAACACTTGATACGGTCGCATGGGCCAGCATGGTGATAGTTGCACTTGTTGCACTTTGGGTACTTTTTCAGAATAGCCACTCGAACCCTGTCCGCCACCCTTGTTGTTGTTGGAACCATGATTATTGAAGTTCCGAGTGAGTTCGGTCTACGGTGGTGTTGTTGCTGTGGAGGGTTAGATGATGAGGATCTGTTGTTGTCAAACTTCCTCTTTCCATTCCCAAAGTTGTTGTTGTTGTCATTGCTTGAGTTGTCACGGGTTTTAGAGGTGGAACCTCTAAGTGGTAACTCACCTTGTGCCACTGCTTGACCCGTCAGCTTGTGGGCTATTCAGATCGCTTGCTGAATAATGGTTGGTTTAGAAGACGTCACCATACCCTGAATCAGAGGTACCAAACCATCAATATATATCTCGATTCTCTTACTTGGCGGATCTACCATACGCGGGCACATCACCGCCAGCTCGTGGGAACGGGTGGTGTAGGCTTCATTCTCAGAACCCACCATCTTTAACGCACAAAATTCCGACTCCAACTTCGAGATTTCCTCTCTAGGATAATACTTTTCTCGCATCATGTTCTTGAATTCCTCCCAATTCATAGCATTTGCCAATTCCAAACCAAGAATCTGCTCATTAGAGTTCCACCAGGTGAGGGCGGAATCTTGCAGTGTTCCAGCAGCAAACTTGACCCTACTAGCTGGTGGACACACATCAAAAAATCTGACTCTGCCATCTCGGTCCAATGCAGGAAAACCTATAGCTCCCTCGGTGCCGTGGAACGAACTAGGTTTGCAGTCTAAGTAATTCTTGAAAGTACAGACTCCGGCTTGATTCTGAACATGCACAGCTAGAGCTGTCGCCACATGGTCATTCTGCAAGGCTTGGAGTTCTGCCGCGGTCATATTGATGTTATCGCGACCACGACCAGCGTTTCTTCCAGACATCTCCTAGAATCACAACATAAAATGTTAGACATGAACTCTCGGTTTCATATGCAACACACCATACATGTAATAAAAGGTACCAAAAAAGACAGAAAAAGAAATAGAAACATCGCATCACAACCATATAATAATCCAAATAATAATTCATGATTAAAACCATTGTATCCTCTACAAAGTATTTAAAATCAATCCTTAAAATTATAGAAAAATATAAGTTTGGATGGAGACAACCCCTCCATCTAGGTGTTATCCTCCTCAGATATCATCGTCTGAGGACACGTCCGAATGTGCCTCCTCCTCAGCCGACTCTTCCTCTGGTTCCTCTTCGGGTTCCTCCTCGGGATCTTCTTCGAGTTTTTCCTCAGGATCTTCTTCGGGTTTCTCTTCCTGTCCTGCTGCGTTTGGGGTAATCCACACCTCTAGTGTCTCGCAACGAGCTAGAACTACTGCTGCAAGGTTTCTTGCTTTCCAAACTTCGTCCTGCAAGTCTATCATCTCTGATTGCATTTTGGTCATTACTTTCATTTGTTGCACATGAGCATCCTGAACTTCCTTCATGGCTTCGGTCAGGTAGGTAAGTCTCCTCAAAGCATCAGCTCCATCCTCTTTCACCTCAGTAACCTTCACTGTCGTGGAGCGCATAAAGCCCGCTTCACGCTCTAAACAGGAAGCGAGAGCTGCGCAAGCACGCTCCATTGGTTGGGTTATGGGTGGTAGCGTGTTGAAGGATATAGGACAACCCGGGAGAGGTAGTGGTGGAACTTGCTCACGGTAAACCAAACGCTTAATCAGACTCGGGTACCAACTCCAGTTATCGTTGTCTTGGTACACGTCTCCAGATGGACGATGTCTCTTCGGTGCAGGGGCTGCTAGTGTCGTGACTACTCGAGGTGGTGATGAGTCAGGTAGCTCCAGATGATGATGATGATGGCGTCGACATCCCTACAGGATAAGTCGTGTATGGGTTACGCGCGTATGAGTGAATGAGGTAAAGAGATAAAGAAAACGAATAACTAAATATATAATATATATTTATATATGCAGTGCGTAAAATTATAACTAATGGGTCGTTGCGGTTATAGACTAGTATGAATGCATTACTAGTTCGCTATAACCAATGGCTCTGATACCAATCTGTCACACCCTCAAAATCCACTAACGGAGTTTTACCGTCAGAGGGTGTGAACTAACAGGATCGGAATCATTAGTTATAATCAAACACCATAAATAAAGTTTTCAAAACCACCAAGACATCAAGTCTTAAGTAAAATGCGGAAGCAAAAAGTGTAAAGCAAATAGTTGCGCCACACAGGACGACTTAAAACACAAGTTATCAAGATAAAAATTTAAAAGAAGTTTTAAAACAATGGTGTTCAGCGAATGCATAACCTATACCGCTCGCCCGCCTCGGCTACCTGAGATAAACATATTAAAAGTGTCAACACAAATGTTGGTAAGTTCACTGGTTTACATAAATTAAAACATTTCGTTTTAGCGTTACCAGATAATGTTAAGTCAATTATATATCAATAGGTAGCTAACCTATCAAGCACGCATTACTAAGTGTTCGACACCGAAGCTGACTGTTTAACGATTTCCTTGCCACCATGTCAATCACGACCATGGTAATGTCTTAGCCAAGATTACACCCACTCGACCTACAGTCGAGTTTAGAGTTGGGTGGGGTTTGTCAAACCCAGTAGTACTACTCAAAGGTGACTCACTATTATCCAAATATTAACTGGTTCGATGTTCAGAAGGATTTTAGTTGTTTTGTTTGCCACTTAGCCTTACAAGTGATATATAAAAGTAACAAATCTACATCGTTGGAGTATTTTATACCCCCCTAATAAAAGCGTTAAAAAGAGTAAAAGAGGCCGTGAAACTCACTGTTTGCGAAGATAAGAAAAATATCCGAGAAAAGTGTGCGTCACAGAAAAGCCTCACAAGAGCTCTAGTTAGGTTCTTAATCCTTCGATCAAGCTTGAAATCAACTTGTATGCGTGTGTGTGTGCCTTGTGGTTTCGGTCGATCAAGAGAAAGGGGGGGGGGGGGGCTGCCGTCGGGTGAGAGGAGAAGGAGAGAGAGGGAGTAATTAGGGTTTATGATTAATAATTTGTTTATATAATATTTATTTAATCAAGTTACACATTGCACCCTAAACCTCTAGTAAGTTTAATTCTAGCACAAAATAAACTTTTACTTCTTGAATTAATGTTGTACATATAAATATCAAGTAACACATAAAATTAACACATAATTATCAAATATTTGTTGTTTTGATATTTATCGTTTGTTCACTAACGTTTTGAATCGACTCGTGTGTGTTTCAGTGAATTTCTGAAAGACTACTTGTGTAATGATTGTCAAGCGTCATTTAAACCCTAATTTAAATGTAACGAGATATGCCTTACAGTTCGTGTGATCTTAAGTTTGAATTAACGGAGTTCGGATTAACGGAGTTAACCTGAAATTGACGAGTGTCACACACTAACGACCTATCATAAACCTTCGGCTCTGATACCAATCTGCCACACCCCAACCTACGGCGGAAATGCCGAGACTTGAGCTGATTGCTCACAGCTTTTCAAAGGTTACTATCATGCAAATTGATAAATGACCATATCTATTTAATTTATTTACATACAACAATTACCGTTAAGTACATCAAGCATAAAGAAATTACAACAATGGTCAGTTAAGTTTGTATCCTAGAAGGGCAATCTCTACGTGATCTTAATCTTGCTAAACAACCATACTGATAACCTGCAAATGCGTATAAACTATATTTTTGTCAACAACACAAGTTGATTGAGTAAAACACCAGTTTAAGACATAACAGTAATTATATATAGTAATAAAAGAAAGATGCAAACTGTTCCCGTGATAATAAACAGTTAACCTTAGCACATACACAATCAATCAACCATATAAAAAGGGCTAAACCGTTGCCATGTGAATGGGCATTGGATACCAAAAATGCGATGTCGGTGAAACCATTGTCAATGCGTCTTCGAACGCCACAACTACGATGGTCGTATGATCATACTAGACTGAGAATACGTTGGACATCTCCTAATGCGGTTCAAATAAAGCAAGTAAGCAAATATCAAGTTAGGCATAAACTAATATACACACAATTATTAAACAGTTACGGTTTTGAATACTTGATAATATCGAAATACTGTAAATACGCATATATCCCCAAAGTATTTAAAAACAGTAAAAGAGGGGAGTGATTACTCACTTGGTCCGATGTAAGAAATATAAGTGAGGATGATGTGAGAAGATAAATTCTTTGGAAAATACCGTCAAGGATTCCTAGTTAATAATATTAATATGAATTAATTATAAATATAAAACATGATCTAATGAATTAGAATTTCGATATGATTTGTGTTATGTTTGGGATTGTAATATTATCGATTGACCGATGGATTTTTATTGTTAATATTATTGTAAAAACGATATGATTGTCTATCATTAAATCATAAGAAACATTATTTTTATTATTATACAGCAAGTTAAACTGAATATAATAATCATATGATTGAATTTATAACCTATTAATATAAGTAATTAAACACGAGTTGAGATATAATAATATAATACATGTTTATGAATATATAAACAAATAAATTATTTTAATAGTAATAATGTGTAACTAATTAAGTATACTATGTATCGTATTAAATATATATAATATATGCAAATAAATGTTTAAGTATTTATAATATACATGATAACATTGTTTAAATAAATATATTGAAATTAAACAACTAATCATTTAAAATAAATAATAATATGTAGTAAGTTTATCATATAAATAAATAGTTTATTTTAAGTCTCTTAATGACAAATTAACGATGAACATATATATAACCGTTATAATATGTTAATTATAATTTTGATTAAAAGTAAATATATATATATGTAATGACAAATACAATAAGTTTGTAAACAATGTTTAATGACAAGAATCATCTTTAATGGTGACGGGTTTTGATAAAATAAGGTATAATTTAGACTTATAATATATTTACACACACACATAATAGATACGAAAAAATTAGTAAGCGAGGTTAATTGCCGAGAAACGACAACTTAAAGATGTTGGTTAAATACTATAACGTTTATCTAATAATTATAATTTTCATTTGTTAAGATTAATTGTGATAATTAAACAAAAAAATCATTAAATAGAAAATAAAAACCAAGAATCAGGGTGGCCGGGTTCGAACCCGCGACCCCATGATCTCAACCAACAGACCACCCAACTGATCTAGCATGTCATTTGAGTTATAAACGGAAACAGATAGTATATGCAAAACGAAACAGAAACCCCCAAAACCCAAGAACCCTAAATTACAAAATCGTTCAATTCGTTTATATTTGCTTGATTAACTTTAGGGCTTCAGTTAATTGATCAATTATGAACTAGAAGCACCATTTAATTACCATTAAAGATGATGGGTAGACTGTTAACGGAGGACGGCAGTGACGGCCCGAAACGAAATCAGATGACCAAGCAAACAACAACGATTTGTTAATTGTTTATAAGGTTTTTAACGGCGACGGATCATAGATGATAACTGGAAGTTTAATTGTATTCATACAAATGATTATATGCGTTTTGATCTAGGGTTTTTGGTTCGGCTATATGAAATACGAGTTGCGGATTTGATTAGATCCAATTACCTTAAAATATAGTGTTAGTTAGGCTGAGATTAGGAAATATATATCACAAATCTTGATTAAATTCCATAGTTATAGCGATGATTAAGGCACAAGAAAAGGATCCGGGTAACGGTTTGGTCAAAAACGGGTTAAATATGGGTTTGGGTTGGGTAAATGGGTAAAAGAATTATAAAATATTAATATATCATGTTTGCATATTAGTCCCTGAAGTTAATTAGTGGATACAAAGAGGGTTAAAACTTGTGTTTAGGGTGAAATATGTACATGTCAAAGTTATTTTGATAAATTAAATAAATTTATAAAATTAACAACATAATAAAATATTAATGTCTCGATAAACGAGTTGCTTCGTTGATTAAATTTAGACGATAACTATGACGGGTCAGATATTGGTATAAATAAATTAAACGAAAACCCGAGTTGTTACATTCGCTGCTCTGAAACATGACAATGCATAAGGCTAAGCTCAAGTAATAGGGGATTGTGAGAGACGTATGTAGTAAAAAGGGGATTCGTCCCTCTTATTCGTTGAGAGTAAGATGTCTACGGCTTGCTAAGTTAATCAACAGAGAATGATCACTATGTGCCTCTGGATTTGACATGACATCTGTGGCAAAAGGATAAATGATAGATTCACCTAAATCATTTTCAAGTAAGGGACTTGAAGGGGATGATGTTATTGAATGACACTTCATCATATGTATTAGGGGTAGTAAACCGTTGCTAAGCGGTATTTGCTACTTGTATCAATCTTCTATGTACATTGTGCAGGTGGGAGATTGTTGGACTCAATCTGCCTAAGACATATATTATAATTGATGTGGCTAGTACGTTATGATCCAAGTTGAGTCATATCGAATAACAAGCTAGACAAACACCAAGATATTTAATTTAAGATATGATATAACAAATAAATATCAACACTTAGAATATTTAGAAATTAGGTTTCTAGATATTTTCACTTGTGTAATAAATAAATTATATGGATAATCTATATTTTGAGAGAAGACATTTCATATTGTTGGTTAAATAACTATATGTCAGATTAGTTACATTTGCATGTTAGTTGGACCATGTTATGTTACATTATTTTATAACATACATAACATAAGTAACAAATAATAATTTGAGTTTGAACTTGGGAGGGAGACCGAAATGGGTTGCCCCCCCCCCCCTTCCCATCTCTTTATTATTATTATTATTATTATTGTTATCAACAACATGCATTGAGTTTGGTTGGTCCAAGGGTGGTGCACTTTGAACATCATATTTCTCTCTCACGCACACAAGTAAACTATCTCTTTTCTCTTCCCATTTTCGGCCAAAACAAAGAGGAAAACAAGAAAGAGTTCTAAGTAAAAATTCTAGCAATACAAGGTGTTTGTTGGTGGCTTGAGGCAATTCTCTCTTGAAGGCTAGCTATTCAACCATATCTTCTACATCTTCCTTGTATCTAGAAAGGTTATATTACATTAACACCCTATGGCTGGTTTTTGATAGCATGTATTCTTGTATATGGATCCGGGTTTTGGGTTTTACATATAAAATCAGTTTAGCATTTAATATAAATAACATGATTTAAAACTAATTAATCCGTTGCGTTTTTCATATAAATGGGTTTATATGACTTTGATAATCTTGTTAAAACCCAACTAGTCCATACCATTCAGGACCTTCTAGAGATCTTTTATGACAACGAAGGTGCGATTGCTCAAATTAAGGAACCCCATGCACATCAAAAGACGAGGCACATTGAGCGTGGAATCAACTACATAAGCGATGATGTTGAAAAAGGAAAGATATGTATTCGCAAAGTTCACACCAACAAAACATTGTGGATCAACTCACGAAGCTCCTTGAAAGGCCGAAGCATGAGGGTCATACTTGCGCCTTAGAACTTCGAGATTTTAGTGATTGGATTTGATCTATTTTGTTTTGGATATCGAAACAATTGTTATTTTGACTCATTCATATGATTATGGTTTATGATTATGACATTCCATTTTAGCATGCTTAAATCCATGAATAAGTCAATTATTCTAAATGTCCGTAGTCATTCATATTTATGGAAACAAATATGAAGGTAAGACTATTATGACCTTGGATTGATGGATACTCATAAGGCATGAATATAGAGCAAGGGTTTACTGCCAAGGTTCATATTAATTTATGGGAATTAAATATTGGACTGACCCGCCCTCAAATGTTATTGCATGGAATCCTTGTGATTGGTGGTCATGAGTAAATTTGAGATAAGGCGAATATCATAATATCCTCCGACCTTAGATACATATTGGCTAAGATCAGGTATGGTGCGAGGTGATTGTGAGAGACATATGTAGTCAAAAGGGGATTTGTCCCTCTTATTCGTTCAGAGTAAGATGTCTAAGGCCTGCTAAGTTAAATCAACAGAGAATGATCACTTTATGTCTCTGGATTTTACATGACATCTCTGGCAAAACGATAAATGATAGATGTAACGATTCCGGCAAATCCAGGTATACCCTAGCCGGTATATACTATTTACGTGTCATTTAATATTGATTATATGAGTTATAGTACGTTTATACGAGTATATATGATTCATGGTACGAATCATACTCGATTATATAGTGAATCGTATTGGAATTACAATTAACCAATGAACGATTATTAAAACCCGAACGAATCAGGAATTACATTATAGACGAAGTATATAATGTTTAGTGATGTTTACGAAGTATTAATGCTTCGGGATAAGTGAATTATAGCACAGAAAAAGGATTTCGATTTATTAGTACGTCGGTACGATAAACGAAACCTTTAACATCAAACCAAGCAAGAGACGATCGATCAAGCCGAAAAAGATGCGTAATTATTAATAATATGATGTTTTAAGTCAATAAACGTCATGGGTTAAGTTTTTAAGGTTTTTAAGTCGGTTTTATGTAAATTTTATTTTAACCCGAAAAACGACCATTTTGGGCTCGTTTTAAACCGAATTACGCGTTTAAACGAGAAACAAACTGAACCAGATTATCCACAACATTATCCGGAATTGCGTAATCCGAATATGTGGCTTAGAATGGACTTGTGGGTCCCACCCCACCCCATATGGTGGACCGATCGGCCCACCCTATCCATTATTATCAATTCATTTTTCTTTTTTACACCATCAAAACTCTCCCAAATCTTTCCATACATTCAAGTGTTCATCAAATCCATCCCTTTTAACCAAGAATACAAGGTATAACACATGTTTTGATGCTTGAATCTTGTTTCTAACTTCATGATCTTGAGAAAAGGAGGTTTCAAATGTAAAAATGGGTGAAAACCCGGGTTGAAACCGATTCTCGCATGATCTAGTGATGTATACAAGTTATACAAAGGATCTTGATCCAAGTGATGAGTTAAAAGAGTTTAGAATGAAATTTTACGGTTGAAATCTTGTAAAATGAGTTTCTATGTGAAAGACGGGTGAAAATTCGAGATGAAACCGACTCTTGCATGATCAAGAGATGTATACAAGTTATACAAGGGATCTTGGTCCAAGAAATGAGTAAAAAGAGTCGAGAACGGATTTTTTACGGTTAAAACCTTTGTTTTTATATCAAAACCGACACTATGAAAGAAATGGTTTGATTGTTGGTGTAACTTGATTGGTATAGTGTTATTGTGCTTGTAAGTGTTGTATCTAGTGGCTAGCAAAGGCTAGAAACCAAGATCTTTGCGATCTAACGCTAGAAAACACAAGATAGTTCGGTTTTCGCGTGGTTTATGTATTTTGGACAGATTGTAGTACACTTAGAGTCAGGTCACGAAATTTCACAGAGATGATCTACACATGAAAATATGAGATCTGTGAATTTTTGGTAATTTTTGGATAAAGGATGAATATTTGGTGAATTTAATGCTCGGTTTTGGCCAAAAATGGTGAAAAATAGCTAAACTTGATGAAAAATTCTGGAAAATTTAGGATAAGCTTTTTATAACATATAAAAGTCACACACAAAATTTGAGCTCAGTTGGAGAAGTCTAAAGGGACTTTTCGGTAAAACGAGTTCTAGGGCTTTCTAGCTCGGTTTTTGTTAAAATGGCTTGAAAAATGAGTTTTGGGTTCTGGAAAAATGCCAGGGAGTTATGAGGATGGCAGGGATCATCCCGGAAAAATTTGGGATTTTTCTAAAGTCTTTTAGTATTTTTGACATATTTAGTGTTTTAATGATGATTAAAAATAGATAAATAAATGTAAATATAAAAAAAATAAATCTGTAAAATTTTTATAAAATTTCTTACTGTCAAAATAAGTTTTGTGCAAAATTTCAAGACCCGAGACTAAACGGGTAATTAATTGTGCTAAAAAGAACATAAAAACAAATTTTTAAAGCTTAAAACGTGTAAACTGGCAAAACTCGCATAAGCGAGCTGACTGGTATATAAAAACCTAAAAATGGACCATTTTCATAATACTAAGTAAATTAAATAAAAGTAAATCATCCGAAAAATAATTCGGATGATTTGGGTAATTTTACCCGATTTTACTGTTTCCGACACCTAAATGACGGAAACGGGCCCCGCGGCCAAACGGGGTGACCAAACCGAGCTCTAATTTCATCACTTTAACTAAAATAACAGTCAAACACCATTTTTGGGTCGGTTGTGAACAAACTCATTTTTGAAACTAAAAACGGATAACCGTGCTAGGCACGCAAATCAAGGAAAACATAAAAATGATAATTTTGACCGTCAGACTCTAAGTAATGTCACAATCTGGGTCCTTAGAAGTGTCACGGGGTTAACATTGTCCCCGGATCGAGTACAGTAATGGGTTAACAATGTCCCCAGATGTACCGATTGACACGTATTTAATTTATGGGAATTATATAGTAACGACTAGATATTATATTACAGATCCAGGCTTATAGCAGTTCATTGTATCACGTCCCGACTCACAGAAAGGTGAGTTTTCACGAGCCCCTTTTACTGAACTGTTTTAAGTATTTTCCCGGGGCGGAAAGCATGTCTTTATTAAAGTATTTAAGTACATACCGATCGTATGGAAACACTTGTATATTTATATATATATGATTTGATGCACAGAATATATAAATTGTTTATCGTGTGGAATTGTTCTGGGGTAACATAGTTCCCAAAGGTTATTATTGTTCTGGGGTAACATAGTTCCCAGAGGTTATTATTGTTCTGGGGTAACATAGTTCCCAGAGGTTATTATTGTTCTGGGGTAACATAGTTCCCAGAGGTTATTATTCTTCTGGGGTAACATAGTTCCCAGAAGATTAATGGAAATGTTCTGGGGTAACATAGTTCCCAGCATAATTATATTAGTAATAAATGATTATTAAAATGATCTGTCAGTGTTTATTTAAATTAGTGAAACTCACCAACTATTCGTAGTTGACCCGTTTTCTTTACATGCTTTCTAGGTATGCCCAAGTTGGAATGATTGATATGTGCTTAATGATCTGTGCTACTTGTTGGAAGCTTGCTTATCTATATTTTGTAATGAATATATTAATGTCTTATCGGTAAAACTCGTGTGTAACACCTAGACAGTAACGAAACTAGCAACAATGTAATATGATATAAATTAATGTAGTGGTATTTTCTTTATAAGCAATGCTGTTGATATCAGACGTGTCTGTTGCATCCCGTGTACGTTTCCGCTGCGGTTACGGGGTGTTACAGAACTTGGTATCAGAGCCATTGGTTATAAAGAATTAGGATGTCTTTAAAAGATACCTAAAATATAACCAGTAGCTCAAGTATTATAGGATCTGAATATCAACTAAATATATATTGTGACGAGATCGGGATGAACTTGGATGGACAAGTGGGTTATTATGGTCCGGAACATAATAACAGACTTGTCTACACGAGGGAATTCAGGGGAAGTCACGGAGGACTTTAATAGGTAAAATTGGCAACATATGTGCAAATATGTGATAATATTGTTATGTGGTCAAGTTGTATAAGTAAGTGCATATTAATTTGATTATGATTTAAACTATGGAAAGAACTATATGTTTGTTAACTTGTGTGCAGGTAATATGTCAAGAAACCCCAGTGTGTCGTTCGAGGAGGACCCGGAGGAGGTCAGCTCCGGGGACTCCGGGAGCCCTCTTGTAGCATCCAGCACCGAGCCTTCCGAGGCTAGCTTGAGGAATTTTGGCCAGTCCTCCTCAGCTAGGATGGCCAGATCCCCGACCCCACCCGCACCTCAGGTCGCTCCTGCACCCCCTGGATTCGGACCCCGCCTCACGGAGCGGATCAGTATTCCACCGGTCCGACCTATCTCGCCCCCGCCCAGACCTGCTACTCGCAGGGGCGAGTCCTCCAGCTCTCGTCCCGAGCCTGCGACTCTACCGGTGTGGGGTCTCCCAAGACAGGAACGGGATGCTGCGGCCTGGCTCCGAACGCTCACCTAACAGGTGAACGAGCACTCCGCCGCCTTGACGGTGGGAGTCCAAAGGAGAATGTACTTGGGTGATTGCATACTGGATCATCAGTATGCAATTGCCCAACTGAAGAGGGAGTGCTCATACTACAAATGGTTGCTTGACCGGATGGAGAGTCGGGTTCGGGTTATGATGGCGGTGTTAGTGGTGTTGGTGGCGATGTTGGTGGGGTTGGTTTACCACCATGTTTAGTTGTTTTGGGTTGGGGATAGACAGGGACCATTTTTTTGATACTCTGTGTAAGTAGTTAGTGGTGATGCTAACATGGAGTGAATCTTGTTTAGTTATAATACAACCACTGGCCCCTAGGGTGGGTCTCTTTTGGGGCATATCATTATAGATACTTTTGGGTATCATTCAAGCACTGAACCCTTTACGGGTTATGTCGAGATGATGCCGACATAGGGCCCTTGTATTAAAACTTAGTTATGTAATGTTGACTGGAAAGTATGTAAACTGATGTTTGTGTAATATGTATCAATGTTTACTAATGAATGAAATATGTATTGTGTTTTATGATTTGAGATGGTATTGATTATGTGTATTTTCTTGATGTTGTGTAGAATGGCACCGAAACGATCAACGAAAATATCGGAAGTAGATGTGAGCCGTTTGATTGCTCAACAGTTGGAGGCGGCGATACCGGATATAGTATCGCGCATCGCCGCCAGTATTAACAACTCGACCAATCCAACCCCTCCGAGCAATCAAACGCCCATAAATAATGACGGGGAACAAAATGCTAATCCCCCAAGGAATGATAACACGATTCCGAGTAATGACGCACCGCCTAGGGTGGTCGTTACAGACAGTAATGGCCCTATACCTACGGTAGAGACGAACCGTACTGAACCGATTCGTGCATCCAGGGGATGTTCGATCAAGGACTTTATGTTGTGCAAGCCATTAGAGTTTAGCGGGTCTGAAGGACCGAATGGGTTAGTTAAATGGATAGAGAAAATAGAATCAGTGGTGAATATCAGCAACTGTCCCGAGGATTGTATCGTTAAGTACGCCACCTGTACATTCACAGACCATGCCTTGACATGGTGGAACACCATAGTACAGACTCGAGGTCAGGCGGCGACAAACCACATGACCTGGACGGAGCTTAAGGCTCTTGTGTTGGAACATTTCTGCCCAAAGAATGAATTGCAGAAACTGGAAAATGAGTTGTGGAATCTGGAGATGAAGGGGGCGGACCACTTGGGTTATACCAACCGGTTTAATGAACTGTCACGATTAGTACCGTGGTTGGTCACCCCAGAGACGAAGAGGGTGGAACGTTATATTTGGGGACTTGCTCCAGTAGTGAGGAGTATAGTCAACGCGGGGGGACACCAGACGTATGAAAGTGCAGTGACACAGGCTGGCATTGTCACGTATGATTTCTTACGGAGCGGATCACAAAAGGTGACAGGAGAATCCGCTGGGGGAAAACGGGGTACACATGACCATAGGTTCCAGGAAAAGCAGCAAAGCAAACGAGCTAGGCCCGCTGCCCAGAGCTATGCCATGACTAGTTCGGGCGGAAGGCAAGAACCGCAGAAGGGAACGTTTCCTAAGTGCGGGAAATGTGGTTACCACCATGGTGGCGTGTGCAAAGAAGTGGTACGCCACCGGTGTGGCAGGATTGGACACTACGCACCAAATTGTAAGACAAATCTGAACAACCTGAACCGACAACCGCAACCTATTCGTGCGCAACCATTTAGGACTCAACCAGCCCAACAGCAGAACCCGCAAGGAAACCAGATGGTGACCACTAGCCGTGCTTGCTACGAATGCGGTAGCACGGATCACTTCAAAAGGAACTGCCCGAAACTGAACCAGGGAGGAAACGGGAGACAACTCACGGGTCAGGCATCGTCGTCCAATCCGGCGCGAGGCCGAGCATTCGTGATGGGGGCGAACGAGGCACGCCAGGACCCCAGCGTAGTGACAGGTACCTTCCTCGTCTCTGATCATTACGCTTCTGTATTATTTGATACAGGCGCCGATAGAAGTTTTGTCTCCGTTAGATTCCTTTCGATAGCAAACCTTCCTATTGGTGAAACCATAGAACCTTACACCGTAGAAGTCGCTAACGGTAAAAACATGATAGTTAATCGGATAGTTCGGAATTGCCCTTTTATTCTGAACGAACAATCCTTTCTGATTGACTTGTTACCGGTAGAATTGGGTAGTTTTGACGTGATAGTGGGAATGGATTGGTTGGCACGTAACAGGGTAGAAATAAACTGTGAAAAGAAAATCGTCAAGATCCGGGGGTCGGATGACGAGGAGGTATTAGTGCATGGAGAAAAATCCGGCACCATGATACCATTTATATCCCACCTCAAGGTGTTAAAATATATACGTCAGGGATGTGTGGCGTATCTAGCGAGCCTGACGGCCGCTGATTCTGAGGAAAAACGGGTGGACGATATTCCCGTGGTACGCGAATTTCCACAAGTTTTTCCAGAGGAACTTCCTGGATTACCGCCAACCCGACAGGTCGAATTCAGAATCGATCTGTTACCTCAAGCTGGCCCTGTTGCTAAGGCGCCCTACCGACTTGCACAATCCGAGATGCAAGAATTATCCAACCAGTTGCAGGAATTGTTGGATAAAGGATTTATACGCCCCAGTTATTCCCCGTGGGGTGCACCTGTTCTATTCGTGAAAAAGAAGGACGGGAGCCTTATAATGTGCATTGATTACAGGGAATTGAACAAGTTGACAATCAAAAATAGGTATCCTCTCCTTCGAATCGATGATCTGTTCGACCAACTACAAGGTGCGAGCTACTTTTCAAAAATAGATCTTAGATCGGGATACCATCAGGTTAGAATACAGGAGGAGGATATCCCAAAAACCGCATTCCGGACTCGCTACGGCCATTACGAGTTCTTAGTTATGCCTTTTGGACTAACAAATGCGCCAGCAGTATTCATGGATCTCATGAATCGAGTCTGTAAACCCTATCTCGACAAATTCGTCATTGTATTTATTGACGATATTTTGATATACTCGAAGAGTAAAGAAGAGCACGAGCAACACTTAAAGTTAGTTTTAGAGTTCCTGGATCAGGAGAAGTTATATGCAAAATTCTCCAAGTGTAACTTCTGGTTACAAGAGGTGCAATTCCTCGGTCACGTTATTAACCACCAAGGAATACACGTTGATCCGAGTAAGGTTGAAGCAATTAAGAATTGGCAAGCGCCTAAATCTCCAAAGGAAATCCGCCAATTCTTAGGCTTAGCTGGATACTATCGTCGATTTATAGAGAACTTTTCCAGCATCGCCCAACCTTTAACCCTCCTGACTCAAAAGGATCGGAAGTATGAATGGGGTGAAGAGCAGGAAACGGCGTTTCAAACGCTAAAACAAAGATTGTGCCAAGCGCCAATCTTAAGTCTCCCCGACGGAGACGATGGTTTTGTCGTGTATTGTGACGCATCCCGGAGAGGGTTAGCATGCGTATTGATGCAAAATTGTAAGGTTATAGCCTATGCTTCTCGACAATTAAAAGTTCACGAGAAAAATTACACTACTCGTGACTTAGAACTGGGAGCAGTTATCTTCGCACTTAAAATCTGGAGACATTATCTCTACGGTACAAAGTGCACCATCTTCACCGATCATAAAAGTTTGCAACATATATTCGATCAGAAAGAACTGAATATGAGACAACGAAGATGGGTCGAATTATTAAGCGACTATGACTGTGACATCCGTTATCACCCCGGCAAGGCTAATGTCGTAGCCGATGCCTTGAGTAGGAAGGATCGGGTTAAGCCATTGCGAGTGCGAGCGCTGGGGATGATAGTCCAGTCGAGCCTTTCGGATTTGATTCGAGTCGCTCAACGCCTCGCGTTGAAAGAGGAACAATTGGAAAAAGAGGGACTTTACGGTAACGAGAAGAATTTCGAACAGCGTGTGGACGAAATTCTCTATTTCAAAAATCGGATTTGGATTCCGACCCTCCATGACCTTCGTGAATTAATCATGGACGAAGCACATAAAATGTACAAGGATGTGAAAGAATTTTACTGGTGGCCAGGTATGAAAAAGGATATAACCACATACGTCGGCAAGTGTACGACGTGTGCGAGAGTTAAGGCGGAGCACCAGAAACCCTCGGGAATGTTACAACAACCGGAAATTCCCGAATGGAAATGGGAGCAAATCACGATGGATTTCGTGACACACCTCCCTAAGACATCCCGGGGACATGATGCAATTTGGGTAATCGTGGATCGATTAACCAAATCGGCACATTTTATTCCGATTAGAAATAATTATAACACCGAGAGACTTGCGCAAATTTATATAAATGAAATAGTGTCTCGTCATGGCATCCCCATCTCGATCATCTCCGATAGGGATAGCCATTTCACCTCCAAACTTTGGCAAGCTGTCCAAGAAGCATTGGGAACACGTATTGACCTAAGCACAGCTTACCACCCTCAGACCGACGGTCAGTCTGAAAGGACCATCCAAACTTTGGAGGATTTGCTTCGTGCCTGCGTACTGGACTTTAAGGGAAACTGGGATCAACATCTCCCACTCGTTGAATTTTCCTATAATAACAGTTACCATAGCAGTATAAAGGCAGCACCTTATGAAGCATTGTATGGACGGAAGTGCCGATCACCACTTTGCTGGTCTGAAGTGGGTGACTCGCAGGTCATTAGATCGGATCTGGTCCAGGAGACGACCAGCAAGATTCTTGAAATTAAGAACAACCTGAAAGCCGCGCGGGATCGGCAGAAGAGTTATGCCGATACCCGTCGAAAACCGTTGTCATTTGAGAAGGGGGAAAAGGTATATTTGAAAGTATCACCCTGGAAAGGAGTGGTCAGATTTGGAAAGGCGGGGAAGTTGGCCCCTAGATATATTGGACCATTCGATATTACTGCGAAAATCGGTCCTGTAGCATACCGATTAGAACTGCCTGATGAACTGAGTGCAGTTCACAACGTGTTTCACGTGTCGAACCTGAAACGGTGTCTGTCGGATGAGACATCGGTATTACCCTTAGAGGGTGTTCAAATAAATGATAAGCTCAACATTGTGGAGGAGCCCATAGAAATAGTAGACGGGAAAATCAAGCAACTTAGACACAATAAGATCTTGTTGGTCAAAGTTAGATGGAATTCGCAACGAGGCCCAGAATTTACTTGGGAACGAAAGGATGAATTTCGGAAGAAATACCCCCACCTATTTCCTCAAAAGGAAGTAGTTGACGTGTAAAATTTCGAGGACGAAATTTTTATAACGGGGGGAGAATGTAACGATTCCGGCAAATTCAGATATACCCTAGCCGGTATATACTATTTACGTGTCATTTAATATTGATTATATGAGTTATAGTACGTTTATACGAGTATATATGATTCATGGTACGAATCATACTCGATTATATAGTGAATCGTATTGGAATTACAATTAACCAATGAACGATTATTGAAACCCGAACGAATCAGGAATTACATTATAGACGAAGTATATAATGTTTAGTGATGTTTACGAAGTATTAATGCTTCGGGATAAGTGAATTATAGCACAGAAAAAGGATTTCGATTTATTAGTACGTCGGTACGATAAACGAAACCTTTAACATCAAACCAAGCAAGAGACGATCGATCAAGCCGAAAAAGATGCGTAATTATTAATAATATGATGTTTTAAGTCAATAAACGTCATGGGTTAAGTTTTTAAGGTTTTTAAGTCGGTTTTATGTAAATTTTATTTTAACCCGAAAAACGACCATTTTGGGCTCGTTTTAAACCGAATTACGCGTTTAAACGAGAAACAAACTGAACCAGATTATCCACAACATTATCCGGAATTGCGTAATCCGAATATGTGGCTTAGAATGGACTTGTGGGTCCCACCCCACCCCATATGGTGGACCGATCGGCCCACCCTATCCATTATTATCAATTCATTTTTCTTTTTTACACCATCAAAACTCTCCCAAATCTTTCCATACATTCAAGTGTTCATCAAATCCATCCCTTTTAACCAAGAATACAAGGTATAACACATGTTTTGATGCTTGAATCTTGTTTCTAACTTCATGATCTTGAGAAAAGGAGGTTTCAAATGTAAAAATGGGTGAAAACCCGGGTTGAAACCGATTCTCGCATGATCTAGTGATGTATACAAGTTATACAAAGGATCTTGATCCAAGTGATGAGTTAAAAGAGTTTAGAATGAAATTTTACGGTTGAAATCTTGTAAAATGAGTTTCTATGTGAAAGACGGGTGAAAATTCGAGATGAAACCGACTCTTGCATGATCAAGAGATGTATACAAGTTATACAAGGGATCTTGGTCCAAGAAATAAGTAAAAAGAGTCGAGAACGGATTTTTTACGGTTAAAACCTTTGTTTTTATATCAAAACCGACACTATGAAAGAAATGGTTTGATTGTTGGTGTAACTTGCTTGGTATAGTGTTATTGTGCTTGTAAGTGTTGTATCTAGTGGCTAGCAAAGGCTAGAAACCAAGATCTTTGCGATCTAACGCTAGAAAACACAAGATAGTTCGGTTTTCGCGTGGTTTATGTATTTTGGACAGATTGTAGTACACTTAGAGTCAGGTCACGAAATTTCACAGAGATGATCTACACATGAAAATATGAGATCTGTGAATTTTTGGTAATTTTTGGATAAAGGATGAATATTTGGTGAATTTAATGCTCGGTTTTGGCCAAAAATGGTGAAAAATAGCTAAACTTGATGAAAAATTCTGGAAAATTTAGGATAAGCTTTTTATAACATATAAAAGTCACACACAAAATTTGAGCTCAGTTGGAGAAGTCTAAAGGGACTTTTCGGTAAAACGAGTTCTAGGGCTTTCTAGCTCGGTTTTTGTTAAAATGGCTTGAAAAATGAGTTTTGGGTTCTGGAAAAATGCCAGGGAGTTATGAGGATGGCAGGGATCATCCCGGAAAAATTTGGGATTTTTCTAAAGTCTTTTAGTATTTTTGACATATTTAGTGTTTTAATGATGATTAAAAATAGATAAATAAATGTAAATATAAAAAAAAATAAATCTGTAAAATTTTTATAAAATTTCTTACTGTCAAAATAAGTTTTGTGCAAAATTTCAAGACCCGAGACTAAACGGGTAATTAATTGTGCTAAAAAGAACATAAAAACAAATTTTTAAAGCTTAAAACGTGTAAACTGGCAAAACTCGCATAAGCGAGCTGACTGGTATATAAAAACCTAAAAATGGACCATTTTCATAATACTAAGTAAATTAAATAAAAGTAAATCATCCGAAAATAATTCGGATGATTTGGGTAATTTTACCCGATTTTACTGTTTCCGACACCTAAATGACGGAAACGGGCCCCGCGGCCAAACGGGGTGACCAAACCGAGCTCTAATTTCATCACTTTAACTAAAATAACAGTCAAATACCATTTTTGGGTCGGTTGTGAACAAACTCATTTTTGAAACTAAAAACGGATAATCGTGCTAGGCACGCAAATCAAGGAAAACATAAAAATGATAATTTTGACTGTCAGACTCTAAGTAATGTCACAATCTGGGTCCTTAGAAGTGTCACCGGGTTAACATTGTCCCCGGATCGAGTACAGTAATGGGTTAACAATGTCCCCAGATGTACCGATTGACACGTATTTAATTTATGGGAATTATATAGTAACGACTAGATATTATATTACAGATCCAGGCTTATAGCAGTTCATTGTATCACGTCCCGACTCACAGAAAGGTGAGTTTTCACGAGCCCCTTTTACTGAACTGTTTTAAGTATTTTCCCGGGGCGGAAAGCATGTCTTTATTAAAGTATTTAAGTACATACCGATCGTATGGAAACACTTGTATATTTATATATATATGATTTGATGCACAGAATATATAAATTGTTTATCGTGTGGAATTGTTCTGGGGTAACATAGTTCCCAGAGGTTATTATTGTTCTGGGGTAACAAAGTTCCCAGAGGTTATTATTGTTCTGGGGTAACATAGTTCTCAGAGGTTATTATTCTTCTGGGGTAACATAGTTCCCAGAAGATTAATGGAAATGTTCTGGGGTAACATAGTTCCCAGCATAATTATATTACTAATAAATGATTATTAAAATGATTTGTCAGTGTTTATTTAAATTAGTGAAACTCACCAACTATTCGTAGTTGACCCGTTTTCTTTACATGCTTTCTAGGTATGCCCAAGTTGGAATGATTGATATGTGCTTAATGATCTGTGCTACTTGTTGGAAGCTTGCTGATCTATATTTTGTAATGAATATATTAATGTCTTATCGGTAAAACTCGTGTGTAACACCTAGACAGTAACGAAACTAGCAACAATGTAATATGATATAAATTAATGTAGTGGTATTTTCTTTATAAGCAATGCTGTTGATATCAGATGTGTCTGTTGCATCCCGTGTACGTTTCCGCTGCGGTTACGGGGTGTTACAATAGATTCACCTAAATCATATTCAAGTAAGGTACTTTAAGGGGATGATGTTATTAAATGGCGCTTCGTCATACTTATTAGGGGTAGTAAACCGTTGTTAAGTGGTATTTGCTACTTGCATCAATCTTCTATGCACCTTGTGAAAGTGGGAGATTGTTGGAATCGGTCTGCCCAAAACACATATTAGAGTTGATGTGGCTAGTACATTATGATCCAAGTCGGGTCATACCCAATAACAAGCTAGACAAACACCACAATATTTATTTAAGATATGATCTAACAAATAAATATCAACACTTAGAATATTTGGAAATTAGGTTTCTAAATATTTTCACTTTTGTAATAAGTAAATTAAATGGATAATTTATGTTATGCGAGATTTTGCATTTTGCATATTACTTTTAATGTTATTTAAGTTGGTTAAATAACAATATGCAAGACTAATTGCATTTTGCATATACGATGTTATTTAAGTTGTTTAAATAACAATATGCAAGACTAACTGCATTTTGCATTTTGCATTTTGCATACACGATGTTATTTAAGTTGGTTAAATAACAATATGCAAGACTTACTGCATTTTGAATTTTGTATATACCATGTTATTTAAGTTGGTTAAATAACAATGTGCAATGCGTACTGGATCTTTCATGTATTGTTATGATATAATATAAGTAAATAAAATAGATTACTTGAGTTTTGAAATTGGGTGGGAACCCATGTGAGCTGCCACTTTCCCCCCCTCTCTCTCCTCACTTAATTATTTTATTTATTTCCAAGACATGCACAAGATTTCATTGGCAGATTTGTGTGGTGCATTGGTTACTCATAACTCTCTCTATCTCTCTCTCACACACACACACAAGTTACAAGTAAACTATCCTTTTCCTCTGTCTAATTTTGGCTAAGGGAAAGAACAACAAGAAGGAGTTTTCAATTGTAAATCCTAGCATAACAAGGTGTTTGTTGAAAGCTTGAAGGATATACAAGCTTGAGGTTCTATCTTGAAGACTCGCCATTCATATCTTCATCTCCTTCATTTTCTCGGACTCTTGAAGGTAGTATGCTAAGATAACCCTATGGTTGTTTATATTGGTAAGCATGCAAATTTGTATATGGATCCGGGGCTTGGGTTTTGCATATAAAATCGGTTTTATATTAATCTAATTAACAAGATTTAGAACTTTATTCCGCTGCATTTTCCATATAAATGGGTTTATATGACTTTGATAATCTTGTTAAAACTCAACATGAAGTCAATTTGGGGTGATTTGGAGAAAAACAAATAAGCTTTAAGAAGAGATATGAGACATCATGGTGCATTAAGTGTTATCCATTTATGTATTATGCAAATAATTGAACCTTAAACATATCACCAATGTGATGAAATTCATGCTAAGTCACTACCTGGTATTAATGTGCCTGATTTGTCATAATAATACTGAGAATGAAGTATTGAAAGGTGATTTAATTAATATCTTCCCATGTTGAGATATTTTCATAAAAGAAAATTAATAAACTAAAATTTTATCTCAAAATGCATCATTTTCTCTTAAACTTTTACTCTTCAAAGAAAATGGTTGTTTAAATTTAAAGTTTAAGTCAAAGGGTTGACCAAATAGCAAATCAACTTCAAAATGTCTTATTAATTGATGATTTGTCTATTCTTATTATGTTTTATAATTACTAAGTAGCTTCGAGTATACTTTAGTGATTTTTTATGGATATGTGTTTTTCGAGTATACTTGAATGCTTATTTGATGTTTATCTCCTTCGAGTAAACTTGATGAACTTTCGAGTAAACTTGATAAATTATTGATGTGATTATGTTTTTGATTATTTCTGACTACTTCATTTTCAAGTATAAGTGTTTTCGAGTAAACATTGATTCTCGAGTACACTTTATGCTTGTAGCACACTTATATGTTAATATTTTGACATTCTAAGTGTCCTCAAGCATACTTGATACTTTTTAAGTGTTTTCGAGTGAACTTTGATTCACGAGTACACTTTATGATCGTTGCACAATTTTATGTTAAAATTTCACATTCTAAGTGTTTTCAAGCATACTTCATGTTTCATACTTGATTAATTTTCGAGTAAAATTTATTCTTCGAGCATACTTGGTTATGTTTCTTAGGACCAAGTTAACTTATTACCTGATTAAGTTGATTTTCGAGCAAACTTAGGTATAGTACCTTGCTCGAGCAAACTCTGTGATTGAAAAAATTGAAAATGGGGTTTTTGACAATATTTAGATATCAAAAGACAAAAAGCGTTTACAACTCGCTTTCAAACACAAAAAAAGGTACAATATAAAAGGAAGACTTAGAAAATTTTCATTCACTTTTCCCTCTTTCCACTATTACACCCAGTTTGGTCGTCCTGTAGTTATTGAATCGTTGCTTGCTAAATTGCTCTAAAATTTATCATCTGCTCTAATTCCGCCTTGGTAAGCTTTGATTAAATAATTTCCATCACTCATTATGTGGGTTAGAAATTTAACTTCAGTTTTTCTAACGTCCATGTTTATGTGTTGGTTATAAATTGTTGAATAACGGGTTCATAAAGACTATCCTTTTATGCTTTCTTTTTCAATTATTTCTACATGCATGTTCAAATTATACCAAATTGACTAATTTTTAATTTGAATGTGTGTTTGTTTATGTGTGTGCAGATATGGCGCACAAGTTTGAGCCAAAAGACAATATGTGTGTCTTTCTCCAAATAACTGAGGAGAATCGTCCGTTGGAACTTATGATAAATTGGCTAAATAGGTCAAACTTGCGGTTTGCTCTCATAGAAAGCCCAATAATATACAAAAATCTACCCACAGACTTTTGGAAAATAGCACAACATATTGAAGATGTAAATGGGAGAAGAATAGAGGCAACATTGCTTGGGCGTGAAGTGTAAATAAATGAAAACTAATCCTTGCGAGTTTACAACTGAATGACAACTCTATTGTACAAATGTCATATTCACTAGCAAAGGTTGTTAAGGATCTTTCAAGAGACCATGGGCTATCAAGGAAGCATCAACGAGGGGCAATTCCAAAAGGGAATTTTTCCATTAATATACCGGATCTTGATACATCACATTATTCAAACCATGTCTTTGAGAAGGGGCACATGGACCTTATGAGCAGGGAGATGGCAACAACCACTGTAGCTATTTTCAAGAATGATTTTGAAGGAATGGTGACAAATTCAAGGAAGAGAGAAGCTGAAAAAAAACCTCATGTAACCTAGGTTTCTACAGATCATCTTTAATACGTTCCATCCAGATTTGTCAACTACTGGTGCAACACTTGTTCTCCAAGATCCAAATGTATACAAGAGAATCAGTAGGTTGGGGGCAACAAGTCATTCTAATCAAGAGGTTACCTTTGATATATTACCATGGGTGGTGAATGATGAGATTGAGGTGATGGAGGTTCCTGCTTCACCATTGGTAAGTAGTGAGGAGGAGAGTAATGATGAAAGTGATGAGGAAAGCAATGAATCAGATGATGATAGTCATGGTGATGAACAAGGGAGATGAGCTTATTGTTAAGGAGAATGTAGTTGTAGTTCAACCACAGGTTGATGAGGAGGTAGTATATGATAATGTTATTGCTGATGGAATTAAACATACAACAAACCTTACACCACCTGACTCATCAATTCAACATACCATCCCCACCACACTTACCAATCGAATCGCAGACCAATGAACCTAATATTCTTGATCCAACTGAACCATATATACCTGAATGCATTGTAGCCCAGTTGATAAACCAGCCAAACATACCATACCACTCACTAGACATTGCTCAAACTGACAACTCTTCATCACCATCTACCCAAAACCAAAGCCAAACTCCTTTAGTTCAAACCATAAATTCAATACCACATCTAAGCCCACCTATCATTCGAAGCCCAATCCATAAAACCCCAACTACCCAACCATCTGAACCATAACCATGAAACCTTGATATTTCACCATCCCAATCTCCAAGAATAAATAGTTTGACAAGAAACTTTGACCTCTTAACGGATAACTCTTACTTAAAGACTGAACATTGATTTGGAGATTCTATTGAAAGATGTCCTAAAGGAGATTCAAACCCTGAAATCTGAGGTTGAGAAGACCTCATATGCACAAAACAGGGGGAGAATAGTCTTCTTACTGTTAATACTACTGATAATTCCCTAAAAATGATTGGGATGATTTGTGTTGAAAGTGGATAGGATGAGGAAGAAGAAGAGATGAGGGTAAATAAGAATGTTGCTCATTAGGTAGTAACAGAGGATGAAGAATGTGATGGTGAATGAGAATGTTGAAGAAAATATGGAAATTGATCAAGGTGTTGAAGATGAAGAAATGATTGAAAATGATCAAGGCATTGATATTTTATATGAATATATTAAGGGAATTGACTCCTTATTAACTGCTGAGTAGGAGGTAACTTATGAAGAGTTTGAAGGATTTATTTAGAGAAATAGATGAAATTCCACCTTCTATAATAAAAGTGCTTGGCTTATCTAAACTTATTAATGAAGATTAAGAGAGGAGGAGGGTGAAAGGCAAGGCAGTGGCTAAGAATGAGAGCTAACTGCAACCCTTGAATAAGAAAACTGATGGATCAAATGACCACATTTTGTTAATAAATGACTCTTTTGTGAAAGCCAAATTGTTGCATGATTGAACGAAATGTTTGAAAGGGAATTCTTAAATTATAAGTTAACTGAGAAAGAGATTGATGAACAAAGATTCTTGCTTGAACAATTTGAGATACAAAAGCAACTGAGAATTGATGAAGAAGAGCTTGACCAAGAGGTTCTTGAGGGACTCTTGAAGTTAAAGCAAGATGAAGATGTTGAAAGGGCACTTGTTGTAGTTGTTGAGAAGTTTCAAGCTAAAAAGGAGAAGATTGTAGAAGAGAATGTTGAAGCAACACCAATTTTCGAACCAATAATTTTAGGAAACCTTGATACACAGTTGATGGTTGATTATGATGGTAAGAAGATACAAGATGAAATGGCCAAAGCATCATCTGATAAGGTGATTGCTGATTTGTTGAAAACCATTAATCTGAAGAGAGAGAATGGTCTGTTGTGTTGGTCAATTATGCAAGAAAAAGGAAAAAAGATATGGACCAATCATTCCAAATTTTGAAGAAACCTTCAAGAAGAAGAAAGTGCAAAAGGAGTAGGTGAATATGGAGAAAGAAAAGGAGAAAACAACATATGAACCAATTCATGCAATACCTTTGCAAATGGGATGAAAATATGGTCCTCAATGAACCACAATAGGTGGAATGGAGGGTCTATATGATCTTGAGGAAGAAGGAGAGGGATACAAAGAAGAAGAGGTTGAACATGGTTCACCTCAAATAGTTTTGACTGATGTACATATTGAAAATATTGAAGCAAGAATGGAAGAATTAAGAAGGCAAGATGCAAGGATTGTTGGTTTATTGAGACATGCAATGGACTACGAAGATATAAAGAATCTTTCTAATGAAGATCTTGATCATTTGTTAAAAAAAGGAGAGAAGATGAGAGGAAAAGAAGAGAAGATTAAAGAAGGATATTAAATTTTCATTTGTTTTGTTTAATACAATGCAAATATGATGAGCAACTAAACAAAATGATATATGAAGATATAATAAGCTTAAGTAAGGCATTAAAGGAAAAAGAAGAGGAAATGAGAAAATGAGAGTTGAATTGAAAGCAAAGGTTGATTTGGAGAGAAAATCAAGTGTATATAGAAGATTTGGTGGAAAGGCGGGCTTTCTAGTAGAACATGGTGTTGGTTTTGATATTGTTGAATCTATGACCAAGGAGGAAGTGGAAGAAAAATTTAAAGTCTTGTCTAAGAAAATCCATGATGAAGAAAAAGTAACTGCCAGAAAAAAAGTAGAAAGAGAAAAGTTGGAGAAGGCAGAAAGAGAGAAAAAGGATAAAGAGAGAAAGTGGTTGGCTAATAAGACAAAGGAGAGATTTGCTAAAGAAAATTAAACTACTTTAACTAAATAGGTTGATGGACGCGAGAGGTGTAAACGAAGAAGTAATCAAGCTGACTAGTACTAAAAAAAAGAACTGTATGAATCAGAGTTGGCAAAATATTAGGAGGAGACTAGAACTCAAAATTTCAATGAAGAAACAATAGCATTTGCTAATCTATTACTCAAATTGATACGAAGCCAACTGACACTGAAAAGAGTACAATTGTGAAGTTGGAGAAGGCAGAAAGAGAGAAAAAGGATAAAGAGGATAAAGAGGATAAAGAGAAAAGTTGAAAGAGAAAAGTTGGAGAAGGCAGAAAGAGAGAAAAAGGATAAAGAGAGAAAGAGGTTGGCTAATAAGACAAAGGAGAGATTTGCTAAAGAAAATTAAACTACTTTAACTAAATAGGTTGATGGACGCGAGAGGTGTAAACGAAGAAGTAATCAAGCTGACTAGTACTAAAAAAAAAGAACTGTATGAATCAGAGTTGGCAAAATATTAGGAGGAGACTAGAACTCAAAATTTCAATGAAGAAACAATAGCATTTGCTAATCTATTACTCAAATTGATACGAAGCCAACTGACACTGAAAAGAGTACAATTGTGAAGCCTTTGGAAGATGAAGAAAAGATAGATATATTGAGGCAAATTATGTTGAAGAAGGGGATGCATGCTAAAGTCTTTAATAATTTGGGAAGGCCACAGCTGAAAGAACTATTTAAACAGGAGTTGGTATTGTTTAATGACTTATGTGAAGAAGTTGAACGAAAAAAATCCATGACAAAACAACCCAGTCCTCCTAAATCTATTCCCAAAAGGCATGTGTTACCCTCAAAAGAAAAGATGGACAAAGAAACTATTGATATGATTCAAACCCTGTCCAATTAAGGTTTTGATTATTTGTCCATGATGATGATGAGCAAGGATGATATCATCAAATATTTTAATCCAAGGGACATGTAAGAAGACCTCAAGCACAAAGACATTTTACTTCAAGGGCTTCAACATCAAGAGTTCCCATTCCAACCACCAGGTCCATATTACATAGAGAACAACGTCAACCTTCCAATGTGGACTCACCAAAGAATCTTTACTATGATTCAAGGACCAAGACTCTTAAGGTTACCATGGAAAGTGGTATGTTGAAGACTATAATTTTTAGAGATGATTTCAGGGGGTTTAACAAAGAATAACTAACTAAACTAGCAGATTTACGTCTCTATAATTACCAACAAAGAGATAGATTTGCTTGTGAATAGAGGAATGACTTGTCCAAATATTTGAAAGATCAAGCTATGGCAGGCTTTCCTTTGTTGAAAAAGAAGAGGAAATTGGGATACATTGAAGCAGAAAAGAAGAAAAGACAGAAGAGGATTAGTGAAATAATAATGGCAGAGATCTCTTTTGACAAGACCAAAATTTTGAGTCAAAGATTTGGCATGAAATGTCTTAAGAAAGATTAAGGGAGATTGGAATCTTCTCAACCCTCATTTGAAATGGCTAAGTATCAAAACCGAGCACACTTGGACATCCGAGCAGGGTTTTACTTGTCCTAGCAAGGTATTTTGCCTATCGGGCAAGGTTATCTTCTTGAAGTCTTCTTAAGTGATGATCCGGGCAAGGTTCACTTCGTCTAGCAAAGGTGTTCTTCAAGTCTAGCACAATTTGCTTACAATCAAACCCTTGACTAAACCAAGCTTTTGAAGCCAAGTATTTGGAAGATCTAGCAAGGTTTGATTAATAAACAGTTGTCCGAGCATGCTCGTTGAAAGTAATAAAGAAATATTCTAAGTACTTTCTCCAGCAAGGTTCAACTCCTAGCAAGCTACAGTGCTACCAACACAGTTCAAACAGTGTTACCAGCACACTTTGGTTTGCTTAATAAGTTATTATTTAATGAAGAGTTGAAGGGATTCATGAAGACCAGTTTGCTCGTAGGACTACAACGAGAAAAGTTTTCTATGGTCAAGAAGATTGAAGTCTGCTAGGTGAGTATTTACTTTGGAAAATACTCTAAGTAAATTCTACCCGGAGAACTGTTCACCAGCACACTTCAAGGTTACTAGGTCTGCTCGTAGAAGACAAATGGCATAAAGTGTGCCCGAAGACCTGTTTTTACACTTAGAATGTTTTCGAATATGTAATATGATTATGTACCAATCATTAGGGTTTCTAGAAGGAATAACAGCTGTCAGGTGGTGGTAGGCCTATAAATAAAATAATTTAGGGCACGCCTACCACAGGTTACACTTTTCAGACCTAAGAGAATATTTCTGATATTCACGGCTGTCCTAAGATTAGTACGAATAAACATTCCTTACAAGAAACCCTAATCGATTTACATTTGTATGAAACCTTTCTATAAATGGAAATCTTTTGAGTTATTGTTTGTGTTTGTTACATTTATTAGTCTTTAAGGAACACTTCTGTTTGTTTCTAATTCCGCCGTTAACAAACATTTGTTCTTACCCTAAATGGCACAGTCACCAACATTTTTGTCAACATGGTTTTCTGTGTGGGTTGTGACATTTATTGTGAGTTTGAGCGATCGTTACGGGGCTGGCAAGTGGTATCAGAGCTTGTTTGTTGTTGTTTGGGTGAATAATCGTTGCTTATTGGTGATTGATTGAAGATGAAGAAAGACGTAAGCTAAGTACTGTTCCATTGATTTCTGACGTCAGCAACTCTGTTCTTCGTTATTCTTCCAGATCTGCAAATTTTGGTATCTTCTTTCACTTGCTTTTACTTAAAGTTTGTATTTTTATTACTAGATCTTGCTCCAATCAAATCAGAAACATCATATCTAAAGAATTACTTCTCAGATCTGATTGATTTTTAAATTTGATATTTGACTCTGTTTTTAAGTTTTTCCTATTTTTCTTTAAAATCATTTTACAAAATACCAAAAATATGTGAAGTTGTACATGAAGATCCTAAGCCAATTCTTCTCACAACCAATGCATCTATTGTATATGAATATGATGATTTGCAAGTTGGGTCAGCTTATAGTTCATCATCTAACTAATTACTCTCTTTGATATGTGCAGAAACAGTCCACTCCACTAAATGAAGTATGGTATATGGATAATGGATGTTCTAGGCTCATGACTTGTGACAAGAGGTCACTTGTTAACTATGAAGAGAAGTTTGAGGGTCCAATAGCATTTGGTAGTGATGAAAATGGTGGAAAAATAGTTGGAAAAGGTATCTTGACCAATGGAAAGGTCACATTTGACAATGTTTTCTATGTGGAGGGGCTACAGTATAACCTTTTGAGTATATCACAGATGTGTGATAAGGGTTATAAGGTTGGTTTTGATGACTCACACTGTTTCATCTTAAGACCTGAATTTGTAATCCAACCTGATATGATTATGATAATGGCCCCAAGGAATAGCAATTTATATGAACTTAAAATGAAAGATGTTGTTTCAAGGGGTGGTATATGTTTTGTTTCAAAAGCGACTGAAAATGAGTCAAAATTGTGGCATAGAAAGCTGTGTCATGTCAATCTCAAGAATATGAACATATTAGTCAAAGGTGAGCATGTCATTTGTTTACCCACTAGGGAGTTCAAGTTGGATGAAAAATGTTTCTCATGTCAAAAGGGAAAGCAACACAAGTCTTCACACAAGACTAAACTCATCAACACAATTGATCAAGTACTTGAGATGCTTCACATGGATCTCTTTGGTCCTGTAAGTGTACCACGCATTGGGAAGAAAAGATATTATCTTGTGATCATTGATGATTTCTCAAGATACACTTGGGTTTATTTCCTAAGTACAAAAGATGAGACTGTTGAGTTGATTATGAATTGTGTAACCAGGATTGAGAATCAACTGGATGGAAGGGTTAAAGTAATGAGAAGTGACAATGGTAATGAGTTCAAAAATGGAGTTATGGAAGAATTCTGCAATACAAAAGGAGTACTTCAACAATTTTCAGCTCCTAGAACTCCTGAACAAAATGGTATTGCAGAAAGAAGGAATAGAACACTCATTTAAGCTGCAAGAACCATGCTAGCAGATGCTTATCTGTTGGAATCTATCTGCCCAAGACACATATTAGAGTTTATGTGGCTAGTACGTATTGATCCAAGTCGGGTCATACCCAATAACAAGCTAGACAAACGCCACGATAATTGTTATTAGATGTGATCTAAGCAATGATTATCAACACTTATATATTTGGAAATGGGTTTTCTAAGTATTTGCAATTGTGTGTTAAGTAAATTATTTGGATACTTTATATTTGAGAGAAATATTATTTATTTGGATAAATAATAATAAAGGTTAAAATAAGAAATAACAAAAGCTTTGGGTTTTTGGTTTTGGGGGAAAACCCCTTAAGGGGGGGCGGCCCCTCACTCTTCTCTCTCTCTCTCTCTCCCCTTTTGTTGTTTTCTCCAATACATGCAAGGATCTCTATTGGGAGATTACTTCTTCTTGGATGCAACAATTTACACCTTCTCTCACACACACACTCTCTCTACCTCTCGGCCGAAATCCAAAAGCAAGAACAAGAGATTGCATCAAGTGTTGGACCCTAGGAACCAAAGGCGTTTGCTGAAGCTTGTCGGGTATACAAGCTTGAGGATTCCTTTCCTTGGATTCTAGCCGTTCATAACCTTCATCCCTTTCCGTTTTCTGGACTTTAAGGTATGTATGTTAAACTCCCTATGGTTGTGTTCTTGATAGCTTGATAATCGTATATGGATCCTAGATTGGGTTTAACATAAATCGGTTTATGTGTAATGGCAAACAAGATTTCAAACTTATATTTTCTGCTGCGTTTTTCCTTAATAAATGGTTGTTTTGGACTTTGATAATCTTGCTAAAACCCAACAATGGCATCAAGAGCCGCTTATACGATTACATGCTTCAAAATGGGTTCTAAAGTGCTCGGGTTTAATGGTATTTGTTACCATTTTGGCCGAGAACTTTAGGCATTTTGGTTGCCCCTTATTTTTCCAAGTTTGTGCCATACATGCATGTGGTAAAAATCTGGAAAATTAGTCATTTTGGTTGCCAAATTTTGTTTGGGCTGAAACTGTGTTCTTCAGCTTTTGCCGAGAACTCAATGATAGAAAACCATAGTTCTCAGTCTAGCCGAAGACACCTGAAACCCTATTCTTGGTTGGCCGAGAACTCATGGTTGGGAACCATGAGATTTCGGTTGACCGAAAACATGTTCTCGGTTGGACCGAGAACTCATGATGATAAATCATGGTTCTCGGTGTTGACCGAAAACAACTTCTCGTTTTGACCGAGAACAATAGGTTCTCAGTGAACCAAAGCTTCCGGGCCGAAAACTCTGAAGCTTTGGTCTTCTGGCCGAGAACTATGTGTTCTCTGTTTTAGGCCGAGAAATAAGGGTAAGGGGAACCATTTCTGGTCAAGGGTTGACTTGCCTAGTCAAAGGTTGACCTGTTTGTGTGGATGTTCATTACCAAGCCATGACCTTGTGTATATTGAAGAATTATCGTTTGTGATTTATACATTAAGATGTAATATTCCTTATTCGGGTTGTAATTTATTTATTCTTTCAAATGGTTTGTAATAATAAGTAGAATAGTCGTATTTCTTTTATTGGACAAAATGTATTAGGATATATATTTTGTAAAAGAAGATGCAACTACAACACCCTTTTGGGAGCCCAAGTGAAGAGTAGGATCACAACAAGAAGTGAACGCTTGAAGCATAAGGATGCAGAGTCATGTGGGAGTTCACCATCTTCTACCTTGTGTCATACTCGTCCCTTAGGAGAGACCTTTTGACCCACTTGTTTCGGTCAACAAGTGTTGTCTATCTAGGTGGCTATGGTTATGAACATGTATTTGTATTTTATGCTTGCTTGGTTGTTTTAGTTTTATTGTTTTATCATGTATGGATGTTACAATTAAAATCGACAACTAGCATAAAAGTGATTCCTTTGAAATTATTAAGTGATAAAATTGGTTTTATTAACTATTAATGATTTCATAATAAAATGGGTTTTATTAAAAGGAATTTGAAATTGGTTTTCAAAGGTACCATACATTTGAATGCATGCAAATGAAAGGTATATTAAATAGTTTTCCAATCTAGAATTTTGAAAACTAAATCCCTTTTATAAACAAGTTGAACCCATCCTTTTACACAACACTTAAGTCACTTGTAGACTTGATGGTGGGATAGGGTCACCTAACCACATTTAAGAAAACTTGTGATCTTAAGGTGGTTTTTCAATGCTTTTGGCTTTAAGGTCACCTAACCAATTGTATGTGTAAACTCACACGTGTGTGTAAGTAGGACGACTTGATTTGGAAACCATGAATATAGGGTCACCTTAACATGGCATTCAAAGGTGTTGATGTGATTAAACATACCAACTAAACATATGATGTTTAACCAATCACATAAAACTAGAAATTGCAAAGGGTTGCAATCGTCATACGTTGACTACCTTGTTAATTTGAATAGTAGGATAAAGGTCACCTAACTACTATTTGAATGAAACGTTGGATTCTAGATTTTAATCATTAATTGTCTTGGAGACATTAAAGGGTATTAAAGATTAAAATTTTATTAATATCGAAAATACTAAATTGAACTTTGTTAAACTCTTTTATAGATGGCCGCAAACAACGCACCGAACGCAATTATCCCTCACGTGCATAATCTATCACTAAGATCCACTCTGGATAAGGATCGTCTAAACTTTAACAACTTCATGGACTGGTATCGAAACTTGAGAATTGTTCTCAAGCAAGAAAAGAATTCTTATATTTTAGACGACCCTATTCCCGATGAACCCGATGTCAACAACTTGGATGCCTATGCGGATTGGCTCAAATACACCGAGGATTCGGTGCAAGTTTTTTGCCTCATGTTGGAGACAATGATTCCCGAGATCCAAAAGGATATCGAGAATCATGGGGCGTATGACATGATTACCCAGCTTAAGGAAATGTTCCTTACTCAAGCTAGGGTTGAGCGTTTCGAAACGGTTCGAGCGCTTCATGCATGTCATATGGAAGAAACCGAATCTGTGTCATCTTTTGTGCTTAAGATGAAAAGCCACATTGATCGGCTTGAACGGCTTAACTGTCCCGTCTCAAAGGAGTTAGCCACGGATTTGATCCTAAATGGCCTAACTAAGAGATTTGAGACATTCGTTATGAACTACAACATGAACGGATGGGACAAAAGCATTGGTGAGCTTCACGCAATGCTTAAGAAATCCGAGGCTGGCATGGGTAAAAAGGTTTTACCCATTCTTGCGATCAATGAGGGTGGCTCAAAGAAGAGGCATCACCCTGAACCCAAAGCAACGGTTGCTATGGGTAAGGGGCAAGTCAAGAAAGGGTTGAAGGGAAAGGCAAAGGCGGAGCCAAAACCAAAGAAGCTAAAGGTTAGCGCTGAGGATCCGTGTTTTGGTTGTGGGGAGATAGGTCACTGGATGAGGAACTGTCCGACCTATCTCAAAGAGTTGTAAGCTAAGAGGGATGCGGGGCAAACCTCAGGTACAACTTTCATGATCCACATTGATCTTAATATTATTTCTTCTAACACATGGGTATTGGATACCGGATGTGGAACTCATATCTGCAATTCATTGCAGGGGTTCAAAAGAAGAAATGATGTGAAGAAAGGAGATATAAGTCTCTTCATGGGCAATGGAGCAAAGGTTGACGTCCAAGCCCGAGGAGATTGTGTTTTAAAGCTTCCAAATGGTTTGGAAATTGTCTTGAAAAACATTTTATATTCCCCTAGTTTGACTAGGAATATTATCTCTGTTTCTGTATTAAGACAATCTGGTTATGATTTTAAGTTTGTTGACAATGGTATTTATGTTTTCATGGATAATGTCTTTTACTTTAAAGCGATGTCGTTTAATGGCATTTATGAATTAATTCATGATGACTCATACATTAATAACTCGTTGTACCAAGCTAACACCAAAAGACTCAAAGTGGATTTGAGTAATACTTTTCTTTGGCATTGTCGACTTGGTCACATAAACAAGAATCGCATTCATACACTTCGAAAGAATGGTCTTTTGAAATCAAATAATGATTCATTTGATGAATGTGAATCTTGTTTATTGGGAAAGATGAGCAAAGAGCCCTTTAATGGTACAAATGAAAGGGTGAAAGACTTATTAGGTATCATACATTCGGATGTATGTGGACCTTTTAGGACAATGATAAGAAATGGTGAAAGATAGTTCATTACCTTTACCGACGATTATAGTCGCTATGGGTATGTGTTCTTGTTAAGACACAAAAAGGAGGCCTTTGAAATGTTCAAAGTCTTCCAAAATGAAGTACAAAATCAACTCAACAAGGCAATCAAAGTACTACGTTCCGATAGAGGAGGTGAATACCTCAATGATGCGTTTCTAGAACATCTTAGGAGTTGTGGGATTGTCTCACAACTTACTCCACCTGGAACACCACAACATAATGGTGTGTCCGAAAGGAGGAATCGAACTTTATTGGATATGGTTCGATCCATGATGGCTAGAAGCTCGTTACCTCTATCATTTTGGGGTTTCGCTGTGATCTCCGTAGCCCGTATTTTAAATATGGCGCCAACCAAGAAAGTGGATATGACACCTTTTGAAATATGGCATGGAAAGGCTCCATCATTATCATATTTAAAGGTATGGGGTTGTGAGGCTTATGTTAAGATCTACACCCCAGACAAACTCGAAAGCCGATCCACCAAGTGTATATTTGTGGGATATCCCACAGATTCGATGGGATATTATTTCTACAATCCAAACTAGCATAAAGTGTTTATAGCTCGGAAGGCAAAGTTCTTGGAAAGAAGGTTCCTTATGGAAGGAACTGACAGAACTGTGGAACTCAAGGTGGATTGAGAACCACAAGCCGATACACGTTTGATTGACACTAGCAATCAACAAGAGGTTGTTGATGATAATCAAATGGTTGATCAAAACACACAACACGTTCGCAAATCTTGTAGAATTAGCACTCCACCTGAAAGATATGAATTTTTCATGGATGGATGCTATGTGGTGGATTCCGACGAACCAACCACATACCGAGATGCAATGTCACAATCTGATTGTGATAAATGGCTGGAAGCTATGAACGTTGAGATGCAATCCATGCATGACAATCAAGTATGGGACTTAGTTGCTCCACCGCTAAATTCCAAACTGGTTGGAAGTAAGTGGGTTTTCAAGAAGAAGACTGATATGCATGGAAACTTGGATACTTATAAGGCTAGACTTGTAGCAAAAGGTATCACTCAAACTCAAGGCTAGACTGATATGCATGAGTAATAAATAGACCGTTTATACCAAACGATATCCGAAAAATCCGATAATTTTTCCAAGTGATCTAAATATCATTACATAGCCCCTGAAAAATCTCCAGAATCTAACTCTTTGGCCAAAATACCTTTTTTGCGCGTTTTCGGCTATTAATACTCGGTTAAAACACAATTGCACAAATAATACTTAAACATCTCCAAATGTTCTCAGACTTTACCAGTTATCTTAATATAGATTTTATGGGTTCCAAACCAAATTTCATAATTTTTCATGAAGTTTACCTATTTTTACCGAATAAACGCCAATAAACGGTAATAAATTCGCCAAATATTCCCCGTTAGTCGAAAAATTACCAAATTTGAACAGGGACTCATTTTAATTATCCCTAATGTCCCTGAAAATTTTCACAAGCTAACAACAAGAACGTCACAACCTAATACTAAACAGCCCCTAAACGAGTGTTACGGGTTTACCTTGTCGGTTTTCGATGAGTTTTGCTAGCTTAAACGACTTTCCGGGTCTCGGGTTGCAAACTCAGTGTATCTACATATCATATAACATCAAACCAAGTATAAATCATCCATTGAACAGCCTTGTTAACAAGGGTTTCGGTTTTGGTTTCAAACCAAACTTTCAAACCGTAAAAACGTCGTATTCATGTTCTAATCCGCGTTTTTGACCAAAAACAATATGTTTCTTCTTTGTAGACATTTTTAACATCAATACATGATTTTACTTGATTTTTATGATTTTTGGATGGTTAAACATGTTTAAAACTAATCAAGACATGTTTATAAGATTGTAACATGATTAAAACTCAATCAAAAATTCATAAGAAATAAGGTTTTACCTTGGTTTTTTTGCAGGGTTTTGGAGGCTGAAATATTTGGCCAGAAAGTGGTTTTTAGGATTAGTATAAAATGGGTCTTGAAGGTTCTATATATATAATATATATTAAGTGGGGAAAACCCCTTAACTTGCGGCCGGGATTATAAAGGGTCCATTGGGCCTCTTTTTGGCCCAATGGTGCCTTGGTTTTCGTTCCACACTTAAACCTCGGTCCAAAATTTAATTCGGGTCCGGTTTTTCATAAGAAAATTAATTCGAGTGCGGAAAACAGCGCGAAAACGAGTGTTTTTCAGCTTCTTTTTGTAAAATAAGAAAAACGTACTGACTCGTTGTAAACATCCAAAATATTTTCACGGATTGCCTAGAACATGTCATATAAGTGTTTTATAAATCTTTTTCAGCTTAACGGATGCTACAATGCTCGTTTTGATGTTAACGACTGTGTTTAAACTTATAGCGTATCAATAAACGAAACCTTTTTCGTTTAAAGAGTTTTAAACGTACTGGGGCCTAAATATCAATATGTTAGACTCTACAATATATCTACAACTCGTATTTGACCCCTCAGTATATATACGGGTCATAATTAGTTTCGGTCGGTTACTCGTTTAAGCACTATGAATTAACCGATTTATCGTTTACTTGTTACGTAGTGAATATAGTATACCTCGTTTTGTCACGAATGTCACAATAAGGATATTGTTTGCCATAGCCGCATATTATGACTATGAGATATGGCAAATGGATGTCAAAACTGCTTTTCTAAATGGCCATCTTGAGGAAGATGTCTACATGGTTCAGCCTGAAGGTTTTGTCGATCCACAACATCCTAATAAAGTGTGAAAGTTAAAGAAATCAATCTATGGGTTGAAACAAGCATCTAGGAATAGTGCTCAGTTCTAAGGGTAGTTTTAATCGGTAAGCTACGGGACCAATTTTGCAATAATCTCGAAAGGACCAGTGTATCTCGGGGCTAATTTACCGGTCTTTCCAAACCTTATAACTCCTTTCCACGGCGATACTTTCAAAAACACCTTGTCGCCTATTTCAAAAGATAACGGTTTTCTACGAATATCGGCATAACTCTTCTGTCGGTCCCGGGCGGCTTTCAACTTTCGTTTAATCTTGTAAATTTTATCGGTTGTTTCTTGAATCAAATCGGATCTTGAAATTTGAGTATCACCCACCTCTATCCAACAAAGTGGCGATCTACATTTTCGCCCGTATAAGGCTTCATAAGGTGCTGCTTGTATACTACTATGGTAACTGTTATTGTAAGAAAACTCAATGAGTGGGAGGTGTTGATCCCAGTTGCCTTTGAAATCTAGTACACAAGCACGAAGTAAATCTTCTAAGGTTTGGATAGTTCGTTCGGATTGACCATCTGTTTGGGGATGGTAAGCGGTACTCAGGTCTATTCGGGTTCCCAGAGCTTCTTGAACTGCTTGCCAGAAATGTGAAGTAAAGTGACTGTCTCGATCGGAAATAATCGAAAGAGGTACTCCGTGTCGAGATACAATTTCATCGATGTAAATTTGGGCAAGTTTTTCGGTAGAGTAATTGTTACGGATTGGGATAAAGTGTGCGGATTTGGTTAATCGATCCACAATTACCCAAATTGCATTATGTCCTCGGGAGGTTTTGGGTAGTTGTGTTACGAAATCCATGGTTATTTGTTCCCATTTCCACTGTGGGATTTCGGGTTGTTGTAACATTCCCGAAGGTTTTTGATATTCCGCTTTCACCCTTGCACATGTTACACACTTACATACAAGGCTACATCCTTTTTCATACCAGGCCACCAGTAAAATTCCTTAACATCTTTATACATCTTATCGGTACCTGGATGAATAGAATATTTGGATTTGTGTGCTTCATCAAGAATAAGCTCGTGGAGTTTATAAAGTGTAGGAATCTACACCTGGTTTTTATAATAGAATATTTCATCAATTTTCTTCTCAAAATTATTTTCTTTCCCATGTAGTTCTTCCTTCTCTAACTGATATGCTTTTAAGGCTTCGTCTTGTGCAACACGAACTTGTTTGATTAGGCTATTTGGACAATCATTCCAAGTGCTCGTACCCTCAACGGTTTAACTCTATCTTTTCGGCTTAAACATCAGCTACTGTATTGCCCTTACCCGGATGGTACTTAATTTCACAATCATAACCATTTAACAGTTCTACCCATCTTCTTTGTCTCATATTCAGCTCCTTCTGATCAAATATGTGTTGTAGGCTTTTGTGATCAGTATAGATGGTACATTTGGTGCCATACAAGTAATGTCTCCAAATCTTCTATGCAAAGATAACTGCTCCCAATTCCAAATCGTGGGTCGTATAATTCTTTTCATGTACTTTTAATTGTCGGGAAGCATATGCTATTACTTTCTTTCTTTGCATCAGTACGCATCCTAAACCTTTACGAGATGCGTCACAATAGACCACCAATTCATCAGTTCCATCTGGAAGACTTAATATTGGAGCTTCACACAACTTTTGTTTTAATGTTTGAAAGGCCATTTCTTATTCTTCTCCCCATTCATACGTTTGATCTTTCTGAGTTAGGAGGGTTAAAGGTTGAGCAATACTTGAAAAGTTTTCAATAAATCGTCGGTAATACCCGGCTAATCCCAAAAATTGGCAAATTTCTTTCGGAGATTTAGGAGCTTGCCAATTCTTAATGGCCTCAATTTTACCGGGGTCGACTTGGATTCCTTGTTGATTCACAATATGTCCTAAAAATTGAATTTCTTGTATCCAGAATTCACATTTGGACAGTTTGGCGTATAACTTTTCTTGCCTCAATAATTCTAAGATTTCCCGCAAATGTTGTTCGTGTTCCTCCTTACTTCTCGAATATATCAAAATGTCATCGATAAACACTATCACGAACTTGTCAAGGTAAGGTTTGCAAACTCGGTTCATAAGATCCATAAACACTGCAGGTGCATTTGTCAACCCAAACGGCATAACCAAAAATTCATAATGACCACACCGAGTTCGAAATGCTGTTTTTGGGATATCTTCTTCCTGAATTCTTACTTGATGATAACCCGATCTGAGATCAATTTTCGAAAAATACTTCGCACCCTGGAGCTGATCAAACAAGTCATCAATTTGGGGTAAGGGGTATCTATTCTTTATAGTTACTTTATTCAATTCCCGGTAATCAATACACATCCGAAAACTTCCGTCCTTCTTTTTCACGAATAACACTGGTGCTCCCCAAGGCGAGTAACTAGGTCGGATAAAACCCCTGTCCAATAATTCTTGTAACTGGTTGGACAGTTCTTGCATTTCAGAAGGTGCAAGTCGATAAGGTGCCTTAGCAATGGGTGTTGCTCCTGGTATCAAGTCAATACGGAATTCAACTTGTCGGGTCGGTGGTAAACCAAGCAACTCGTCGGGAAATACATCTGAATACTCGTGTACCACTGGGATGTCTTATATTCGATTTTCATCGGGGTCTTTGACTGTTACGCTCGCCAAGTATAATGTACAACCTTGGCGCAAATACTTTAAACCCTTAAGTTGGGATACGAGAGGCAACATAGTACCAGATTTCTAACCTTGAACAGTCATAGCCTCATCATTCGGAAGAGGTATCCTAATAGTCTTATCCTTACAGACAATTTCAGCTTTATACTTAGATAGCCAGTCCATACCGACTATAACATCGAAACTTCCCAATTCCACTAGAAGTAACTCAATAAGGAACGGATGGTCGTTTAGGATAAGGGAACAGTTTCGGACTATTCGGTTAACAAGTATAGATTTACCGTCAGCGAGTTCTATAGTATATGGTTTTGTTAGTTCACTAACCAGCATATTTTCTAAAGGTAAGAAGTTAACAGATACGAAACTTCTATCGGCGCCCGTATCAAACAAAACTGAAGCATACTGACCGGAAACTAAGAATGTACCTGTCACCACATTCGGATCATGACGCGCTTCACCCGATCCTAATACAAACGCGCGTCCCCTAGCTGCGTTGGAGGTTGATGCTTGTGCTTGGTTCTGCCTTCTCACTGCACCCTGGTTCAGCTTGGGGCAGTATCTCCGAAAATGATCCGTACTACCACATTCGTAGCAAGTACGGAGGTTCATGGTGGGTGGGGTTTGTTGATTGAGTTGGGATCAGGTTGGTTGAGGTCGAGGTAGTTGGGTTGGTTGTTGTGGTCGGTTTGCATTGTTGGCGGGGGTTCTACAACTGGGGGCATAATGTCCAGTTTTTCCACACTTGTAACAAACTACCGGTTTACAATCGCCCATATGATGAAGATTACATTTTCCACATTTCGGTAGTGTCCCTTTATAAGCTTCTTGTTTCACATTCGAACTGGTCATGGCATAATTTCGAGTATTTGGACGGGCTCATTTATTTTGAGGGTTCTCTTGCATCCTTGTCCCATAGTCAGATCGTTTCAAACTCGATGTTTCCCCCGGGATTCTTATCACACCACTTCTCATAAGATCAAAAGTAACAACACCCGCTTAAGATACAGCACTTTCTAATGTTGGGTGGGCTACTGAATTAACTATACTCCTCATGGCAGGAGTCAATCCCCAAATGTAGCGTTCAATACGTTTAGCTTCTGGAGTAACTAACCACGGTACTAAGCGAGAGAGTTCATTAAAATGGTTTGTGTAACCCACGTGGTCAGCACCTTTCATTTCCAAATTCCACAATTCATGTTCCAGTCTTTGAATCTCACTTTTTCGGGCAAAAATGCTCTAGAATAAGGGTTTTAAGTTCGGTCCATGACATACGGTTTATAGCATCCTGTCCCCTTATTTGGACCACTGTGTTCCACCACATCAAAGCATGATCCAGAAACATACTCGTAGCGAATTTGACTATATAGTCTGGTGGACATTCACTAATATTAATTACGGACTCGTTCTTTTCAATCCATTTGACCAATCCGTTCAGTCCCTCAATACCTTTGAATTCAGTTGGTTTACACGATGTGAACTGTTTATAAGCGTAATCCTGACGTGGGGGTTCGGGATTAATACGATCATTACCAGTATTTGGTTGAGTGTTATTATTAATAGTTGGGTTGATAACCGGTACGGGGTTTGGATTCGTGACATTATTTGGGTTCAAAACGGTTTCAGGGTTCCCAACAACATTAACAGTCGGGCGAGTATTATTAGTGTTTATAACATTATCAGTATTCACCGGGGTAGTAACACACGGGGCTACATTAGTGTCCGGCTGAGGTATATTAGCAGTGGCCGTGGTGGTGCTCGTAGGTTGATTAACAGTATTGTTAGCACGTATGCCTGCAGTGACTTGTGCTACAATTGTTGGTATCACTGCTTGTAGTTGACGAGCAATCATTGCGGCCACTTCCGCCTCAGACAAAGGGTTTGCTTTCTTCGGGGCCATTCTATAAAATAATCAATTATATAATAATTAATATCGTTTCACTATAACCAGCACAACTTTACGATATTACAATTTCACAACACACAACTATGCCAAAGAAAACACATTTGTATTAATTATAATCATTACTGTACATATGCATCCAAAATTAGCGCATAGGCTTAACCTGGTATAGGCCAGCGCTTGTATATGCGTATCAAAACTTGTCACTACGTGACATATAGACTTAACCCGATAAGGACCAGTGCTTGTAATAGTACTAAACTATAAACAACTCCCAAGCCAGCTCAACATGTTGTTACAAAATTGCTGCATGGGATATCAAAAGACTATATACATGAAACTATACTACCTTGTCCTATCCATTCCTAGTAACATGGTACAACAACCACACAACAGCAGCCACTAGGGCCGTATTAACCGCCATACATACTCAAATCAATATCATTGCCCGATCCTGACGCCCGTGGCTGTAAGAATTTGACCTCTGCACATTCCTTATCTCTTGCTGCATATACCACATATGATCTTACATATCATGTCTATGCTGGTTAAGGTTATTTATCGAATGTGATTGTTCTAAGATCTGATCAGTCACTAAACCCAACCATGCTGAATCAGACAGAAGAGGTGGCTCTGGTACCGGGGCGGGTAGACCCCAGATGGGAATGGGTATTTCAGTGACCTGGACACGTGATGTTTCTCCCCTGTAGTATGTAGATCGAGGTGGGGGAGAGGTGTGCTCAGGGGTGGCCGCACTGAAATACGAGCGGTCCGACGGTTTCTAATAGTGGGTGGCGTTACTGGTGTATGCTGTACGGGTGGAGTAGGGGATCCGGGTGCCCTAATCGGTGAATGATAAGCACTAGTAGCTCCCTGTCCTACAACATTCCTAGGGGATTCCCTAGGGGGATAGGTGTCACAACGGTAACCCGATAAGTCGGGTTGATCTGCGGGTACCTCGTGGGGAACCACCGTGTCTCCAAAAACTCTCGCTCATCTCCTCCTCCGGTTCCTCCTCCTCTTCAGGTAATGCTGGTGCCGCAATAGGTGAACGATCCGTAGACCTCGACATGTTCCTGCACAATGGTTAGTAATAAGAATAACATCCTTCGATTATATTAATCATAATAAAACACATGCAGGTATTTATACACATAAGCACAAATAATCGTTTATATACATATATATTTATTTATTATTATTATATTTTATACACATATGTTGCTGTTTTTACCTATTGGGTTGTTCATCGACTTCTTCTCGGATTCCCTCGTACAAACAAGTCCGTTATTACGTTCCGGACCATAATAACCCACTTGTCCATTCAAGTTCATCACGAGAATCGCCTGAATATATTATTTAATATTATTTTATTCCCAGAGCTAATCGAGCCTAAGGTTATCTTAGGGTATCCTAAGGGACATCCTAATTCTTTATAACCAATGGCTCTGATACCAACTTCTGTCACACCCCGACTAGGTAGTTGCAGAAGCGTAATACGGGAATGTAACAGATAACACTGGTATCAACCACATTGTTTATAAAGAAATTCAACAAACTAATTTACATCATATTACATGGTTTGGTACTAAGTTTACAAACTAGATGAAAATCACATAAGCAGTTCATGGGCTTCTTATTCATTACTATATATTTGCATCTATTCACAGCTATTCAACTTTGTTTCTAACACCAAGCACGTACGCAATTCATTCCAACTTCGGCTTACCTGAAAAGCATGTTAAAACGGGTCAACTACGTCTAGTTGGTGAGTTTCAAGTTTCACGGGTACGAACAAAATCAGTATACGAGTTCGTAAAGTTCACAATACGTATGTATATAAGTATGTGTATGATGTATTATACTAAGCCACAAGTGAACCCAAGACAGCTCGCACTGCATGGCCACCCTTGCCCATGTACTCCCGTTGGCATTTAACAGCCACTTTGCCCCAAGTATGTACTATGTCTAACACCACATAGCAGAATGTAATAAGTATAAATGACAATGTGCAACTGCGTAAACAAGTATATCCGGCATACCCCACCGGCTCCTTCAGTTGGGTTTGTCAAACCGATAGTACTATCCACACGTCACTGGCACGAAGTTAATCACTTGTGTTTGTGGGGACTTTCAAGTGTTAGTACTTAGATAATTCACATCACCACACGTTTTCAAGTATATAAGTATATATAAACATGCTTTCCACCCCAAAAGTTCGTAACACAGTTTAGAAAGTGGAGTCGTGAAACTCACCTTATCGTAGTTTGAGCAGGTAATATACGTCAATAAGTGTTATGCCTCGATTATAACTCGTATCATATAATCGGTATCGTACTGTTAATACTAGTACAGTGTTTAAACCAAGTTGGGCTGTATAACTAGTCTGGTTATAGCTGTTAGGCCCAGAACATGACCATAGTCTTAGATTGTGACGTTGTACACTATGAAATGTTCAAAACCATATTTGGCTCAGTTTCACCGTTTCCCAGGCCTAGCCAAGTTTATCGTTTATGCGTTTCGGGATTAGGTATGATCACATAAACTTAAGTAAACATATTGATTGATAAAATGATTTAATTTATGAATGAATTTTGAAGTTTCGATATCTGATTTGATCGCAGGGTTCGTTTCCGTTTTCACACGGATTTGATTTTACAAAACGCGTACAATCCATCCGAATTGTTCGGAATTCTCGTAAAAAGTTCGTTTTTATCAAATTCATCTAAAACTATGATATTTGACCACTTTTGACATTTTGACATACCGGTCAGTCCGTTAAACACGAAACTGCCGGTTTCGTTAAAACAAATATAGTTTAAATCTTTGATTAATCATAACTAATTATGTACTCATATATAAATTATGGAAATTTTTATAAAAATAAATTAAAATATGGAGAATTTTATAAAAATATTTTCAGAAATTTTATGATTAATTATCTATTAATAAAAATTCATTTAATGTGCTATAATTGAGTAATAAATAGCCCGTTTGTACCAAACGATGTCCAAAAAATCCGATAATTTTCCAAGTGATCTCAATATCATTACATAGCCCCTGAAAAATCTCCAGAATCTAACTCTTTGGCCAAAATGCCTTTTTTGCGTGTTTTTCGGCTATTAAAACTCGATAAAACACAATTGCACAAATAATACTTAGACATCTCCGAATGTTCTCAAACTTTACCAGTGATCTTAATATAAAATTTATGGGTTCCAAACCAAATTTCATAATTTTTCATGAAGTTTAGCTATTATTCCCGAATAAACGCCAATAAACGGTAATAAATTCGCCAAATATTCTCCGTTTATCGAAATATTACCAAATTTGAACAGGGACTCATTTTAATGATCCCTAATGTCCCTGCAAATTTTCACAATCTAACAACAAGAAAGTCACAACCTAATTCTAAACAGCCCCTAAACGAGTGTTACGGGTTTACCTTGTCGGTTTTCGATGAGTTTTGCTAGCTTAAACGACTTTCCGAGTCTCGGGTTGCAAACTCAGTGTATCTACATATCATATAACATCAAACCAAGTATAAATCATCCATTGAACAGCCTTGTTAACAAGGGTTTCGGTTTTGGTTTCAAACCGAACTTTTAAACCGTAAAAACGTCGTATTCATGTTCTAATCCGTGTTTTTGACCAAAAATCAATATGTTTCAGCTTTGTTGACATGTTTAACATCAAAACATAATTTTACTTGATTTTTATGATTTTTGGATGGTTAAACATGTTTAAAACTAATCAAGACATGTTTATAAGATTGTAACATGATTAAAACTCAATCAAAAGTTCATAAGAAATAAGGTTTTACCTTGGTTTTTTTGCAGGGTTTTGGAGGCTGAAATATTTGGCCAGAAAGTGGTTTTTAGGATTAGTATAAAATGGGTCTTGAAGGTTCTATATATAATATATATTAAGTGGGGAAAACCCCTTAACTTGCGGCCGGGATTATAAAGGGTCCATTGGGCCTCTTTTTGGCCCAATGGTGCCTTGGTTTTCGTTCCACACTTAAACGTCGGTCCAAAATTTAATTCGGGTTCGGTTTTTCATAAGAAAATTAATTCGAGTGCGGAAAACAGCGCGAAAACGAGTGTTTTTCAGCTTCTTTTTGTAAAATAAGAAAAACGTACTGACTCGTTGTAAAAATCCAAAATATTTTCACGGATTGCCTAGAACATGTCATATAAGTGTTTTATAAATCTTTTTCAGCTTAACGGATGCTACAATGCTCGTTTTGATGTTAACGACTGTGTTTAAACTTATAGCGTATCAATAAACGAAACTTTAAAGAGTTTTAAACGTACTGGGGCCTAAATATCAATATGTTAGACTCTACAATATATCTACAACTCGTATTTGACCCCTCAGTATATATACGGGTCATAATTAGTTTCGGTCGGTTACTCGTTTAAGCACTATGAATTAACCGATTTATCGTTTACTTGTTACGTAGTGAATATCGTATACCTCGTTTTGTCACGAATGTCACAATAAGGATATTGTTTGCCATAGCCGCATATTATGACTATGAGATATGGCAAATGGATGTCAAAACTGCTTTTCTAAATGGCCATCTTGAGGAAGATTTCTACATGGTTCAGCCTGAAGGTTTTGTCGATCCACAACATCCTAATAAAGTGTGAATGTTAAAGAAATCAATCTATGGGTTGAAACAAGCATCTAGGAGCTGGAATCGCCGTTTTGATGATGAAGTAAAGAAATTTGGATTCATCAAAAACGCTGATGAAGCTTGTGTGTATAAGAAAGCTAGTGGGAGCATTATTACCTTTCTGGTATTATAAGTCGATGACATATTGTTATTTGGAAATGACATTCCAACCTTGGAAGGTGTAAAAGCCTGGCTTAGAAGTTGCTTTTCCATAAATGATCTTGGTGAAGCCGCCTATATTCTAGGAATAAGGATCTATAGGGATAGATCAAGGCGGTTGATAGGTTTGAATCAAAGTGCATACATTGACAAAATCTTGAAAAGGTTCAAGATGGAAAACTCTAAGAAAGATTTGGTACCTATTCAAAGAGGAACAATGTTGAGTGCGTCTCAATGTCCAAGCTCAAAGGATGAGCAAGACAAAATGAATGGAATCCCATATGCATCTGCTATAGGATCCATCATGTATGGCATGATTTGCACAAGACTGGATGTGTCATGCGCCTTGAGCATGACAAGTAGATACCAACAAAATCAGGGAACTAGCCATTGGATGGCTGTTAAGAGCATACTAAAATACCTTAGGAGGACTAAGGATATGTTTCTCATATATGGCTCTGGTGAGGAGGAACTCGTTGTAAAGGGTTACACTGATGCGAGCTTCCAAATTGATCGAGATGATTCTCGATCACAATCGGGATATGTTTTCGTTCTCAATGGTGGTGCTGTCTCCTGGAAGAGCGCAAAACAAGACGTGGTCACCTTGTCCACCACTGAATCTGAATACATCGCCGCCACCTTGGCAGCTCAACAAGCTGCATGGATTAGAAAGTTCATTGCCGATCTAGGAGTGGTCCGTCCCATTCAGGACCCTCTAGAAATCTTTTGTGATAACAAGGGTGCGATTGCTCAAATCAAGGAACCCCGTGCACATCAAAAGACTAGGCACATTGAGCGGAGGTTCAACTACATAAGGGATGAAATTGAAAAGGGAAATATATGTAATCGCAAAGTTCACACTGATCAAAACATTGCGGACCCACTCACGAAACTCCTAGAAAGGCAGAAGCATGAGGGTCATACTTGCGCCTTAGGACTTCGATATTCTAGTGATTGGATTTGATCAAAATTTTGTATTTGGATATTGGAACAATTTTATTTTAACTCAATCATATGGTTTTGGTTATGGTCATGTTCTTGAGTTATGTTCAATTTTAGTATGTTTAAATCTGTGAATAATTTGAATTATCTTAAACGTCCGTAGTCGATCATAGTTGTGGGAACAAATATGAAAGTAAGACTATTATGAACTTGGATTGGTAGATATTCATAAGGTATGAATATAGCAAAGGGATTGCGGCCAAGGTTCACAGATATTTATGGGATAAATATTGGACTGACCCGCTCTCAACTTTACTGCATGGAATCCTTGTGATTTGTGATCATAAGTAAACTTGAGTAAAGGCGAACATCATAGTATCCTCCGACCTGAGATACATATAGGGTCTTGATATTCACCGACTATTATTCTTTGACTTAGTTCTTCGTTGCTCTGAAATATGTCAGTACATAAGGCTAAGCTCAAGAGTAATACAAGACGAGAGTGAGAGACGTATGTAGTCAATAGGGGATTTGTCCCTCTTATTCGTTGAGAGTTAAATGTCTAAGGCCTGATAAGTTAATTCAACAGAGAATGATCACTCTGTGTCTCTGGATTTAACATGACATTTGTGACAAAAGGATAAATGATAGTTTCACCTAAATCATTTTCAAGTATGGGACTTGAAAGGGATGATGTTATTGAATGGCACTTCGTCATGCGTATTAGGGATAGTAAACCGTTGTTAGGCAGTATTTGCTATTTGCATTAATCTTCTATGTACCTTGTGCAAGTGGGAGATTGTTGGAATCGATCTGCCCAAGACACATATTAGAGTTGATGTGGCTAGTACGTATTGATCTAAGTCGGGTCATACCCAATAACAAGCTAGACAAACTCCACGATAATTATTATTAGATGTGATCTAAGCAATGATTATCAACACTTATATATTTGGAAATGGGTTTTCTAAGTATTTGCAATTGTGTGTTAAGTAAATTATTTGGATAATTTATATTTGAGAGAAATATTATTTATTTGGATAAATAATAATAAAGGTTAAAATAAGAAATAACAAAAGCTTTGGGTTTTTGGTTTTGGGGGGAAAACCCTTAAGGGGGGCCCGACCCCTCACTCCTCTCTCTCTCTCTCCCCTTTTGTTGTTTTCTCCAATACATGCAAGGATCTCTATTGGGAGATTACTTCTTCTTGGATGCAACAATTTACACCTTCTCTCACACACACAAACTCTCTCTACCTCTCGGCCGAAATCCAAGAGCAAGAACAAGAGATTGCATCAAGTGTTGGACCCTAGCAACCAAAGGTGTTTGTTGAAGCTTGTCGGGTATACAAATTTGAGGATTCCTTTCCTTGGATTCTAGCCGTTCATAACCTTCATCCCTTTTCGTTTTCTGGACTTGAAGGTATTTATGTTAAACACCCTATGGTTGTGTTCTTGATAGCTTGATAATCGTATATGGATCCTGGATTGGGTTTAACATAAATCGGTTTATGTGTAAGGTAAACACGATTTCAAACTTATATTTTCCGCTGCGTTTTTCCTTAATAAATGGTTGTTTTGGACTTTGATAATCTTGTTAAAACCCAACATTTTCTACATGTTACTTTTTGGGCAGAAGCCATTAACACAGCCAGTTATGTTTAGAACAGGGTACTTCTCAACAAAAGTCAAGATAAGACTCCTTATGAAATCTTGTTTAAAAGAAAGCCCTACATCAAGTTTCTCAAGCCATTTGGATGCAAATGTTCACTTTTGAACACCAAGGATTATTTAAACAAATTTCAAGAAAAATCCTTGGATTGCTTCTTTGTTGGATACTCCACACACTCAAAGGCCTACAGAGTATATGTGAAAGATCATATGAGTGTGATTGAGTCCTCTGATATAATCTTTAATGAAAATCAGTTCAACACAGTTGATGGTGCAGCATGGCTGTTTGATCTTGAGAAATTGATCAATTCCTTCAAGATTTATCCTGAAGATTTTGATGAATCAATTTACAAGACTAACGTGATTGAAGAGACAAATCAGAAAACATTGGATTTGGAAAGGTTATGGAACAAGGTTGCAAGTAAAGAAAGTGAATATACATTTATAAAGGATCCTTCAAGTGCAAATGTTGACCAAGTTCAAGACAATGATCAAGAGCACAATCAAGAGCACAATCAAAGTCCAGAACAAGATCAAGTAAATGATAGTCAAGACAATTAAGTATTACAAGATGATCAAGTTCAAAATGGGGAAGATCCAAGCAACCAAACTGGTAAAGAAGAAACTGCTACAGGGGTTTCAAGATTTATTTGACAGATTAAATTTGGGAAACAATGGTGCATGTAACTCAAGATAGAATAATGAGGAAGCACCTGAAGTTGATAATGCAACAACTGATTTGATCATTGATGAACCAGATCTCAATGAATCAAATCTTGACACTACTGTGTCTACAGATATGATAGTTCAAACCTCTTATGTTGAAAATAATCATCCTTCTGAGAACATCATTGGAGACATAAATAAAAGAGTTACAAGAAGTCATTCTGAATCTGCAAACATTTGTTTGTACTCCTGTTTTCTGTCCCAAATAGAACCTAAGAATTGTTCAAGCATTGAAAGACAACAGTTGGGTAGAGGCCATGCAAGAGGAGTTGGCTCAATTCAGAGATATACATGTATGGGAACTTGTAGACAGGCCAAGAAACAGATAAGCAATTGGAACCAAATGGGTTTTCAGGAATAAAAGGGATGAAAGAGGTATTGTGATTAAGAAAAGCTAGACTTGTTGCATTGGGATGCCTATATGAAGAAGGGTTTGACTTTGAGGAAGTCTTTGCACCAAATGCAAGACTTGAAGCAATAAGAATTTTCTTAGCTTATGCTTTGACTTTGAGGAAGTCTTTGCCTCAAAGAATATAAGGGTATTCCAACTTGATGTCAAATCTGCATTCCTAAATGGTAAAATAGAAGAGGATGTGTATGTGACTCAACCACCAGGTTTTGAGGACCTTGTGTATCCTAACAAGGTGTATAAGTTAAAGAAAGCCTTGTATGGACTTCATCAAGCTCCTAGAGCTTGGTATGATAAGTTATCAAATCACCTACTTGAAAATGGTTTCCAAAGGGGAGCTATTAACAAGACCCTCTTTTACAAAAAGAAAAGAAGAGATTTGCTATTGTTGCAAGTTTATGTGGATGACATTATTTTTGGGTCAACCAACGAGTAGATGTGCATGGAGTTTGAAGAGGTTATGAAATCCAAGTATAGTATGAGCTCAATGGGAGAAATGAACTTCCTTGGATTGCAAGTTCAACAGAAGAATGATGGGATTTTCATATACCAGTCTAAGTATGTGCAGGACAAACGAGACAGATTCAAGTGTAATGATCTAAAACCTGCTTCAACTCCTATGGATCCAAAAGAAAAGATGATAGCTCATGAAAAGGGGGAGTCAGTAGATGAACATGAATACAAAGCAAAAATTGGATCACTGATGTATCTGAGTGCCTCAAGGCCTGATATCATGTTTGTTGTGTATGTCTGTGCAAGATTCCAATCAAGTCCTAAAGTTTCTCACATGAATGCAGTCAAGAGGATCTTTAGATATTTGAAGGGAAGACCAAATCTGGGAATTTGGTACCCAAAAAACCAGTCCTTTGATCTAACTGCCTTCAGAGATAGTGACTATGATGGATGCAATATGAGCAGAAAGTCTACCTCTGGAGGTTGTCAATATTTGGGTGACAGATTGGTGTCATAGCAATGCAAGAAGCAACCCACAGTGTCAATCTCAAATACAGAAGCTGAGTATATTGCTGCATCTGCTTGTTGTGCATAAGTCCTTTGGATTCAGAATCAGATGCTGGATTATGGTATGAATTTCTTAAACACCCCTATTTACATTGATAATACTGTTGCATCTTTTATTGTTAAGAATCCTGTGCAACATTCCAAGACTAAGCACATTGAAATCAGACATCATTATATAAGGGGTTGTAGTGAAAAAGGTTTTATTGAGGTAAAAAAGAGTTGATGCAAGTGATAATTTGGCTGACCTATTCACAAAACCACTTGACCAAACCAGGTTCAACTTTCTTCTAAAAGCCCTGGGAATGATCAACTCTAATGAAGTCTGATTCATGATGTGTGCTTGTTGTGCAAACTGACTATCTTTTCAAAGTCTCAATGGATATTGTGTGTATGTGTTTGAATATAATACTTTTGATGTTAACTGATATGTGCTTAATTGATTATCTGTGCAAATTAGGTATCTTTGATGCTTATGCATGTTTATCAATGACTTGTAGGATGTCTTAATAAGTATTCTGAATTGTCATACTTGATTATATGCTTATCTGATGTCATGTATGAGTGTATGAATATGTATGTAATCCGATCTGATGATGTTGCTAGGATTTGTTAGATTATACTTTCTGTGAAGTCTGCTTGATTCTGATAATATCATTGATGGTTAAGATTTGGATATGATGCTTGTCTTTGTGTCAAAATATGTTATTGTGTCAAAATGTTATGCTGAAATGAAATCTGTTAAGGAAAGTTTTGATCAAAACAATTTTTGATAAAACAGAGCAAGTTGTTTACGGTGTTGAGATATGATAATATTATTCAGTTCAAAGCTTAAAAGAAAACTCTCAAAAAGAGTTACTTTTGCTTAAAATTATATTGTTTTCCCAAGTCAGAGGAGTACATACTTGTATATATTTGGTCCCGTCATCTATTTATAGATTTAAAGGATAGCCATTAATCCAAAGACTGAAAGCACTCAGGGCAATTATAATTTGTTCATTCACTTAAAATTATGCCATTGACTCTAAGCCAAAGGGACATGTATTTATTTATGTGTTTGGTCCTGCTGACTATCTCTAGACAGACAGGATAACCATTAACCTGGAAGCTAAGAGTAATTGGGGAGACTGAAAATTTAAATATGTGAAATGATAGTACATTGACTACTTAGCCAATCATATGGTTTTAATAGGGTAAAAAGGCACTTAGTACAGTCATTAATAAGTATGGTTGCTTTCTCATGATGTGTAAACTTTCAGCTGATATAAACATAATGCAAATGCTAATCTTTATGTGGAGATACATAGTTGTCTTTGCATGTCTCAATATACATATCTACGAATGATAGGCAGAAAAGTAATTACCCAGTCATACATGAGCCTGTTGCTATTTGGTCAAAATCTTTATATATGACAAATAACAAGCATGAGAAAATTTGAGAAAATGTCAAAAACAAGAATAAATCAACCAAAAGTTGATATATGTTTCAAATATTTTATCAAACAAAGAGGGTTTTTAACTAGAACTATAAAGATGCTGGCATAATCTGTCTCATCTTGAATGAAAGGCATGTAAGTCCGGATGGCATTTAAGTCCACTGTTCAACCTCTATAAGTTTGAAATCAAAAATACAAAAGTATTCAATAAGTTCTGTCATGCAAAAACAAAATTTTGACCAAATATCATGAGGTTGAAGTCAAATTGGGGTGATCTGGGGAAAGCCAAATAAACTTTGAGAAGAGATATGAGGCATCATTGCACAGTGTTGACCATTTCTGTATTATGCTACTAAATCGAACCTTAACTATATCACCAAAGAATGAAATTCATGCTAAGTTTAAACCTGTTGTTAACCTGTCTATACTATCATAATAATGTTGAGAATGAAGTGTTGAGAAAACTACTTAGTTAATATAATCCCATTCTTGAGATCATTTCACGAAAATATAGAAAATGTTTTGCAAGGAAACATAACTGAAATTTGATCTCTAATTGCACCATTTGCTCTTAACCAATGAATTTTAATAAAAAAAAATATGTTTGATAATTGGTTTAAGTCAAAAAGAGTTGCATTTTACCTTCAAATGGTTTGAATATGTTTTTCGAGTAAGGTTTGAGGATTTATAACCTTTTCGAGCATCTTACTAGCAAGATTTTATACAGTTAAGACTTTCTAGCATACTTTAGTGTTTTGATTGAAAGTATAACTGTTACTAGCAAGCTATTTGATATTTTTGATTATATTGTTCACTAGCAAGCTTTGTTTATTACCGAACCTTCTAGCACACTTAATTGTTTTATAGGTTGTTGTAAGTCAGTCTAGCAAGCTTTGTAATTGAATATGTTACTTTCAGCAAGCTTTAATGTTTTTAGACTATCTAGAACACTTATGTGATTGTTTAACTGTTTAAATTATCTAGCAAGCTTTGATATTTTAAGTGTGTCCTTGAATTTGTCTTATTATGTTCAAGTAAACTTAAAATTCTAGCACACTTGATGATTATGTGAATTTAAATATGTTTCTTTGAAATTACATGTGTTTTCGGGCTAACCTAGTTTCTCGGGCACACTTTATGTTTCGAGCACACTTTGAAAATCTCAAGTGTTCTCTCAACATACTTCGTAATTATTCAAAATTTTGCTTTTCGAGTACACTTTGTGTCTAGAACTCATCTCTACCACACTTTACTTATTCTATAGTGTCTCAAGCACACTATGTATAAGAGTTTATTTGAATGATTATATGCTAACTGTTTATACATTATCGAGTAAGGTTTGAATTTGTCAGACATTCGAGCAAGGTTGACAATTAGGAGTATGTCTAAGATATTATTTTGGGATTCTTAATTGATTCCTAGAAAGGTTGCCTATTTGATGATTTATACTTGATTATTTGACTAGTGATTTATTTCTCGAGCAATTTTGTATTTCGAGTAAGCTTCCTTCAGTTTACTTAGACTTATTTCTAAAACAATTTATATTCAGAAATAACTCTTAAACCAGCAAGCTTTAAGAAAGTGGAATATACCTAGCAAGCTTTGTAAAAACTGACTTTTTCGAGCAAGGTTTGCTAAATGAACTTTATCGAGAAAGGTTTTAAATGTGAATATATTTAATGGATAATGTTACTGTATGACAGCTATTAACTCACTACATGACAAAATGCATTTAAAACTCACTTTCAAAAAGGTATAAAAGAGGGAGTTAGTGAAATTTTCATCACTCTCACTTTTCTCTCCTTCCACACTTGCTCTCGTTTCAGAATATCAACCGACTTACTCACAAATTTCCTAACCCTAGTTTATCAGCCCATACAATCCGACTCGGTAGGCATCAATTAAGTGTTTTCCAACCACGATTGAGTAATAATGGGCTTTGATTATTCACTTTTATTAACTCTATGTTTCTTGTGTAGGTAATCAATTTGTCGAAGATCAGGTTCAAATGACATTTCTTTACTCTTTCTTCAAATTTAACCTAAATCGTTCAAAGCTATGTGCTTTATGACTAATATCTACTTTGAATATGTTGTTTTTTATTTGTATTCAGACATGGTTGACGATGATGAACCGAGATAACCATTTGAGCACAAGCATAACATGTGTGCCTTTTTGCAAACTACTCCTAATAATGAGGATGTAGCTCTGATGATCAGATGGCTACAACGATCAAACATACGCTTAGCCTTGACCGAGTGCCTGGTGATATACAGAAATCATTTACTTGATTTTTGGCGCTCAGCAAGATTATATGATGATGTAAATGGTAGACGGATAGATGCTACCGTGGCAAGGCAGGAGATACAGATAACTGAAAGATTCATCAGAAGATGATTGCAATTACATGATGATGATCACAATCCGATTCACTTTACAATAGATCATCTGCTTAACATATTTATGCATACTATGGGCTATCAGGGGACAGTGCACGAAGGACATTTTTAAGAGGGAATGTTCCCAAACCTCTACAGGTTTCTTATTCATCATATTATTCAGGGCTTTTGCCCTAGGAAGGGTTATTGGACTATTATGAGTCGGGATTTGGCTAATGCAACAGTTGCAATTGTCTATGATCTGCCATTCAACTTCTCCAAGATGATTTTAGAAGGAATGGTGAGCATACTAAAGAAGTCAAACAAAGACAAATTTCTAGCCTATCCCAGATTTGTGCAGAAATCTTCAATCAAGAGTTGGAAGATCTACCCACAATGGGTACAACACATGTGTTGCAGAATCCCAATACTTACAAACGAATTGCTAATCTAGGCAGCACTAGCAGATTTAATCCAAACACTGAATTTGATATTTTACCATGGTTAGTAATCCATGATGCTGAGATTATGCTAGTGCCTGAGTTAACCTCAGAGGAGGAGGATGATGAGATGGAGGATGATGATAGTGATGACGGTAATGATGGAAGAGATGATGGAGATGGTAGTGAAGGAGTAGGAGAAGGAGTGGTTATTACTATTGTACGTGATCAGGGGGAGAATCAACCCATTCCAACACCACCAACCACACCTTTAGCCACACCACTAGCCACACCACCTCACTCACCACCACCACATGAACAATCTCCACCTCAAACCCCATCTACCCATACCCAAAGCCCACCCCAAACCTATGACCATGAACCTTACATTCCAGAAACCATCCCTATACACTTACAAAAGTTCCCGCCAACACCAACTCAATCACCAACAACAACTCAATATTCTACCCATTTCCAAACCCAAGACCCACCCATAGACCAAACCTTAAACCAACCCATAACCCAAACCACATCCCAACCCATCCAACACACCAAACCTATCCAATCCACACCTAAACCATTACCAAAAACCCATACCACATAACCACCCATCAACCCTACACCTGAACCTTTCTCTACTTCACCACCACACACCCCTCCCTCTAATAACTTTTTGCTATAAAGAAATTTTGATTTGATATGTCAGAACATTGATTTGAGAGGAGAAAATACTGAATTGAAAAAGGAAAATGATGACTTGAAAGATCAGTTGGCACAAGCACTTTCAAAGATTCAAACCCTGGAGCAGGAGGTTGAGAAGACCTCAGCTGCCCCAAAACAGGGGAAGAATATTCCAACTGATGAGGAAACTAGAGCTGATGAGGAGAATGTGATAGTGAATGTGGAAGATGAAGCTGTAGTTGTTGATGGTTTGACAACTATATTAAATGCATATGATGAGAGTGATGACGAAGATAGTGGTTAAAGGTGGATTTTTAATGAAGATTATAAAGGTCATAGATCTGGTAATGATGAACAGAACTATGATGTGAACATTGAAGTGTTGAATACTGTTGAAAGAGATGTTGATGATGAGTTGTTAAGAAAAGCAAAAGAGAGTGATGCTGAACTGAGAAATCAAACCACTGAAGATGTAGTAACAACTGAAGTACAGACTGATGTTATAACAGATGTTATAACTGCTACTGATGTACAGACTGATATACTAATGGATGAAGGAGCTACTACTGAGGAACTTGTACTTACCGAACAAGAAACAAATGAAGTAAGTTCCAAGAGAGTAGAGTAGGATGAGGAGATGGATGACTTGGTGGAGGACATTGATCACTTTCCCTCGGAAACAGAAGAGGAAAATTAAAGAAGAATGGAAAAGGGGAAAGCTATTGCTGCTGATGATGAGGATGAAGACCCTGTTAAGGCAAATGTTGATGAAGAAGAAGAGGATAAGAATGTTGCTGCTTCCAGAAGGCTTGAGCAAGTTATAAATGAAACTAGGGAGAGGGAATTCATTGCCTAAACCCTAACGGCTGAGGAGCTGGCAGAGCAAGAACCTTTGATTGAGCAAGCTAACATTGCAAAGTTTTTGATGAAGAATGTGAGGAGGAACAAGAGGTGATTGAAACACTAATAAAGATGAAAAGGGTTGAAGAGGTTGATAATTCCTTAGCCATGGTTGTAAGTATGTTCAGTCAATCCCAAAAACAACCTGACAAGGAACCTGAGAAGGAGACTGAACCTGAAAAGGAGACTGAGGAAACAGTTGAAACTTTATTGAAAAAGGCCTCTAAGATGCATGAGGAGTTCACTGCCAAAGTGAACAGGTTTTGACAGTTTTATATGAGAAAGAGGAAGGCCAGTGAACAGGCTAATTGTGAGAAGTCAGCAAAAAGGGCTAAATGGGATAATGAAAATGAATGTTTTGTTGAAAGCCCATAGGAAAAAGAAAGCCATTTGAGGCTTGTTCCAATTCAGGCCTGAAGATGTACCCAATCTAATAGAATCCAGATGGGATTATCAAAATGAGTATTTTGTTGAAAGCCCAGAAGAGCAGGCAAGTCCAATAAGGCCTACTCCAATTCAGATTGTCAGGCCTAAGGATTTACTCAATCCTAAAGAAACAAAGATTGATGCTATGCATGAGTCGACTAAGAAGGAAGATACATCTGAAGATGACAATGATAATAATGAACAAGGTGTGTCCCCACATGTTGAAATGACAGATGAACAAAGGGCAAATATTCAACAGAGTTTAGATAAAGCTTGAAGGAATAATCCTTTAATTGTGAAACTGACCAGATTTGGGCATAAGTTTGAAGATATGGCTCAACTTTCTGATGAGGAGTTGCAGAGGTTGATTGAGAAAGAGAATGATGAGATTAAAAGGATAATGCAGAAAAAGAACCGTGAGTCCTTGAGATATAGAGACTATTTGAGAGGTTGTGGATTCTCAGAAAAGGATTTGACTAAGATGACCTTCAAAGACCTTGAAGAACATTTTAATATGAATAGAGAAATAAGGGAAAAAGAAGAAAGGGAAATACTGAAAGAAAGAATTGAAGATTTAAAGAAAAAGATATGCAGGAAAGTGTGGATACCCAATTGAAAGAGGTATGGCACCTGAAATGGTCGATAGTTTGTAAAAAGCTGCAGTTGAATCTCATTACAACAGACTTTCAAAGAAAGAGCAATCAAAGAGAGATCAGCATGAAGCCTCTGTTAAGAAGAGAAGGATTATGGCATTGAGAGAGAAGCAGAAAGCTGAAAAAATGAAAAGGATGAGTTGAAAAGATCTAAAACACAAGATACTCTTGTTCATGTGGAAATAAAACCTGAGCCAATTGAACGAACAGACCCATGGGAGAATTAGGAGATGATAAAGATCTTGAAAGATGTGATGGTGAAACAGAAAGGAATGAATGAAAATGCCTTTGATATGTTGGGTAAAGCACAACTGAAATAGTTGTTTTATGAACAAAAGGCAGAATGGGAGAAAGTGTTGTTAGAAGGTGTGAATCCAAGAAGCTTTATAGGTGGAAATCTGTACCAGCAGGTCAACTTCAAGATAAAGGATTTTAGAGATGATTGGACGATTATTCAGGGAAGGAGGAGAAATCTCTTTAACATGTTCACTATGCCTGCTAGGTTGATTGTGGAGATGTATTAGAAGAAGTTTGCAGTAATGGGGGCCACAAAACCAATGAAGTCAATTCCGACAAGGCCCTTAGCTTCAACGAGACACACTTCAACAAACAGGGGTGAGTCAAGTAGAGGTGGAACTCAAAGGGTAGAAAGGCCCCAAACTGACATAGACTTACCTATGTTGCTCTACTATAACTCTGTCTTCCAAACTCTGAAGGTGATCATGCAGAGCAGACAACTAAGGGAGATTGTTTTCAAAGATGATTTTGCCGATTACAAAAGAGAGCAGCTGGAGATAATGGCTAATCTTGACTTATATGACTATCATGATAGAAACAAGATGGCCGGGAGACAATAGAATGAGTTGTCAAATTATTTGAAGAATGAAGCTCAAAAGTGATTTCCTCTGCTGAATCAAAGAAAGAAATGGGAGCTGACAAAGCATGAGAAGAACATACGAGCTAAGAGTTTGTAAGAAACAAAAATCCCTTGTCCAATATGAACACTTGCAATGTATGAGAAGGAGAATATGATTATGTTTCAAAAGTCAGAAACAAAAATCCCTTGTCCAATATGAACACTTGCATATGTATGAGAAGGAGAATGACTCGTCCGAATCATGAAGTACAGAAGAATGGTAGAATTACTGAGATCGACTACAAAGAAAATGAAGGCCACTACATTATTCGTAATTCCGACGGACTTATATTGGGAATTACCAGAAATGATGAAGACCTGACGTTTCTGCACAGAGAATATTTGAGGGATATAATGGAAATGACAATTCCTTAGAATCACCCTCATTATCGAATTCTATCCATTTTTCATCAAAGGGCAGGAGCAGTGATAGTTGGAAGAAGCCAAGCAGCCCACAATGCAAGAAAATGAAGATTTTTAGTGTAGGGTTTGCTTTGTAATGTCCACTGGACAAATTTTCAACTATGTAATCTTTTGATTTTAATATGTAATTTGATTTGGATTTGATGTGTATTTTGACTAAGTGTAAGTAACCTTAGAGGTGTTTTGGGACAACTGAGGTGTTCCAATCTAGGGGGATATTGTTGAGTCAAAGATTTGACATGAAATGTCTTAAGAAAGATTAAGGGAGATTGGAATCTTCTCAGCACTCCTTTGAAACGGCTAAGTATAGAAACGGAGCACACTTAGACATCCGAGCAGGGTTTTACTTTTCCTAGCAAGGTATTTTGCCTATCGGTCGAGGTTATCTTCTTGAACTCTTCTTAAGTGATGATCCGAGCAGGGTTCACTTCTTCTAGCAAAGGTGTTCTTCAAGTCGAGCACAATTTTCATACTAGCAAACCCTTGACTAAACCAAGCTTTTGAAGCCAAGTATTTGGAAGATCTAGCAAGGTTTGATTAATAAACAGTAGTCCGAGCATGCTTGTTGAAAGTAATCAAGAAATATTCGAAGTACTCTAGCAAGGTTCAACTCCTAGCAAGCTACAGTGCTACCAGCACAGTTCAAAGAGTGTTACCAGCACACTTTGTTTTTCTTAATAATTTATTATCTAACGAAGAGTTGAAGGGATTCATGAAGATCAGTTTGCTTGTAGGACCATAACCAGAAAAGTTTGCTATGGTCAAGAAGATTGAAGTATGCTAAGTGAGTATTTTCTTTGGAAAATACTCTAAGTAAAGTCTACCCGGAAAACTGTTCACCAGCACACTTCAAGGTTACCAGGTCTGCTCGTAGAAGACAAATGGCACACTTGTGCCCAAAGACCTGTTTGTACACTTAGAATGTTTTTGAATATGTAATATGTTTATGTACCAATCATTAGGGTTTCTAGAAGAAATGACAGCTGTCAGGTGGTGGCAGACCTATAAATAGAATAATTTAGGGCACGCCTACCACGAGTTACACTTTTCAGACCTAAGAATATATTTCTAATATTGAGTGTGACGGTTGTCCTAAGATTAGTATGGATAAGCATTCCTTACAAGAAACCCTAATCGATTTACATTTGTATGAAACCTTTCTATAAATGGAAATCTTTTGAGTTATTGTTTGTGTTTGTTACATTTATTAGTCTTTAAACAACACTTCTGTTTGTTTCTGATTCCGCCGCGTTAACAAACATTTGTTCTTACCCTAAATAGCACAGTCACCAACCTTCTTGTCAACACGGTTTTCTGTGTGGGTTGTGACATTTATTGTGAGTTTGAGCGATCGTTACGGGACTGACACAAAAATCTTATTAGCCAACATGAAGGAGTGTATAAGCATGGAGAGAAAAACGAACAGACCAAATTCAGAGGTGCAGAGGACTGGAAGAATAGCAAGAATCAGTTATGAAAAGAAGACTAATAGCTACATCTTAAGAAACTATGAAGGTCTTGCTCTGGGCATTATTGAAGATGATTCTGATTTGGAATAACTCCATGTGGACGACTTACATGATATCATGAAATGGAACCTTCAGAGGATCATCCATTACATGTGGAGATGTCTATATTCCAACAGAAGGTTGTAGTTGTGAAATTGGATAGAAGTATAGAAGAAAGAAGAAGCTCAAGAAGCTGAGGTTAAATGTAATCTATATGTGATTTACCAATGATTGTTGATTATGTATTTTTTTGATGTATTTTATATTGATATGTAATGCCATTGTGGCAGAATTTGAATAAGTAATCTTTCTTTTAAGTAATGTAATTTATTTTTTTTAAGGATTTGATGTGTATATTTGAAACAAGTGTATGTAATCTAGAGGTGTTTTGGTGTATCTGAGTTTGTTCCAATCTAGGGGAGATTTTTTTGCATAAAAGATGATCAACGAAGATTGGAATCTTCTCAACCTCCTTAGAAATATGCTAAATATAGAATTTGAGCAAACCAGGCACTTCGAGCATGCTATAAACTTATTCAAGCAGGTATCTTATTTCGTGTAAGGTTTTCTTCTGGAATTCTCCTAAGTGTTAGGTTCGAACACTTCAACAAGCAAGGTTGTTCTTCAGTCATGCAAGGTTTGTTTCAGAGCAAACTCTTGAATTAACCATGCTTAAACCAAGTAATTTGGTGGTCGAGCAATGTTTTAATAAAGATGATCTGAAGCACACTTGTAGGAAGTTAAAGGAATTATTCTAAAGAAGGTTCAACCTCGAGCAAGCTACAGTTCCCAAGCATACTATGTTTGCTAGAATAAGTCTTTGATAAAAGGTTGAAGAGATCAAGAAGAACAACGTAGAATATTCACGAGCAAAGTTTGATTATATCATGAAGATCGATGTTTGCTTGAAGAATATTTTCTAAGTAAAAGCTTACTCGAAAAACTGTTCAAGCACACTCAAGGATTACAAGGTCTGCTCGACAAAGACAAAAGCTTACTCGAAGACCTATTGACACTTGTAAAAATTTTGAATATGTTTTTACAATCATTAAGGTTTCTAGAAGGTGTCAGGTTAGGCTATATAAGGAAATATTAGGTCATATTTATGACAACGACTGATTACACACTTTCCTAAGCAGACATAATATTTTGTACGGAAAGCAGCCGCACCTGACATTCCACCTAGAAACCATAAATATATTCCCTTTGTATTTTCACAAATAGTAATGAATGGAAATCGTTTGAGTTTATAGTGTGTTCTTGTGTGAGCTTTATGTTATTAAAGCAACATCCTGATTATTATTGATTATGCCTTTAATAATCAAGGGGTTTTCACATTGGTTGTTTCGTAATCCTTCTGGTCAACATTAATTTGTGGGTTACGAGTTTGATAGTGAGAATATCGATCCTGACAACAGAGTAATGAGGCATAGACTATGATAACAAAAATTCATTATTAAATGATAACTTACAGGGTATATATATAGGAGATGACCTCATTCGTTATACAGGCCATAACAAATGAGTGTCATTTGCTATCATACGTTATATTCCTATACATTATTATCCGAATCAACACATTCTTTGGTTCCATTCGTTAACATTAATAACGAATGAACATGTATAAACACGAGGACTCATTAGATAATGTGCATAAACATTTACCAAAATGCCCCTATTATTTATATTAATAACCAAAATACAATTAACAAAGACCGAGACGCAGAAATGTGTATCAACAAACTCCCCCTCGTCTCGAAGCTCTTTGTCCTTACTTTATAAAACCTCTAGTCTTCCAATCTGCACAACTATGAATTCTAAACGCATGAAAAACATGACCAACACGTTGGAATTGCAAAGCTAGCTCGTTATCTTTGACGTTTGCCCATCTGATCTGATTTTTGAATAATACATCGTTGTCAGCTTCCAAATCGGCAAACTTAATTGTACTCAAGTCTTTATCAGACAGACCATGTAATCTCAAAAAGTTTCTATATTCCATATAATCTATGTTATTCTTCTCCATCCTCTTTTTTATCTCATACGCCTCCTTATCAACTAATCTTTGCAACTCCTCATCTATCAAAGAAGCCAAAGTTTCAAACTTGTGCCCATGCTTAATTAAGCTTACAACCAATGGATGATTTCTCCTTGTATTGTCCAAAATTTGTTGTATGTTCTCCCTTTGTTCATCAGTCATTTCAATGTGTGGGGAGACAATAGTTTCAGCTTTTTCAGCTTTATTATCAGCATTATCATCATCAGCATTGTCATCATCTTTTTCAGTTGATTCATCCAATGCTTCTATCCTTGGTTCATTAAGATCATGTTCAGTTTCTGGCATAACAGCTTGCAAAGGAATAGCCATCACAGGGCTTTCATGATCCTTTGGGCTTTCTACAATATAATCAGGCTTGACAGCCTCATCAATTTTCCTCTTTTTGGATTGATCTTCATCATCATCAGTCTTTTCGTCAATATTTCTCTTTCTTATGTATATTTTTCTAATATCTTTTTAGGTTCATCATCATAGCTCCACTTATCAGGAGGATTATTCTCAATATTTTCTTTAACATCCTTTATTCACCTTTTGGAAGCAATTTTTGTTACTGATTCTCCAGCCTCATCAGGCACCACCTGCTTATTTGAATCATCCTTAGTAGGTTCATCAGTGGTTGGAGTTTCAGCTTCAGGTTGATCATGCTTGAATTTATACATCACCATTGCGAATGTATTATCAACCTTTTCCACTTGTTTCATTTTAATCAACACTTCAATGACCTCTTGTTCAACTTCACATTCTTGATCCAAAGTTTTTGCAATGTGAGCTTGCTCAAACAATGTTTCCTGCTCACCAAATTCTTCGGCAGTCATGGATTGGGCAAATATTTCCCTCTCCAATGTTTCAAGCACAATATCAGCTTGCCTCTTGGAAGCATGTTAACTGTTAAGCCAATTCATCTTTGTCAAGCATATCATCATCATCAAATTTATCATGTGTATCAACAGGTGTTTCTTCATCAGTTTCTACAATGGCTTTCCCTTTTTCTTTCCTCTTTTTTTCTTCCTCAGACTCATTTAGAAAGTTTTCAATTTCGTCTATCAGACTCCTCATCTCATCATCATCCTCCACAACTTTCTTGGGCGTTTTAACATTGTCATTTTCTTTTTAGTTAAGATCACCTCCTTAGTATCAGCACCTTCCACAATAAATACATCAGTCATGGTTTCAGTGCCAATAGCATCAATTTCTATGGCCTCAGTTGTTAGAATGTTATCAGTCGTTTGTTCATTTTGATCAACCTCCATCTCCACGTTTGCTTCCTTCTCAACATACACGTTTTCCAACTTCTTTGCCAGTACATCCTCAACATCATAATCTTGCTCTCTAACATCAGATTTATCACATTCATATCCATCGTCATCAAAACCTCTTTCTCCACTAACATCATCATCACTCTCAATGTATGCACTAAAAAAGTTTTCAGACCATCTTCTACATCCACTTCCTCGTTCACAGCCTCCTCTTCAACAACATCAGTGGCCACATGAATATTCTCTCCTGTTTTGGTACAGATGAGGTCTTCTCAACCTCAGCCTACAGGGCTTGAATTCTATTCAATGCTTATGCCAACTGAGCTTTCAGATCATCATTCTCCTTTACTAACTCAGCATTCCTTCCATTCAAATCCACATTTTCAATAATTAAATCCAAATTCCTTTGAAACACATATGCCCAGAGGAAGGGGTTTGGGTTGGGTGTTCAGTGAAAGGATCAGGTATGTTGGTTTGGGGTTTGGTTGGTTTAGTGGGTGGGCTTGGGCTTTTAAAGATGTTTTCACTTGTTGAGGGTAAAGGGTTTATGTTTTGGATTGTAGGTAAGGGTTTGTGGGTATGTAAGATTTCAAATGTTGGTTGGTTTGGTTGGTCTTGGGTTTGGGAATGGCTAGGGATGGGAATGGTGTTTCTGGAAGGTTAAGTAGGTGGGCTGGGATTTGTTGTGGGATGTAAGGTTCATGTATGTCTTGGTTTTGGTCTTGGATTAGGGTTTGGATTTGGGTTAGGGGTTGGTAAATGGTTTGAGGTGGGCTTTGGGTTTGGGTTTGAGTAGGTGAAGATGGAATGTATGGGTCATTTGTGGTGGTGGGGAAGGTGGTGTGGCTGGTGGTGTGGTTAAAGGTAAGTTCTGCCCCTGTGCATGTGCATCATCAAGCTCATCATCAGCAATATGTCCTTCAATATTTCCAACATCTCTTCACCCTGATTATCATCATCTACACCACCATCATCATTGTTTCAGAATCATCTTCCTCATCCTCAACTTCACTATCTTCCTCCTCAGAAGTCAATTCTGGTACAGGCATAATCTCCACATCATTATTAATCAACCATGGTAATACATCACATTCTGCTTCAAGATTAAAACGTCTTGTGGGACCCAACTTTGAAATTCTTTTGTAAACATTGGGATCTTGTAGCACATGAGTTGTCCCAATTGTAGGTAAGTCTTGCAGCACCCTGTTGAAAATGATTTAAACCAATAATTTTTCTTTGTTTGGCTTTCTCAAGATGCTAACCATTCCCTCAAAAATCATTTTGGAGAAATTAAACGGTAGATCATACACTACTGCTACAGTAGCATTTGCCAAATCACGGCTCATCAATGTCCAAGAGCCTTCCCGATGGGCATATCCTTGAATAATATAGTGAATCAAAAACATGTAAAGGTTTGGGAACATCCCCTTTTGAAATTGTCCCTCATAGACATTTCCTTGGTAATCCATTGTCTCTCGAAATATCTTCAATAAGTGATCAGTGGAGAAGTGGATAGGGTTATAATCATCATCATGTAATTGTACGCTTGCTCGAATCAGTCAATCAGTAATCCTAATCTCATGATTAGCCACAGTAGCCTCTAATCGCCTACCATCTTGATCGTCATCAAGTTCGGCTGAGTGCCATAAATCCAACTGGTGGTTTCTATAAATCACTGGGCACTCAGTCATCGAGAATCACATATTAGATCTTTTAAGCTGTCAGGTCCCCGTTTGTTGGTAGATCGTAAACAAATCAAGTCATAACTCACACAAATTAATGTGTTGATAAGAGAGTTAATGACGGGTTGCTATTTTTAGAAAGAAAACCGTTTGCTAAAGGCGGAATCAATAACAAACAGTGAAGTTGCTGAACAGTTAATCAAAGGTAACTAACACACAAGATTCACTCAAAATATTTCCATTTATATAATATAAATCATACAAACGATAATCAATTTAGGGTTTCTTGATGGGAAAGTTATATCCGTACGATTCTAGGACAACCGTCACACTCACAAATATTCTCTCTGAATTAATGAGGTTGTCCGTCCGTCTTAGGAGGCGTGCCCTAAATTATTCTATTTATAGGCCTGCCACCTCCTGACAGTTGTCATTCCTTCTAGAAACCCTAATGATTAAAACATATTCAAATTACATATTCAAAACTATACTAAGTGTAAAACAAGTCTTCCGGGTAGGCCTTGTAGCAGTAAACTTTTTCGAGTAGACTGTGTGCTCTGCCTTCCTTTAGACTTGGTAACCTAGAAGTGTGCCCAGGAACAGTTTTCCGGGTAGGCTTTACTTGTAGTATTTTCCAAAGGAAAATACTCACCTTGCAGACTTCAATCCTCTTGATTATATCAAACTTTGCCCGACATGATCTTACGAGCAACCTTGTTCTTCAATGGTCCTTTCAACTCCTTACTAGGAAATAGCTTGTTAGCAAAGTGTGCTCGGTAGCACTGTACCTTTCTTGAGTTGAACCCTGCCCGATGTTACTTAGAGATATTTCATTACACATCAAGCTTACTCGGACCACTGTATTATTAATGAATACTTTGCCCGATATTCCAATCACATGGCTTCATGAGCTTGGTTAGCCAAGAGCTTACTTTGAAGTAAACCTTACTCGGCTATGAAGAACAAACTTGCTAGATAAAGTGATCCCTGCCCGGGTATATACTAACTAGTGAACCTTGCTCGGATATACACTAACTGGTAAACCCTGCTCGGATATGCACTTAAGAAGAATTCTAGAAGATAACCTTGCCCGGTGTACAAAATATCTTGCTAGGGTAAGAAAACCCTGCCCGGGAATCCAAGTGTACTCGGATTCCATCCTTAGCGAATTCTGAGGAGGTTGAGAAGATTCCAATCTTCCATATACTACTCTTAGGTCAAAACTTTGACTCAACATAAGCCATCTAATCATGTGTGCAACCGCTTCATTATCAACTGTCACTTGGAGAAGAGCGCACATGTTGTGCTTCTTCTCAAACGGATATGTCGATTCGTCCTCCATATCTGTGTATACACAAACAAAAACATATTCAAAGCAAAAGTTAGTCATAAAGTTCACAACTTTGACACATTTGAAGTTATAATTTGAAGATGTAAAGAGAAGAAATGTCTTTATGAACCTGTGCTTCGACAAATTAATAACCTACACATAAAAACAGAGAGTTCGTTAAGATGAATATTAACTGCCCAAATCCATATAATCATTGTCGGAAAATCATCAATTGATGCTTACCGAGTCGGAATTTGAGGGCTGGTTAATTAGGGTTGGGAGATTAAAATCTATTGATATTCTGGAGCGAGAGCAATGAACAATAATGCAATAGTGGAAAGAGAAAGAAGTGAAAATGTGAGAAATTTCTCTAACTCCCTCTTTTATACCTTTTTTAAAGTAGGTTTTAAATGTTTTTTGTCATTTAGTGAGTAATAGCTATCAAACAGTTGAAATATTTTAAGTAAATATCATCCTTTACAAAAACCTTGCTCGATAAAGTGTTTTCCCATTTAAAACCTTGCTCGTTAAAGCACATTGTTGTAAACCTTACTTGAAAAGATTATTCATTAAAGTTCCACTTATCAAAGCTTGCTCATTCCAGAATTGATTCAAAAATCATAAAGTAAATAGAAATGAATCTATGAGAATTAAATGAAGGAATCTTACACATACAATATTGCTCGAGAAATAAATCACAAGACAAATAATCAAGTATAAAGCATCAAATAGGCAACCTTGCTAGGAATCAATAGAGAATCCCAAAACAATAACTTAGAAATATTTCTAAATGTCAACCTTACTCGAATTTCTAAATAACACAAATTGTGTTCGAAAATATTTAAACAGTTCACACATATTCAATCAAGTATACTTTGAAAAAAAGTATGCTTGAAATACTTTTAAGTATACAAAGTGTGCTAGAGAAGGACTCTAAACACAAAGTGTACTCGTAAAGCAACATTTTGAAGTTACCAAGTATATTAGGAGAACACTTGAAGATTTCAAAGTGTGCTCGAAATAAAAAGTGTTCTCAGGAAACAAGGTTTTCCTGAAAACACTTGTAATTTCAAAGAATAACATTCACAGTCATGAACAATGCTAGATAAAGACATATTTCAATCAAAAAAGGAAAGTTTGCTTGAAATTGATAAATAAAGCATATTCAAACAGCTATCACATAATCATCAAGTATGCTAGACAAAACTAACCTTCAGAACATCCAAGTTTACTCGAAAGCTAATAAGTATCAAAGTGTACTCGACAATATAAGAGTAAATCATTTAAGTGTTGAACATCACAAAGCATGCTATAATGAGTTTAAACAGTTAATCAAACACCTAAGTTTGCTCAAAAGTTCAAAATCACTAAAGCTTACTAGAAATAACATATTTAATTACAAAGCTTTCTATAATGACCTAAACAACCTATAAAACAATTAAGTTTTCTAGAAAGTTCAGTAATCATCAAAGCTTGCTAGAATCAACATAATCAAATATATTCAAACATCAAGCTTGCTCGAAAGAGTCAAACTTCAAAATAAAACAATGAAGTCTACTCGAAAGTTTATAAAACATTAAAGCATGCTCGAATAAGATAAACTTAGACAAAACCATCTAAGTTTGCTCGAAGTTGAAAATCATAAAACCTTACTTGAAATACATATTCAGACCTTTTGAAGGTAAAATGCAACTCTTTTTGTCTTAAACCAAAAGTCAAACAGTTTTATCATTAAAGATCTTGTTTAAGATAAATGTGGCATAATGAGATCAAATTTCAGTTATCTTTCCTTTCAAATCATTTTCTTTCTTTTTGTGAAAAGATAACAATATGGGATCATATTGACTAAGTTGCTTCTCAATACTTCATTCTCAACATTATTATGTCAGATAAGACAGGTTAACAGCATGTCTAGACTTAGCATGAATTTCATTGCCTTGGTGATATGATTAAGGTTCAATTAATTTGCATAAGACTAAAACGGATAAAACATATTGTTTTCTGATACTTCACATCTATTCTCTAGGCTTATTTGGCTTTCTCCAGATCACCCCGAATTGACTCCGACCCCCTGATATCTGGTAAAACTTTTAATGAGAGAACTTATTTTTTATTTTTTTTATTTTTTTTTTTTTTGTAACATAAGGTTGTGAACATATATATCAACATTGTGTTGAATAAGCAGTACGTTTTGTTCACTTGTGTTCTTTGCAATTCTCAATAAGATACTTTATTTTGGGGACCAAATACCAATGGGCTCGTGTATGATTGGATATTAAATTTTCTGCCTATCATTCGGAAAGATGTATGTTGGAACATGCATAGACAACAATGTATCTCCACATGAAGTTTAGCTGTTTATTTATGTTTATATAACCTCAGATTTTACACATCATGGAAAGCAACCATGCATATTAATGACTGCATTAAGTGTCTTTTTAACCTATTAAATTCATATGATTGGCCAAATAGTCAATGTATTATCATTTCCTAAAGGCTTGGATCAATTTTCATTAAAATAGCCTTTCTTATGCTTCTATAAAGCTTGAACTGAATAATCTTATCATATCTCTGCACCATTAATCAACTTGCTCTGTTTTTGTCAAAAAAAAAATGTTTTTATCAAGATTCATATGAAAATTTTCATTTGAGCGTGTAACTTTGACACAAAAACACATTTTGACTCTAACAGAAGTAACATAGTCAAATCTCTATCATGATTAACATCATTAAAACAGACAGACTTCACACAATGTATAGTCTAACATATCCTACTAACATCATTATATCATATTAAACATATTCAGAAAGTAGCATAAGCAAAATATCATATAAGCACATATGCAGATAAGTCATTTCAAACACTTATCATGATATCACACACATCAACTAATAGTTAACTTAAGCATCAAGGATACCTAAATTACTCAAATAATCAATCTAAGAACATATCAGTCAACATGTAAATTCACCTTTGAACACAATATCAACAAACAAACACTCATCAAGACCTTCCTAAAGATAGTCAATTAGCACATAGAGCACACATCATTAATTAGACTTCATTAGAGTTGATCATTCCCAGGGCTTTCAACAGAAAGTGGAATCTGGTGGTTATCAAGTAGCTTTGTGAATAGGTCAACCAAATTGTCACTTGTATCAACTCTCTTCATCTCAATCCTGATTTCATTGCAATCCCTAATGAAATGATGTCTGATTTCAATGTGTTTGGTCTTAGAATGTTGAACTGGTTCTTTACAATGAAAAACGCAGCAGTATTATCAATATAAATAGGAATGCTCAAGAAATTCAGACCATAATCCAGCATTTGATTCTAAATCCATAGAACTTGTACACAGTAGGCAGATGCAGCAATGTACTCAGCTTCAGCAGTTGAGATGGACAATGTAGTTTGTTTCTTGCACTACCAAGACACTAGCTTGTCTCCCAAAAATTGACATCCACCAGAAGTTGACTTTCTGCTCATGTTGCATCCATCATAATCATTGTCAGTATAGGCAATTAGATCAAAGGAATGGTTCTTTGAGTACCATATTCCCAAATCTGATTTTCCTTTCAAGTATCTAAAGATCCTCTTGACAGCGGTCATGTGAGAGGCCTTTGGACTTGACTGAAATCTTGCATATACAAAATACAGCAAACATAATATCAGGTCTGGAAGCATTAAGGTACATCAAGGATCCAATTTTGGCTCTACACTCATGTTCAGCAACAGGCTCCCACTTTTCATCTGCTATCATCTTTTCATGAGTGTCCATTAGAGTTGAAGCAGTTTTGAGATCTTAACATTTGAACTTGTTCAAAATGTCCTAAACATACTTTGACTGACATAAGAAGATACCATTAGCCTTTTGTTGAAAGTGTAATCCAAGAAAGAAGTTCATTTGTCCCATTGATCTCATTGATTACTTGGATTTCATCACTTCTTCAAACTCCAGACACATGTGTTCATTAATTGAACCAAAGATAATATCATCCCTATAGACTTGAAGTAGGAGAAAATCTCTTCCCTTTTTCTTGTAAAAGAGTGTCTTGTCAATGGCTCCCCTTTGGAAACCATTAGCAAGCAGGTGGTTTGATAGCTCATCATACGATGCTCTAGGAGCTTGATGAAATCCATACAAAGCTTTGTTTAACTTATACACTCTGCTAGGATAATCAGGGTCCTCAAATCCTGGTGGTTGAACCACATACACCTCCTCTTCTATTTTTCCATTCAGAAAAGTAGATTTGACATTCAATGGAGTACTCTGATGTTCTTTGAGGCAACATAAGCTAGAAAGATTCTTATAGCTTCAAGTCTTGCTACTGGAGTAAAGACTTCCTCAAAGTCAATCCCTTCTTCTTATAAGCATCCCAATGCAACAAGTCTTGCTTTGTTCTTAATCACAATTCCTCTCTCATCCCTTTTGTTCCTGAAAACCCATTTGGTTCAAATGGCATATCCGTTTCTTGGCTTGTCTACAAGTTCCCACACTTGCAAGTCTATAAATTGAGCCAACTCCTCTAGAATTGCTTCTACCGAACAATTGTCTTTCAATGCTTGAACAATGTTCTTGGGTTCAATTTGGGATAGAAAGCAGGAGTACAAAAAAATATTTGCAGATTCAGATGCACTTCTTGTAAATCTTTCATTGATATCCCCAATGGTATTCTCAGGTGGATGATTTCTTTCAACATAAGAGGACTGTACAATCACTTTAGTAGACAAATTTGTGCCAAGATTTATGTCATTAAGGTTAGGTTCATCAATGATCAAATCAAGTGTTGCATCATGAAATTCAGGTGCCTCTTCATTATTCTGTTGTGAGGAAGATACACCATTATTTACCATATTCAAGCTTTGAAACAACTCTTCAAATATTACTTCTTGAATATCATTTTGGTTGCTAGGATCTTCCTCATTCAAGACATTATCATCTTGAATCTCTTGATTGTCTTGATTAGCATGTTCTTGATCTTGTCCTAGATTTTGATTTTGTTCTTGACCTTAAACTTGATCTTGAACTTGTTCATTCTCAGTAGTTGAGAGATCCCTGATGAATAACTACCCAAGCTGCGTTATATACCCATCACCAATACATCGCAGGATTCATCATGACAGGAGCTTTTATATTCACTTCATTTTCCAGCAACCTTGGACCATAATTTGTCCAAATCCATCTTGTTCTGATTACTCTCTTAAATTTCACTTTTATACAAAGTTTCATCAAAGTCCTCAGGATAAATCTTGAAGGACTTGATTAACTTCTCAAGATCAAACATCCATGAAGCACCATCAACTGAATTGAACTGGTTTTCATTGAATATTACATCTGAAGATTCAATCACACTCAAGTGGTCTTTAACATAGACTCTATAGGCTTTTGAGTGTGTTGAATATCCAACAAAGAAACAATCCAAGGATTTAGATTGAAACTTGTTAAGATAGTCCTTAGTATTCAAAAGTGAACATTTGCACCCAAACGGCTTGAGAAACTTGATGTAGGGCTATCTTTTAAACAAAATCTCATAAGGAGTCTTGTTTTGAATTTTGTTAAGGACTCTATTTTTAACATAACAAGCAGTGTTGATTGCTTCTGCCCAAAAGATAACAGGCAAGAAAGCATCTGCTAGCATGGTCCTTGCAGCCTCAATAAGTGTTCTATATCTTCTCTCTGCAACCCCATTTTGTTCAGGAGTTCTAGGAGCACTGAATTGTTGAAGTATTCCCTTTTCATTGCAAAACTCATCCATGACCCCATTCTTGAACTCAGTCCCATTGTCACTTCTCATTACCTTCACCCTTGCATCCAATTGATTCTCAACCCTTGTCACACAATTCTTGATTAATTCAGCATCTTCATCTTTGGTATTTAGGAAATAAACCCAAGTGTATCTTAAAAAATCATCAATTATCACTAGACAATATCTCTTTTTACCAATACTTGGAACACTCACAGGACCAAAGAGATCCATGTGAAGCATTTCAAGCACTTGATCAATTGAGTTTATGAGCTTTGTCTTGTTGGATGACTTGTGCTGCTTACCCTTTTGATATGAAATGCAAGTGTCATCAAGTTTAAACTCCCTTGTAGGTAAACCAATTACATGTTCACCTTTAGCAAGTTTGTTCATGTTCTTTTGATTGACATAACAAAGCTTTATGTGCCACAATTTGGTTTCATTTTCAGTGGCCTTTGATACAAAACAAGTTCCACCCCTTGAAATGGCATCCTTCATATTCATTTCATATAAATTACCATTTCTTGGAGCCATCATCACAATCATATCTGGAGGAATCACAAAATCAGGTTTGAGGATAAAACAATGAGAGTCATCAAGCACAACTTTATAACCTCTATCACATATTTATGAGATGCTCAAAAGGTTATATTTCAATCCTTCCACATAAAATACATTATCAAAAGTAACTTTTATTAGGATCCCTTTGCCCACAATTTTTCCTCCATTCTCATCACTCCCAAATGCAAATGGCCTTCAAACTTCTCTTCATAAATTAACTAGTGACCTCTTGTCACATGTCATGTGCCTGGAACATCCATTGTCCATATACCATACTTCATTGACTGGTGTGAACTATTCCTGCACATATCAAAGAAAATAATCAGTTGGGTAATGAAATGCAAGCAGAATCAACTTGCAAATCATCAGTGACATGGAAAATTATTGCATCAGGGTTATGAATAGGCTTAGGATCTTCATAAAATATTTTACAACTATCAGACTCATCTGATTCATAACCACTATCAATTGGGCTTGTAACATATGGAATTATGATTTTGCATTCTTGAACTACATAATCCCTTTCAATTGATACATCTCTCACATCTGTTTCTTTTGACACTTGAACTTCACTCCTTGGTTTCCAAAGAAAACCTTGAGGTTCAAATCCATGTTTCAGCAGAAATTTCTCATCATCATTGAGTTCTCTTGACTTCTTTCTAGAGAACACTCCCTTAGTACTTTTCTTTTCACTAACTTGGAATCATTTCTTGGAACAATCCTGATTGGTTGTGTATTCCTTTTCATCACCACATCAGTTTTGTTGGGTGCATTGTTCCTTTTCACTTGATTTACTGTATTACTTTTCAGCTTCTCATCAACTGTTACATTCACTTTCTCATTCTTCACAACTGTTGAGAAATCACCTTTTACTTCCACTTCCTCACAATTCTTCCCTTTTCCCAAATATTCATCATACTCCTTCTTATATAGACTAAAGTCTTGTCCAAACTTGGTTTCATTGGGAACATGAAATGGTTTGAAAGTGAACCTTTCATGACAGGAATCAGTGTGGTCACCATACTCATCACACTTGGACCTTTCCCTTAAAACGTTCATGTGTATTTCCTTTCTTGATCTTTCACTTGGTCTAGGTGGTTCGATGCCAAGTGTTTTCTGAGTTTTGAGACCATCAAAATCAATGGAGAATGGCACAAATTCTTCAATCTTAATGTCTTGCCTCTCCACTTTGCCTTTCCCAAATTTTATCTTTTCCAATTTCATTGGTTCATCATCCAAATTCCTTTTGTACCTTGACTGCATTCTTTCGTATTCTTCCATAGTTTCAACTTCTCCAATGTCAAATAATTCTTTACTTGAGAAAGCAGGGTACACTGGAATGAATTAATCACTTTAATTTTTTCTTAGGTTTCTTTTTGTCATTGATCTTGATCTTCCTCAAAATTTCTTTTCTTGGTGGCTTTACTGCATTATAAGTCACCTTTGCCATCTTAGAACCTTCACATATGTCAAATGACACATGTTCTTTTCTCATTTGTTCATTATGTTTCTTCATCTTTGGTGTGAGAGGTGGTAAAAATGGAAGTTTGTCATCTTGCTCTTGTTTCAAATATTATAAACAAGACCTAACCCTTTGTGTGAATAAAGAAGTATATTTATTTGTAGTTTACGGATCTTGTGTGAACCGTGAATAAAGAGATTGTGATGTATATATAATTAGTTGACTAGTCGGTCATGTGAATTGTGATTGATCTATATATATAATTAGTTTATTAGTTGGTTAAACGTGTCAAGCTTTATGAAGAATGGCAATTAGTTAGAAACGTGGTATCTTAAAATGATTGTTAAATGGCATTAAACATATGCGTGGCACACCTGATCTCATTTCCAACTTCCAAGTTTTGTTATGCCTTTTTATATAGTAATACTAGATTATTAACCCGTGTACGACATGGGTGGAAATATTGAAATTTTCGAACAAACACATGTCATTTGAAATGATAACATAAGTTTTTATATATTATTCGGGACGACAACATACTTTAAGTTGTAAATAATATTGGTATAAAAACCAATTATTGTGAAATACAAAGATAAACCCAAACAACATTCAAATTACAATCTTTGAAAACATAATCAAAAGTTAAAAATGTAAAATTCATAAGCTACTAAAAAGACTTCCTTATAAACCATGTTTATTCTTTATTTGTAACTTTGTCTTCCTTGTTTAATATAAGAATTTTAACACCACGTTTTGCTCTTGATAAAACTACATAGAGTTGTCTATGTGTAAACACTGGGTCTCTGAGATATATGTCAACTCTTGCTAGAGATTGACCTTGACTTTTGTTAATGTTCATTGCAAAAACAGACTACAACTGGAAAAATCTACCTTTTCTTCAATTTAAACGAAAGTTTCTTATCTGAAGGTGTTAGACCACAACGAATTATATAAGTGCGATAACCAGTATTAGTACCTGAAATAACTTTTATTACAACAAAACGCCTACCCAAATTAATTACTCGCAATCTAGTTCCATCACACAAACCATTCTTCTGATCCATTCCTTAGTAACATTATTGGCACGCTGACTTTTAGAACCAATCTATGAGTCAAAATAATTTTGGTTTTTTTTATTTTATTTAGCATATTGTGTTTATGAAAGTTTTAGTTCAAATTAAATTATAAAAAAAATAATTGGTATGATCTTACTTAAAAACCAAAAAAACTGGTTTTTTATATGGACCACAACTAAATTTGTGAATTTTGTTGCAAAGTATGAAAACAATATAAATTGAGTTAACCAAATATAATTAAAAATATAATGGAGAAATATTTTTGCGCCTCTAATTAACATAAATTGATTCGTATACATATATTAATTGTAATAAAAGAGGACTAAGTACTTGGATTATAAAAACGCAAGGTTGTCACTCAATAATCAGTTTTATACAGTTAACCCTAATTCCCGTCTAATAAATCCCGATTGCCTATGGCACCAAGAACTGATAGACAAGAACACGAATTATATTATACTAACAATTACTAATCAAACTCACAATCACCATAGCAACACAATCATAAGATCAAACTTCTATCCCACAAATAACATAAACAATTAACAATCATTCAATGGAAAACCTTACAATTCGGGAGAGAACACAACGTAATTTAGCCACTCATAATTTGGTTCATCATCACATCAATTAGAGTATATATATGAAACAAAAATACCAAATCAATGATTGGAATCACCAAACTATTATTCTTGAGCCCAAAAATCGCCGCCAAGTCGTTCCCAAGTGTTAGATAGATGAAAAGACACCAAAAAACGGAATAAAAAAAAGTATTTTCGGCATTTACAGCTTCGCACCGTGGTTGTGACATTTGTCAATTTCGGGTCTCGATTGTATTCGTATTTGTATTGTTTTATGTTGTAAACCAACCCGTTTAGTAAACTGAAACTCATGATATATAAAATATTGGATTTTTATGTTACCAAATCATTCCCATTTGTTCAATTTGAAAAACCCCTTTTACGGATTCGAAAACGGCTTTAAAACGATCAAATTACATCAAAAACGAACTTCTTGACGCATAACAAACCACACTAGACGAGCTGGGCCAACCCCCCCCCCCCCTTGTGCACGCTGCGCCGCGCGGACTAGGTAAGGGAGGTGGTCGCGTGGCGCCTAGAGTAGTCTGCATGTTTTTGGACGATTTTTGTTGTCTTGTGTCTTCTCTTGACCCTTTTTGTATGAAACTCTTGTGTCTCACACCCATATTTGACATACTACAAAAATCTCTCAAACATCAAAGATTCAAGGTTATTTTTTTAATGTTCTTGAGTGTTTGACTTCCAAAAGTCAAACTGAGTTTAATTTTTCATTTTAATTAGTTCATATGGTCTTATTAATACTTGTTTATGGTGGCACAACATATATATAATATACACACCTTGTTACCTTTGGTGGTTACTTCACTGGTTCCGATCGGTGAGGTTTCAGACATCGTAAGGCTAGGCTTCATGGAGGACTTCGTGTTCTTGATATATATAATATCTATATAACTTGTTTATACATATTAATCTTGATTAAATTCTGCTCATTTTAGTTTGTTTGTCATATTTACAAGTTCTTGGTTATTTGGGTATATGGAAACCATCTATGAACTCGTTGTGAGATGGAAACTGAACCAAACCGAACTTTTGTTTAAAAGACGTTGTTGTTAACTTTTTGGTTGTAAAACTTAAGTATTTTCATTTGTACATTATTATACAAGTTCTTGGTTATTTGGGCATGTGTAAACCGTCTATGAACTTGTTGTGAGATGGAAACCGAACCAATCAGAGTTTTACTCTCTTAAGACACACAAGTGTGCTTTTAGCTATCAAGACTTGTATATTTCTTTAAAAATAGTTACAAACTGATTTTAATTATTTTCTTAAGTACTTGGAAATGTTGGATCCAACTTGATCTCATAACATAGTTTGGACCAACAAAACCGAACACTCGCTTAACGTGCGTTGTTAGTTCTAAAACAATAGAACTACATACTTGGTTAAGTCTTATTAAGTTTTATTGAGTTATCTCATAACATTCATTACTTTGGAAAGTTGACATTGGGTTTGACCAATTACCTAGACCCGAACCAACAACCCGAACACTCGTTAAAGACCCGTTTTAGTATCTTCATCCCTAAGGAACTTGCACTTTTGCATTTTTCCCAACTTATTACTTAACATAGGTTAAGTAAATATTACGGTTAGATACTTTAACCCGGTTTCGAGTAAACATACATTTTTAAAGGGTTATTATTATAAATTCCTAAATAGTTACATTTTAAACATTGAACTTTAAATTTTTACTTTTCTCAACATTTATTTTATTTAAAGATCTTCAAGACAACCTTTTAATTCAAGACTTTCTTCTATTTAGACTTTGTACGTTAAACTCGTCGTTCCGGCAAATCTCCAAATTATCATCTTTCAAGTTATTACTTGAACGTGAGTACTTTCATACCCCGTTTTCCATCTTTCGTTTTGGGGTGACATTTCATACTTAGTCAACTAAATGCTTTATACTTGAATCTTAACCCGCAAACGTTATTGTATACTTGTAACAACCCCAAAAATGGGGCTAATTTTTGTTTTCTAAAAACAAAAAGAGAGAAAACTTATTATTAGATACCGAGTGAAATGTAATTCGAATAATCGAAGCGATCGTACGTCAATGGGTTTGGCCTGAACAGTTGAAATAATTACTAATGGTATCGGCTCGGCCGATGATTACGTAGAACCCGATAGAGATATGGATAAGCTTAATAATAATAATACCGTAATTTAAAACATGGGCTCGACCCGAATTAAGAAAACGAAACCGAGACTTCTTTAACACAAACAAATCCGAACCTGGATATTTCAAAAATCATACGAACCATTTAATATTATTTAAATCATACAGAGTATCCAAAATATTTTATCCGAACATCAACAGTTTCGTTTATTGTCGTCGGGTCACCGAATCATAGGAAATGAAAATCGATAAACGAGATTTGTGACACGCTAGATATAATCTAAATTACATAACCCTATATTATATATTAAAACTGGTTCTCATAATATATATTTATAAGTTATAATTTGAATTTTATAAATATAACAAAGATATTTATATGATAAAAGATATCATGAAATATTACAAAGTTACCAAAACCTAATCTTAATCCCTGCACCCTATCAAAATTATCTACAGCTCCCTGGCTCCACTCACATTTGAGCAGTTCTTCTCCCAATCAAAGATTTTGCACGCCCCATTACCCAAGAAATCCTCTGCAATTAGAAATCTTCTTCATCTCTCCCATAATTCCTCATTTAAATCAATATCAACATCTCATATCCAAACACCTACAACTCTCTGATCTCTCTCGAAGAACCTGTCCATCAAGAACAAGAGGAATACATGCCATAATCTTAGCCTCTCTCTGTATAATCCGAACCAACCAAGATATCAAGAAATCAGGCCAGAAGTCTTCTGTTGTTGCTCATGGATTCAGTGCGAGAACCGGCCCTAAATCTTTGTCTCTCTATGCTCACGGATTATCCCAGAACCCACATAACCAAACCTGTGGAATCCGTCCACCTGTTCGAGGTAACCACGGGCACTTGTTTACCATTATTTTCGTTTATTTCTAAGTATCTTAAGACCCATGTGTTCTAAAAATGATGAGGCTTATTCATGAAAAATCATTTACTGGTCACAAATTCATTCCAGACCCCTAATTCGTTATCCACTATAAACTGATTTTTAAAAGCCTCAAATCCTAATTGAAAACTCAGTTCCTAAACCGAATAAACGGGGTATAAACGGAACTTATTAATCTTGTTAAACTTACCAAAACCCATAAAGAATATAAAGTGTTTTGAACCCAAAAGTCTGGGCAGAAACGGTGGTGAAACCATGACCGAATTGGAACCACCTTAGCTGCCAAATTCACGAGTAAAACTATTCAAAAACGAACCCAAACCAAGACTGTATAAAATCTGGAATTTCTCAAAACTTTTGAGAAGCTTATAACATCACGTGGAGCCCCTAAAATGTCAAAGCTAAACTTTCAAATGATAGTATAAACATTTTGATATTTAACTTAAAAACCGTCACTTTAAAAACCCGTAGAACCCAAAGAACCGACCTAAAAACACAACCCCCATGTATGACATCTTTTTATGTCCAGGAATGATATTTATAACGGGGTTAGTGTAAGCAAAGAATCTGTCCAAAAATTGTTCAAGAGTTTCATATGCCGTTATAAAAACCGAACAAAAGGTGTTAATGGGCCAAACCGAACCCATAAGCGGCCATGTTAACTTTTGGGTGTTTAAAATGATTTTCAGAAGTTAACATGTTTATTTAAGTCCTCAAATCTGGAAAAGACCAGCCCCAACCAATAATAATAAACTGTGTATTATAAATCGTTTAAACCGACACTTTGTAACTCGCTTAAATAAGAAATAAGCCCAACAACCTAATCGATACTTTAGCATATTTTTACAGACCTAAACATAAAATTATGATGAGTTATAACCTGCCCTGGAACTGTTTTACATGAATCGTCGTTCGTAAAACCGAACTAAGACTCGAAAGAGCCAAAACCGGGCCCGTTAGCGAAAATGCAGCTATAAGCATCTTTTAAAACCCATGAGATATAAAAACAACCTTATTTCATTTATTATAAAGGGTCCTAACATGTTTGATGACCAAAAGTGATTTTTTATTAAAAACATAATGAATGGGCATTTTTGGAAACGAGTTATTCCTCGAAAACTGAAAATATAAAAGTATGAGTATGAAACAACAACTTATGAGTTAAATTGTCTGAATATAAGTTTTAAAATATTTAAGAATAATTGGTTTTAGAAAAATGGTCCGTTAGCAAGCGTAAATTGTTTCGTTTAAACTGACGACGGGCCGACTTTTAAAGACTAAAATGCTTCGAAAATATAATATTGATCTTTTTACAAATTTATATTTAAAATACTATTTCAATATTATAAACTATTTTCATTTATATACAACACCACTTTTTTTTCAAGAATTTACATTTAAATGCGAGATACGGTAAAGCCGATATAAACCGAACAAGCATCTTGAAAATTTCAAAATGAGTTTTTAAATTTTAGCAGTACCTTTAAGACAATAAAATCATAATTTGAGTGTTCACTTATTTACCAAAAACTATCTAACTCTTTAACTCGGTTTTTGCCAAAATAAATGTTAAACGAAGGTACGAGGACTAAAACCGTACAACCCAAAAATTTCTGAAATATCAGGATATGAATAAATTTATAACATATATATATTTCTGTAAAATAAGAAGTTTCGATTATATAAGTGTTCGTTTATAAAAACTATTCTTTCGAGACATATCATTAAAACCCGACAACGCCGATGATAACCGGTATTGTTAACTTTTCGAAACCCCATGACCTGATGTTCAAACAAAAATCATTATGCTACTGATATACTTAAGTTGTATAGCTTTGATGGTCATATGGTAACCTGAAATCCAACCGAAGGCCCGAACTTTCCGAAAATGGAAACTTTATCGAAACCCAACAACTGAATTGAGCTAACTAAAACTCCTGGAAGTTGAATTATATACCTAAATACAAAAAAAATCAAACTTATTAAGTTATTTAAGTACATACTTCCCATAAAAGGAAACTTTACTCATCGAGAACCAAATGCGTTGGAAAACACTTAGAATTAACTAGTACACAATACCAATAGTGAATTTTACATTGTTCTTCGATAACTTATTGTTGATTAATATATGTACTAGGCGTACTTGGTGATTTCTAGCATAGTTCAAGCTCATAGATTGTCTTTCATTTACACATATTGCATACGGATGGAGGTGAGTTTCGTGCTGCCCTTTTTACTTAAACTTTTTGGGCTGGATACATGTTGGTTTTACTTATGGTGTGATATTTATCAAGAGGTGTTTTACTACTAAATTTGTCCCAAATTTTACACAATCATTAGCCCGAGGGAATGGGTCGGAGGCTTGTATGGGTAGTACTATTTGGGAGACCCCCACGCACAGTGACCCTATGTTGGGTAAACCACACTGAGATCTGCGGATCGTTGCGGCATATAACCTACGTGTTTGATTATTGCTTTTAGAAGGGTGATAATCCGGGACGGTTTAACTTCTAGTATGAGTTGGGGATACTTATGCTAGTTGCAGGTTTGATTGTGGACTTGATTGATGTGCACTATGCTTTATACTTACATACACGCAAACTTGCGCGCTTTTATAAATGAACTGTTTTATGTGTATGTGAGCTAAACTCACGAACTCACCAACTTTTTAGTTGACACTTTTTAGCATGTATTCAGGTACTATGGGAATTAACAATTTGGATTAGCTTTGTAAGGAGAATACTTAAGGATAGAGGCGTATGTCGAACATGAAAAATGAAGATTAGATGCCAACAAGATTAGTAGAACCAACCTCGGGATTGCAGCAGTGTCAGAGAAGAGATAGTTATGTAGTTACACCTTGTCATAAATACTTAGTGCAAACGTTGTAACTTATTTTTATCAATAATATTCCGCTGCTTACACTTGGTACCATTTGTCCTTAAAACTCTCAGGCCCCCCATTGGCAGGGTGTGACAGATTGGTATCAGAGGCAAAGGTTTCAACGAATTAGAATTCATTAGAGATTTCTAAGCTTTAACCGAAATGCTTTAAGGATCCCTACCCGCTAAGACTCTGACACTGCAAAGATCTTGACCAATTAGGTTTATGAAAACACTTAAGTTTGATCAATAGAACTCTATGGGTTGGCTATTGGAATTGACTAGTTATATGAATTGGCTTATAGAACTCTAAGACATAATTTAGAGGATTAAGAACGAAGTGATGACCTTATTAATTTGAAAGTGTGCATACATGATAAGCCATCGATTTTTTTATGGATATTTGTAAGACCTTTATGCACACGTGATTAATATTTTTGTTTATTGTGCACACTAATTTGATAGGAGCGGGTTATGCTCGAGAGTATATGCCATTGACAGAAGGCATTTTATGTTGAGAAGGAATTTTATGTTAACTGGAGCGTGTTATGCACGAGACTATTTGGGGACTTCGAACCCGTTTTTGTGTTAAGCATTTATTTCTTGTACTTAGCAAAGAAGGTTACGTGATTTACCTTCATTGCTACCCACAGACTGAGTAACATAGGATCCCATATTGCATTGCTAGGACCATAAAAAGCATGCTTAGGGAAATGCAAAACTACAAATATGAATAAAAATTCGTATAACACCTAATTGGAGAAAACTAGAATGACCATGCAAGGCAAATTTATAATTATGGGTGATCAACGTAATTATAAATTTGCACGTGTGCGTGAATTCTGGTAATCCTGTTATGGTAACCAACACTCCCAACAAACTATTACAAAATATCATGAATATATATGTACAAAATAAAAAATGGGCACATCTCTAATTCATAATTAAAGTACTTTGTGAGTTATCAACCATGACGGCATGACGGTACCATTCATTTAGAGCTTAATGATCTTTTTCGCCACTTTATATGTTCCTCTTCTTAAGCTAAGTGACTTTCTGAGTAGTTGTATTCAAAACTTGTCACATTTATATCATTTCAAACAAATATTACTATACATTGGAACTTCCACTTCTTTGGCACACATGTGTTGGCCTTTTGGCATACACGACTTTTGATCTAACATGACAGCCAAACTCCAAACATTTTTCAGGATCATAGTTGACTCGTTTAGCATTTTTTTTTGGACAATTCGAATCGGCAAGTACGCATAACATTGACTTTGTGTTTCTTAATATAATGAATTGTATCCGTCTAGGTGATATTTCTAATATGTCCTTTGGCTACTCTATTCCAATAGTTGCGCCCATTTCTACACGGCTTCTATCAATGAATCGCGCGAAACTAACCAAACATTCTCCGCGTGGACATCGATCTATTCATCATTGTTACTTCCTTTTAATTTATATTCAATACGAGGATGATATTAACCTAAGTGATAGTCGTTAGGATTCGCAAAACCGACCAAACATTAGTGAGCGCCCCCGATCTAACTAAAGTCTATCACCGAAGATTCCCAACCATTAACCTCAGACGTATAGCCAAGTTAGCCAGCGTGCGTGCACCTTACTAGTGATAAGCAACATATATGTTCGAACAACCTCACATGACGTGAGAGCATGGCGACTTCACTTTCATACACATTAGACCCATATTACAAGTCCAGAGTTTTACATATTCGTGTGTAATCATGCTACCTATGTTAGAAAGTTACCTGAAAGGGGTAGACGGTGAACTGTCTTCGACAAGTCACTTATGTATAGAACTCAAAAAGGGTGATGCTAATGTTATCTAAAACTTGTAACCAATCTGACAACACCAGGTGTTGACTTCATTTGTATTCGTTCATGCTAACTCTATCTCAACCATTCCATATTCACATTTAGTCTCCAATGATTTTTTTTTTCTTCATCAAAGATGGTGTCGTGCCACTAATCCCTCGAAATTAGAAACGAAAATTTTGGAACTTTCTTCCGTGGAGAACGTATTTTGGTAACCATCACAATGGAAATGTATGACTAATCATTGGTTTTATTTATGCAATTTCCTTTAGACAAGCGTTTCAGAAACATTCCTTTATTAGGCTATTTCTGAGTAGATTTCTAGAAATATTTTATTTCTTTAACCATTATATAGTAATTAGGAATCTTTCTGTTATACCATATCCTCTCTTAATTCTTCGATCCTAACTACTATGCAAATGAACTATACGAACACCCCATGAACCTCATGGCGCACTACTACCTTGTAGGTATGAATATTGAAATCACAAATTCTCAATTCATGATACAAGATTTTATGGTCAAGCCACAATGGAGTGGGAATCTACATGCAATGATAAACTACGAGACTTTGGAACTCGCTAGCCAGTATCAAAAACCTAGACTAAGGATCATTCCAACTCCCCTTCATTGCATCATTAACCAAGGAAACATCAACTAGTCTTAGTTGCACTCTCTATTTTAAGAGTTTAACTTCATATCCTTCTAGGGTTACTCTAATCATTTTAATATGTATTTTCTTAACAACTTTAGTAGTAAAGCTATATTAATACTTCGAATTTTGTTAGAGATAACTAAGATTTTCTTGGAATCTACAAACCAAATATAAAGATTTATTAAAATTAACCAAGACTTTAATGAAAAGATTTTAGAAATTCTTTCTAAATTTTGTTAAAATTTTTATGAGGATATACAAATTTAGTGCCGAAGTTTAAATTAACAAAAACTCTGGTTTTTCTTAAACACGTTACCTCATTGAAGTTATCTATTAACTTTTTTATGAAAATGACTTAACGTCTTATCTAAATTTTTTTTCCGAGACGATGGTTTAATGACCGTTTCATCCATACATTTCTATTCAAAATAAATAAACGTTAAATATGGCATGAAAATTATTTTCATAACTTATGGAAGTTGTACATTCTTACTTTTAATAAATTCATATTACTCAATTATGTCTAATAATTATATTTTTCACAACTATGTCTGTTAAACAGTTAGTTGAAAAAAAAAAGACGAATCAACATCCTCATGATACCTTACCTACTAGACATCTTTGTGAGATTTTCCTAAGACTACCCTGGTCTAAGTGAAAAATTGTTGACATCCACGATCCATTCCAACACGTTGGTCTAAGTCCAATGTGGTAGATTTAGTGACCTTGTGTGGTAAGTTGCAACCTCAAGTTTTAAAAAGATTAATGGAATCACTTGACACTAATAAGTAATTCTAATAATGATGTAGTTTTCTACCCTATGTAACTTTGTTTATTTGATCTCGTGTTCGTGACTAACATGATGACTAAAATATCGTTTCATTTCTCACTAGAATTCGTCATCTTATCGTTATATGCATATATGTGTGCGCGCACTCGTATCTCTCTCCTTAGTTAGACGTAGCGGGTTCTATTAAACACAACCCTCAAGTTGCGTTCTTTAGACAACACTTGTCATAGGACTGCGAACATCTAAATAGAATCCATCCCGGCAATCATTATGAACATTCTTTAAATCCATTCCGCAATGTTGAAATTTTCTTCGCCATATTTCATGAGTTATTATTTCTTGGAGAAGAATTAGGAACAATATCTTAGGAAACATTTCATCATGGTGGTTAAAATCGACACGCCCACCGGTCTACCAACAACAAATATATTTTCTTTTGATTAACATTCCCCATCCAACTAGGATAAATAAGTTGTTCTTAACAGTCCCATCGTACCAGAGAAGTACATTATGTAATATAACTATTTTATTCTTGGGAAGAATACCGGGTTTTGTAAATTCCTTGAATTTCCTTACTCTTTGTAGGAATCCATTCGATTGTGTGGAACACTCCTAACTAGTCCAAGTGCTTCAAACAAACACTTTTCGGGAAATGGGTAGTTTCCACAATGCGAGATGATATATCTTTAGTTTAGGTATTGGTATACAATCTTCTTCTTTCCTAAATTGTAAAAAAAAGGAAAAAAAACCTAGTCTATTAAACAATTATAGTAAGAGCCGAAATCACTCATTGAATCTATCAAAATACCAATGGGTGAGAATCTTATAATAAAACTTGATATGGGAGTCTACAAATCGGTTGAAGCTTGTCTGTCTGTATTTCGACTACGCCACTGTAATCTGATCTTGAGGAATAGAAATAAGACGCCTTTTGGATTTGACTTCCAATATTTTTCGAAAAACTCCTTCGAGACAATAAAGTCCTCCAAAGGCAAACTATAACCTTCGTTACTAAGTCGATTACTTCATCATTACTTCTCATTGAAGTACTTTATTTTTGTATAAGCCTAGATGGCTAATCATATTTCATTTGGTGATTCTTAAACCACTAGTTAACATCAATAATTTAATTGGTCTTGTGATGAATTGATGATCCTAAAGGTCTTTGTCAACTACTAACAATTTTCCATCCTCTTTGATTTGGTACCGTCATGGAGCCGGGTATATTAAAATTAACAAATTTGTAAAATAAAAAAAAACGAGATACATACGTGTTACTCTCATCTATATAACCTACGTTGAATTTCGAAGACGAAATTCTTGTAAGTTGGGATGACTGTAACAACCCCAAAAATGGGGCTTATTTTTTTTCTAAAAACAAAAAGAGAGAAAACTTATTATCAGATACCGAGTGAAATGTAATTCGAATAATGGAAGCGATCGTATGTCAATGGGTTTGGCCTGAACAGTTGAAATAATTACTAATGGTATCGGCTCGGCCGATGATTATGTAGAACCCGATAGAGATATGGATAAGCTTAATAATAATAATACCGTAATTTAAAACATGGGCTCGACCCGAATTAAGCAAACGAAACCGAGACTTGTTTAACCCAAACAAATCCGAACCTGGATATTTCAAAAATCATACGAACCATTTAATATTATTTAAATCATACAGAGTATCCAAAATATATAACCCGAACATCAACAGTTTCGTTTATTGTCGTCCGGTCACCGAATCATAGGAAATGAAAATCGATAAACGAGATTTGTGACACGCTAGATATAATCTAAATTACATAACCCTATATTATATATTAAAACTGGTTCCCATAATATATATTTATAAGTTATAATTTGAATTTAATAAATATAACAAAGATATTTATATGATAAAAGATATCATGAAATATTACAAAATTACCAAAACCAAATCTTAATCCCTGCACCCTATCAAAATTATCTACAGCTCCCTGGCTCCACTCACATTTGAGCAGTTCTTCTCCCAATCAAAGTTTTTGCATGCCCCATAACCCAAGAAATCCTCTGCAATTAGAAATCTTCTTCATCTCTCCCATAATTCCTCATTTAAATCAATATCAACATCTCATATCCAAACACCTTCAACTCTCTGATCTCTCTCGAAGAACCTGTCCACAAAGAACAAGAGGAATACCTGCCATAATCTTAGCCTCTCTCTGCATAATCCGAACCAACCAAGATATCAAGAAATCAGGCCAGAAGTCTTCTGTTGTTGCTCATGGATTCAGTGCGAGAACCGGCCCTAAATCTTTGTCTCTCTATGCTCACGGATTATCCCAGAACCCACATAACCAAACCTGTGGAATCCGTCCACCTGTTCGAGGTAACCACGGGAACTTGTTTACCATTATGTTCGTTTATTTCTAAGTATTTTAAGACCCAGGTTTTCTAAAAATGATGAGGCTTATTCATGAAAAATCATTTACTGGTCACAAATTCATTCCAGACCCCTAATTCGTTATCCACTATAAACTGATTTTTACAAGCCTCAAATCCTAACTGAAAACTCAGTTCCAAAACCGAATAAACGGGGTATAAACGGAACTTATTAATCTTGTTAAACTTACCGAAACCCATAAAGAATATAAAGTGTTTTGAACCCAAAAGTCTGGGCAGAAACGGTGGTGAAACCCTGACCGAATTGGAACCACCTTAGCTGCCAAATTCACGAGTAAAACTATTCAAAAACGAACCCAAACCAAGACTGTATAAAATCTGGAATTTCTCCATACTTTTGAGAAGCTTATAACATCACGTGGAGCCCCTAAAATGTCAAAGCTAAACTTTCAAATGATAGTATAAACACTTTGATATTTAACTTCAAAACCATCACTTTAAAAACCCGTAGAACCCAAAGAACCGACCCAAAAACACAACCCCCATGTATGACATCTTTTTATGTCCAGGAATGATATTTATAATATCAAAGCTAAACTTTCAAATGATAGTTATTGCTTTTATTTATTGTTTCGTATACAAGTTTTGTGGCTTTTCTAACTATATAATTATATGATCAAACTTATGAATTGCTCACCAACCTTTGTGTTGATAAACTTTTTTTTATGAAATGTTACAGGTTTGCATCTAGGTTGATTGTGGAGTTGAAGAAAACGACATCGAGACTTTTAGGATATTTAGCAAAAATGAACAATATTTGATTTACTATATTTTGTTATATTTTGTTGTGACTATTATTTGGATATTGTTATGTGACATTTTCGATGTTTTGAAATAAAATGTGTTTGTTAAATATTGTCTCTTTAAATAGTGTCATGTGCTTATGGCAATCGTTACGCCTCGGCATGTTCCGCCTTTGGTCGGGGTGTGACGGATTGGTATCAGAGCCTTAACAATAGGATATGTGGTTAGACGTAACGACCTAGTATTGTTATGCTTAGGGTCCTATATGTGTGCTTATACATGTTTACTCTATAATTGATTGTTCATATGGCATGTTATTTATAAACTTGTTTAAAATTCACCAATATCCTAAATGTTCACAAACACACTCTTTCATAGTATTTCCAAGGTAATCTTGCCTTAAAATGCAAAAAATAGATTTTTGTTATGTTTTATGGATTACAAGATTAACTTGGATCCCGTTGTTTCAAATCCCTTAAAGGTTGCGTTTATATCGGGTTTGTAGCCATCATAGAAAACGAGACATTATAAAACGACCATTTGACAAAAAGATTCCAAGAATCGAAGGTGATTTACTTACCTGGGATGGTTGAGTTATAGTGCTCGTTTTCTAGGCCACAAATCATGTGATGTATGTCAATACTTTAAATAGTCGAATGCGAGCGTTCCGGTCGCCATCCTAATTTTCGATGTTATAACAATAGAACTACATTGGTTCGTAGACTAGTGTTTTGACATGACGTATCTCGATTTATTTTATTATTATCGTTATTTGAGTCGAAAACATGAAAAAGTCGTGGTGATTCTTGCACATGTTTAGACTCCAACGTGGTGTTTTATAAAACTTTTAGTGTCGGAATATCATGTCATGGTGGTTAATGCATGATTTTCTGACTCGATAAATCTCAAAATCTCAATTTTAAAGTTTTAACATCTCAAAATCATTTATGTTTTGTTTAAAGTTTTGTTATTTATATACAAAGTTTGACATTTTATCTAACACTAACATCTTCTCCTCACTAACTCTAGGATTCACAATAAAAAAAATTGAAATCTTATTTTATTTTTTACACCCTTATATTCATTTTTTTTACCCAAAACTTATCTATTTTATTTATAATCTTTTAGCATGCCTCCGCTAAGACGCCAACCGCGCAAGAACTCCAACTGACGTATGGTTTCTTCCGTCGCCAAACAAATGGCCACTATGATTCTCGAACTTATACCCAAATCCAAGCTACCCAAGCCGCACCCGTTGAACCCAAACCCGCATCCTACTTGTATAAGCAATTTAGTAGTGCCAACCCGTCCGAGTTCCTTGGAACCAACTGTGCGACTACCTTGTTGCAATGGTTCGAATCGATCGAGAGTGTGTTTCGACCCCGAAGCGAAAAAGACAAATTTCGCTTCAAGCATGTTTAGAAAAACTGCTCTAACATGGTGGGGTAGTGCTATGCACCTCCAAGGTTCGGATACGGCTATGGCTCTTCCATGGGTCGATCTCAAGACGCTTATGATGAAGAAATTATGTCCCAAACACGAGCTCCAAAAGCTTGAGGAAGAATTTTGGAACCTTAAACAAGAAAGTGGTGATAACGCCGCTTATTCACTCCGTTTTCACGAGTTGAGCATTCTTGTCCCTCACTTGGTTACCCCGACTGAGCGCGAGCTTGACAAATACATTGGGGGTTTACCTATGCAAATTTGGGACTCCATTATGAGTAGCAAACCCGTGAACCTTGAGGACGCCATCACTTTAGCCGGTGCGCTATCGGAAAATCATGTGAAGGCGGGTACTCTAACCCTCAAGAAACCGAGTGAGAAAGCTAAGCCCGAGCCCGCACCGCATGCCAAGGTTGAACCCGCACCACAAGCCATTAACTACTTCAACTCATCCCGTCACAACAACAACAACAACAACAACAAAAAACCCAAATCCAACTACTGAAACTTTGTCGTGACCCAACCACAATAACAAACTCAAGCTCCACCACCAAACCGAAGACCCTATACTGGTACCGCCCCGCTATGCAACACTTGTCAACTTCACCACCCACCAAACATGCCTTTTCTCCATTGTACCATTTGTAACCGACTTGGTCATCTCCACACCATATGCCAATCCGCCCAACGAACCCAGCCTAACCAACCAAACCAACCAAGAACCTTTCCCCAGAATTACCAAAACCAATATGCACCCTACCCACAAAACCAACCCCAAGCTTACTCCAATTGTGGAGATCCTAACCATTTCCGCAACAATTGCCCGCGTTTAACCTTTGTTAACCAAGCCCAAACCGTGACCATACCTTACAACCAAACCCAAACTTACCCAAGTCCAAACTTACCAACCCCAAATTCCCCAACTCAATGCAACACTCATCCAACCCATCCAAGCACCACCTCCACCTCCCCAACAAGCACCTCAAGTCAACCATGGCAACCAAGGGTGAGCTTTCATGATGAATGCTAATCAAGATCAAGTGGCTAAAGATGTTGTGAACGGTATGTTACTGGTGAACTATCATTTAGCTTCTATTTTATTTGATACTGGTGCCGATAGAAGTTTTATATCTTTGAAATTTGAGTCGAAACTTGCTATGCCTCGAACTAAGCTTTCCAGACCGTTTTCTGTTGAAGTCGCCAATGGCAATTCTATTACCATCAATTATGTCGTCCGCGATGGTTCCCTTATCCTCTCCAAGCATAAATTCTCCATCGATCTCATCCCGATGAAAACGGGAAGTTTCGATGTCATAGTAGGCATGGATTGGTTATCATTTCACCTTTCCGACGTCATTTGTTTCGATAAATTCATTCGCATTCCGCTCGTCAACGGTAAAATTCTTAAAGTCTTCGGCAACACAACTTCTTGAAGACTTAATCTCATGTCGTGTGCTCAATCACAAAAGTACTTAAGCCAAAAGTACGTTCCGTTTTTAGCTCTCTCGCTGACAAAAGACAAAAAGGAAAGGAAAATTCAAGACATTTCCATTGTTTGTGAGTTCCTCGACGTCTTTCCCGATGATGTCACCGGTCTCCCTCCCGTTCGTTCGATTGAATTCCGAATCAATCTTGTGCCCGGCGCGATGCCCATGGCCAAGGCTTCTTACAGTTTAGCCCCGTCGGAAATGCAAGAATTATCAAACCAACTCGAAGAACTTTCCGATAAAGGTTTCATTCGTCCAAGCTTTTCTCCTTGGGGCACTCCCGTTCTCTTCGTGAAAAAGAAGGATGGTTCATTTCGTATGTGCATCGATTACCCTTGCCACGAATCGATGGCCTATGTGACCAACTTCAAGCAACTTGTTTCTCCAAAATTGATCTTCGATCGGGTTACCATCAATTGCGTGTTCGCGAAGAAGACATTCCTAAAACCGCTTTCCGTACTCGATATGGACATTTTGAATTTTTGGTTATGCCCTTCGGGTTAACAAATGCACTCGCAGTATTTATGGATCTCATGAATCGCGTTTGCAAACCATTCCTTGATAAATTGGTTATTGTCTTTATTGATGACATCCTTATCTTTTCTAAATCCAAAGCCGAACATGAGCATCATTTGCGTTCCATTCTTGAGCTTCTTAGAAACCTACGACTCTGCGCCAAATTCCAAATGTGAATTTTGGCTAGAGGAAGTTCAATTTTTGAGACATATCGTAAACGACAAAGGTATTCATGTTGATCACACTAAAATTGAGGCCGTTAAGGATTGAAAAACTCCAACAACTCCCACGGAAATTCGATCCTTCCTCGGTTTGGCCGGGTATTATCGGCGTTTCATTCGGAATTTTTCCAAGATCTCTTTGCCTCTTACCTCCCTCACTCATAAAAGGAAACCATTCGATTGGGGTTCGAAGTAAGAGGAAGCCTTTTGTACTCTCAAGGACATGCTTTGCAATGCTCCTACCCTTCCCGATGGAAACGACGATTTTGTTGTCTTTTGTGATGCATCCCATCACGGTCTTGGTTGTGTCCTCATGCAACGAGGTCAAGTTATCGCATACGCATCAAGGCAACTAAAGGTCAACGAGAAGAACTATACGACTCATGATCTCGAACTTAGTGTCGTCGTTTTCTCTCTCAAAATCTGGAGACATTACCTTTATGGTACGAAATGTGTGGTTTTTACCGATCATATAAGCCTTCAACATATTTTTTACCAAAAAGATCTCAGCATGAGTCAACGACGATAGGCTGAGTTACTTAGTGATTACGATTGCAAAATTCGCTACCATCCCGGTAAAGCGAATGTTGTCGCCGACGCCCTAAGTCGAAAGGTTAATGTTAAATTTGTTCTGCTTCTAAGCGTTGTTGTTCAAACCGATCTTCAAATCCGAATTTTCCAAGCTCAACGTACCTCCGTTGAAGAAGGTAACATGTACGACGAAATGTCATGTGGAGCCGAACTTCAACTCGAAACCAAACCCGATGGTCTTTAGTACTTTCTCAATCGCTTGTGGGTTCCCGATCGCGATGACCTTCGTACTGGTATTCTAGACGAAGCTCACAATTCGCGGTATTCCGTTCATCCCGGTGCGGATAAAATGTATTTCGATCTTCTTGCTACCTTTTGGTGGCGGGGTATGAAAAAGGACGTAGCGTTGTATGTATCTAAATGTCTTACTTTCTCAAAAGTTAAAGCCGAACACCAAAGACCTTTTGGTTTACTCGAGAAACCACCGATTCCCGTTTGGAAATGGGAAGACATTGCTATGAACTTTATCACCAATTTACCCAACACCCAAAAAGGTAACGATAGTATTTGGGTGATCATCGATCGATTAACCAAATCTGCTCATTTCATTCCGATCCGCGAGACGTATTTTGTCGAGCAGCTTGCTCAAATCTATGTTCGGGAAATTGTGTGCCGACACGGTTTGCCATTGTCTATCATATCCGATCGCGATGCCCGTTTTACTTCTCATTTTTGGTGTTCACTTCAAGAAGCTTTGGGAACACGTCTCGATCTTGGCACCGCTTATCATCCTCAAACGGACGGTCAATCCGAACGTACGATTCAGACATTCGAGGATATGCTACGAGCGTGTGTTCTTGATTTCGGTGGGAATTGGGATTCTCATATTCCGTTCATTGAGTTTTTTTATAACAATAGCTATCATTCTAGCATTGATATGGCCCCATTTCAAGCTCTTTACGGTCGTAAATGTCGTTCCCCGATTAGTTGGAACGAAATCAGTGAAGCTCAAATCACGGGACCCGAAATGGTTCAAGAAGCTACCGATGTCATTATTCAAATCCGTAAGAACCTCCTAGCCGCTAGAAGTCGTCAAAAGAGTTACGCCGACAAATGGCGAAAACCTATCGAATTTAATGTTGACGATCTTGTCCTTCTAAAAGTATCTCCTTGGAAGGTGGTAGTCCGTTTCGGAAAGAAGGGTAAGCTAGCTCCTCGTTTCGTTGGTTCTTTCAAAATTCTTGAACGCATTGGGAAGGTAGCTTATCGACTCGAATTACCGAAAGAACTTGCCGGTGTTCATCCGACATTTCATGTTTCGAATCTTAAAAACTGCTTAGCTGAGGGTAATCTCCGTATACCTCTCGACAATGTACATGTAGATGAGTCGATGATCAAGGTTGAATGACCCGTTGAGGTCATGGATCGCAACGAGAAAAAAACCAAGCGTAGTCGTATTCGGTTAGTCAAAGTTTGATGGGAATCACGGCGTGGCGCGGAATTCACTTGGCAACGAGAAGACGCAATGATAGAGAAGTATCCACATTTTTTTGAATCATCATCTTCGTGTTAATTTTGAGACGAAATTCCCTTAAGTAGGGGATACTGTGACATTTGTCAATTTCGGGTCTCGATTGTTTTCGTATTTGTATTGTTTTATGTTGTAAACAGACCCTTTTGGTAAACCGAAACTCATGATATATAAAATATTGGATTTTTATGTTACCAAATCATTCCCATTTTTTCAATTTGAAAAGCCCCTTTTACGGATTCGAAAACGGCTTTAAAACGATCAAAATACATCAAAAACGAACTTCTGGACACATAACGAACCACACTATATGAGCTGGGCCAACCCCCCCCCCCCCAGCATACCGTGCGGCTAGGGCAAAAGAGGTGTTCGCGTGGCGCCTAGAGTGGTCTGCACGTTTTTGGACAATTTTTGTTGTCTTGTGTCTTGTCTTGATCCTTTTTGCATGAAAACTCTTGTGTCTTACACCCATATTTGACCACCAACATTACCTTATATATACACCACCATCTCTCTCATTTTACACATGCTCATACTCCAAAAACTCTCTCAAACATCAAAGATTCAAGGTTGTTATTTTTAGTGTTCTTGAGTGTTTGACTTCTTAAAGTCAAACTGAGTTTAATCTTTCATTATAATTAGTTCATATTGTCATATTAATACTTGTTTATGGTGGCCAACATATATATAATATACATCCCTTGTTACCTTTGGTGGTTAATTCACCGGTTCCGATCGGTGAGGTTTCGGGACTCGTAAGGCAGGGCTTCATGGAGGACTTCGTGTTCTTGTTATATATAATATCTATATAACTTGTTTATACATATTAATCTTGCTTAACTTCTGCTCATTTTAGTTTGTTTGTCATATTTACAAGTTCTTGGTTATTTGGGTATGTGGAAACCATCTATGAACTCGTTGTGAGATGGAAACCGAACCAAACCGAACTTTTGTTTAAAAGACTTTGTTGTTAACTTTTTGGTTGTAAAACTCAAGTATTTTCATTTGTGCATTATTATACAAGTTTTTGGTTATTTGGGCATGTTGAAACCATCTATGAACTTGTTGTGAGATGGAACCAAACCAATACGATTTGTACTCGCTTAAGACACACAAGTGTGTTTTTAGCTATCAAGACTTGTATATTTCTCTAAAAATAGTTACAAACTGATTTTAATTATTTTCTTAAGTACTTGGAAATGTTGGATCCAACTTGATCTCATAACATAGTTTGGACCAAAAAAACCGAACACTCGCTTAGCGTGCGTTGTTAGTTCTAAAACAATAGAACTACATATTTGGTTAAGTCTTATTAAGTTTTATTGAGTTATCTCATAACATTCATTATTTTGAAAAGTTGACCTTGGATTTGACCAATTATCAAGACCCGAACCAACAACCCGAACACTCGTTAAAGACCCGTTTTTGTATCTTTATCCCAAAGGAACTTGCACTTTTGCATTTTTCACACCTTATTACTTAAAATAGGTTAAGTAAATATTAAGGTCAGATATTTTTACCCGCTTTCGAGCAAACTTACATTTTTAAAGGGTTATTATTATAAATTATAAATAGTTACATTTTAAACCTTGAACTTTAAATTGTTTACTTTTCTCAACATTTATTTTATTTAAAGTTCTTCAAGACAACCTTTTAATTCAAGACTTTCTTCTATTTAGGCTTTGTACGTTAAACTCGTTGTTCCGGCAAATCTCCAAATTATCATCTTTCAAGTTATTACTTGAACGTGAGTACATTCATACCCCGTTTTCCATCTTTCGTTTTGAGGTGACATTTCATACTTATTCAACTAAATGCTTTATACTTGAATCTTAACCCATAAACGTTATTGTATACTTTACTTAAATGATTGCTCGATTTGGTGTTCTATGATTATATGCATATGTGTTTATCGCTTTTGGTTAGTGGAACTATAAATCCTAGTCTATTTGGCATCCCCTTATAGCAAGGTGTCGTTAACGTAATGCAACTAACGATAACTATAAAATCCTAGACTATTTGGCATCCCCTTATAGAATGGTGTCGCTAACGTAATTCTATTAGCGATTTTATCTGTTTATCCATGTTAATGCTTTTATTTATTGTTTCGTATACAAGTTTTGTGGCTTTTCTTACTATATAATTATATGCTCAAACTTATGAATTGCTCACCAACCATTGTGTTGATAAACTTTATTTTATGAAATGTTACAGGTTTGCATCTAGGTTGATTGTAGAGTTGAAGAAAACGACATAGAGACCTTTAGGATATTTAGCAAAAATGAAGAATATTTGATTTGCTATATTTTGTTGTGACTATTATTTGAATATTGTTATGTGACATTTTAAATGTTGTGAAATGAAATGAGTTTGTTAAATATTGTTGTTTTAAATAGTGGCATGCGCTTATGGGCAATTGTTAAACCTCAGCATGTTCCGCCTTTGGTCGGGGTGTGACAGTGGTCTCCACGGTCCCCAGAACTCACGGTACGGTGAATTCTGGTCATTTTTTTATCAATTAGACCGTGGCCCATGGTCCAGACCGTGGGCCACAGTGGAACTCTTTCTCATTTTCTTGTTTTCTTCATATCTTTCTCGTTTCAACTCCGTTTTCACCCATGTTCTCGTGATTTCATCCTCTATCTCCTCATACCTGAAAACAACCACACAACAGTATTTATCTAGTTTCCATGAAATTAACACTTAATGCATAGATTTTTATATCAGTTAAGCTCACTTACGGGTCATACTCTGATGCACCCATCATTTCTTCAAATTTGACATTTTTGACACGAAAATTTGCAGGTGTTACAATCTCGAACTTTGCTTGCATCGTCCTCTCGAAGTCCTTACATAACTTGTCGTTTGTTGATCCAAATATAATGTCATCGACATAGATCTGGACAAGAAGCAAGTCTTCTTCAGTCGTCTTGTAAAAGAGAGTACGATCGACAATCTCTCATTTGAAGCCACCATCAATTAAATGGTCAGCAAGGGTGCTATACCAAGATCTCGGAGGTTGGTGAAGACTTGTTTAATCGATAAACATGCTTAGGATAGTCCAGGTCTTCAAAACCAGGAGGCTACTTCACATACACCTCTTCAATAATCTCCCGTTAAGAATGCACTCTTAACATCCATTTGAAATACCTTGAAATTCTTAAATGCGTCATAGGCTAAGAAAATATGTATAGCCTCCAGTCTCGCAACCAGAGAATATACTTCAGTGTAATCCACGCCCTCTTGCTGATTAAAATCTTTCACAACTAATCGTTCCTTGTTGGGCACAATGACCCCACTGTCATATTTCTTGCATTTATAATGCCCATTTCTTCAGGATAGCCCTTTTAACACGATCCGGTTTTCAATGATATCCCAAACTCCCAATCTCACAAACTTCTACAACTATTCTTGCATCGATTCTGCCCAAGATGGATCTTGAATTTGTCATAGGAACACTTGTTGGTACAATCTAAGATAAGAAGCAGGTGTCTAGTGATACTAATGATTCTCAAAGCATGCATATCCGCATATGCACACAATACATTATCATAGCATATGTTAGCAACTTGTCTTCGCGTGCGAACACCGTCATTCATATCACCTATTGTATTGTCCTGAGGATGATAAGAATTAATATGAAGTGTCGAATTTTCAGGAACTACAACATGGTCTTGTTGATTGGTGATGTTTTCTTCAGCCGATTGATCAATTAAAGGTTGGGAAGATTCTTCGACATGTAACTCAGGAACATCTTGAGTTTCAACAAACTGAGCGGAAGAAGAATATTCAAAGTCAGCATTGTCTGAAGAAATAGAAACATCATCTTATGTCTCAAGATGAGTGTGTACAACGTTGTCCTCATAATTAGAAGATCTTGGAATGGAAAACATTTGTTCTTCCAAATACGCACGAACTAAGTCTTCAGTTTGTACCTCAACTGACAGGGTGAATGAATTAAATAATCTGTCGATGCATGAAACGTCTTTAGCTTTCATCTTGTTAAAGGTCGGTTTGATATTAGTATTAACAAACGGGCTTTGCAAATTACGTATAGGATACTGGTTGACTTGGACATATGCATGGTTATTGTTCACCGTACATGTTGTTGAGATTAACGTATAAGTTGATGGCTGCATGCACTGTTTACGTATAAGGGGATTATATTGCTTGGACGTATATGTTGAGATTGCATGGTTACAAGGATAGGATATATGCGGCTAAAGAGTTGAATCAGTTCGTTAACATCGAAACATGATCTCGATCCATATCATGAACTTTTAATTGGTATTAGAGCCGTGCGGCTCCGATTCTACTCAAGAAAATCGATCTTTATCTCGTTTTTATCATTTTTTATGCATTTCGTGTCGTTGTTAATCGAAGCTTGATGATGTCATGTCAATGGAGGTTGAAGATTGATGATGTCATATCAATGGAGGTTGATGATTACAAGTCTTAAATGTTTATACCTTATCTTCACATGAGATGTTTCAAAAGCCTATCGTCTATATATAAGTACAAGTCGTATTCGTTATTTGGTTCTACATACTTATATGAATATGACATATATGAGCGTTCGTGTTAAAGAGAACATAGACAAAAATGTTTACGTATACGTTGTCCTTAAGTTGTGTTGATTTAACAATTCATGTTGAAGATAAGAACTTGAAATTTGAATATCGGAATGCGATAGTAGTGAGAATGAATGTTTAGAGATGATTTTTGTTTTGGAGGACCAAGTTTAAACAATTATTATTGAATGACTCAAAAACGTAAAATGTTTAAACGAACAAGACGAAGCAAAATCCGAGGGGGAGTCTGTTGATGCACAAAACGTCTTTAGCTTCCGTCTTGTTAAAGGTCGGTTTGATAGTAGTATTAACAAACGGGCTTTGCGAAGTATGTATACGTTACTGGTTGACTTGGACATATGCATGGTTATTGTTCACCGTATATGTTGCTGAGATTAACGTATAAGCTGATGGCTTCCTGTTATTGTTCACGTATAAGGGGATTATATTGCTTGGACGTATATGTTGAGATTGCATGGTTACAAGGATAGGATATATGTGGCTACTAGTACTACAATTGATGTTGACTTTCACATTTACATGTTTCCGCATATTGATTGGCAAATGTTACTGTTCAAGACTTATATGGCTATTGGTGTGTGTGTGGTGGACGTATAAGTTTACTATTCTCCACATTTAGATTTATTTTCATATGTGGCGGCTGGTAGGTGATACAGTTGCATGTGGACATATGCGGCTACTAGTGAACTTACACGTTGTATTTTTGTCGGATATAGATTGATGAGTTAATGATCACTTATACACTGCATGCATGTTTGGACTTTTACGCCATGGACTTACACGGATTTAAAACTTATATGTTAGGATGTGGTTGTTGGTCTATAAATAGTTTGTTAGGTTTGTTTTTTTGTTTAAACTTCTGGATCAGTTTTCTTTTATTGTTGTATTTGCGGATCAAGTCAAGCTCTTGCTTAATTGTAATATCATTTGTATCGTGTCACTACTATCAATAAACTTTGGGCTTAAACGAGATATTTATCGTGCTTTTATCTTGTATTAATTTCTGCTCAATACATTAAAGAGTTGAATCAGTTCGTTAACATCAAAACATGATCTCGATCCGTATCATGAACTTTTATAATCCTTCATAATCGAACATCTAGTCAGGTCCCTTGCCAGGTGGTGGTTTAGTGGATCATTGACAATCAACATGATACCAGTCCACTACACATCCAGAAAAGAAGTTAAATACCCGTTTCTTGGGTTACGTGTACCCAGGAAAGTAACCTTCAATCGCCTTCTCTTCAAATTTACCCGCCTCACATTTAAGCATGGTGAAATGAGACCCAAATGATTCAAGAAATTGAAGGTTTGGCTTACGATTATAAAGCCTCATAACTTGTCTTCTTGAGCTTCTTAACAATTAGAACACGATTCAATGTATGGCAAACGGTATTCACAGCCTCGTCCCAGAACTAGAGGGGAAGCTTAGAATCCGCTAACATCGTTCTAGCCGCTTCATTCAATGTCTTGTTCTTATTGCCAGCTACACTGTTCTGTTGTGGCACATATAGAGCACTGTATTCATGATAAATTCCCTTTTAAATACAAAAAATTCAACTATAATAATATTGAATTCCGTGCCATTATCACTTCGAATGCGTCTCACTTTATGTTTGTAAAGTGATTCGATCTTAGTGATTAAATTCTGAATAAGAATTGGTGTATGATCCTTCGAACCAAATCTCAAGATAATCTCATGTAGTCGTCGGTGACAACTAAACAATAAAGATTTCCAGCAATACTCGAGCGATTCACCGAACCAAATAAATCCATATGTAGGCATTTCAAATGAGTATCAATGGAATTTATCTTCTTTAACGTGTGTGATTTCTTCTTCTGTTTGCCTTTCTTACAAGCAACACAATGATCGGTCATCTTGAAATGCTTCAATGAAACATTGTCCATTAAATCATTTGCATTCAAATGATTCATTTTACGAATATGAATGTGAGCCATCCTTCTGTGCCATAAGATTGTGTCCTTCTCAGTTGCTTTTGAGACGAAACAGGTTGAAATTAAAAAAGACAATGCCTTAGACAGCATGTCAAGAACATATATATCATTTAATCGAGGTGATCGCTTGATAACCATGTCCTCGGGAAAGACACTCTTTATTGGTAAACAAGTGGTATACTTCTTATCACAAATATGTGAAACGCTCGACAGATATTGATCCACTTTGTCACAATAATTTACCCTCTCAATCTGACCATTCGATACTTCACCTTCTTTAGTAATCAATCCACCCTGATTACCAGCAAATGCTACATAACCCCCTTGAATGTCTTTAACATTTGAAAGACGATTGATATTGCAGGTGATATGCTGAGAACAACCAATATCCATTATCCATTTATCACCTGAGATAGTCTTGGATGAACATTGCACATGATTAGTTTAAAAAGGCAACCCAGGCCTTAGTCTTGGGCTCCTTTTTATTTCCTTTCGTAAAACGATAACCTTGGTTTTCACGTGTGATTGATAAACATGAGTATAAGTCAAAGGTTTCTTTGACTTTCATTTCAGATGTGCGTCTTGAAACACACCTGAATCCTTATTATTACAAAGAGGTTTAACAAGCTCAACTGGTTTGCAATTTACCTTAGAATCTTAAAATTTAACCCGAACAACCTTTCGATGGTTAACATCATGAAACATGATTTTTGATTCATCAACTTTGACTGGTAAAGGTTGTCTTTTTAAAATATTTTAATCAAATGAAAGTGCTCCTTGATTAAAGGTTTTTCAATTGATTTTCCCTTAGCTCCAAATTGGCTTTCGACATGCCCTAATTCACCACATGAGAAGCACCCTCTCATATCTACAAATACTGGTGGCGAACCGATCAAAAAATTCGTTTGAAACAACAGGTTGAAAAGAATCAACTTTTACACTTGAACTAGAACAAGCCATGTTATTTGCCTTTTTTTATAAAATTCTAGATTGGTGCAATGCGTAACATTCTCCAAACTAGATGATTTTACAAAGTTTATAGGTTTAACAAATTTGGTTTCTTTTTATCTTGTGTTTTGTTAACCAATTTTTATTTGTAAAAGGATTTTTCAAGTTCAGACAAATTTGATGTTTCATCTTGAAACAAACTCTCATTTAATTCAGGTTTCACTAAACATGAAGGGATATCTTGTTCATGAAATACTTTATTCACCCCTTTAAGTTTATAAACCCGACATTTGGATACATGTTCTTGAAAGGATTGCTGAATTTCATCAAGTCCTCATCAGAAATCTTGGGTTTATCTAGATTTGACATTTGAAAATTTAGAACTATAAACCACTTTTCAAACTCATCTGCTTCACAAGAATATGATTATCACGATAAATATTCTTATTCTTGTGAATCACATGCGGTTTAACAATCTCTTCAACAAAACCATCACAATTATTTTTAGTGTAAACAACATTACTGTGAACATTAGACATTTGAACTGAATTTTCATTGGCATGCTTAACAAATTCAGCATTTTCCTCATGATTTACTTTATTCTCAGTAACAGTAGAATCAATCATCACTGGAATATTTGTTTCAACCTTTTCATAATCTACTGTTTCTGGAACAATAAGCATTATTAAATGGAGGAGTGATTTCTACAAATCCTAAACATGTTTTACCATTCTTTTATTGATGATTATTAACCTCAATGATTTCATTCAGCAGAAATGAAGAATCTCTAAACTTTCCTAGTTTATTCTTCAGTTCTAATATCACATTTTCAAGTTTTGTGATGTTTTTTCTTAACTTTAAAATTTCTTGAAATTGATTCTCAATCAAAATCAATTAAACTGCCACTTTTGCTTTTAGATCATGATTACTATCTTACAAAGCTTTGATTTTTTCATTTGCTTTTTCTTCAGTTTTAACTATTTTTCGATAGTTATCACGAACCAGTTGATCATTGTGATGACATGATGACTCAATTTTAGACTTTAATTCATCACAATGAACGCACTCTGGTTCATTAACATAAGAGTCAATTAAATTATCCAAAACAACACTATAATATTTAGAAAATTTTGAACTAGCCTATTCTATCTTTACCATGCAATCAAAGTTCTCATGTTGTTCAATACTTGAATCATCTAAATCAGTTTCAATCTCTGATTCATCACTTTCATCAGTCAACTTGTCATCTTTAGCATCTTCAAACTTCTCGTATTTCTCAAATAAAGCCAAATTTATTTGATTGCCGAAATGAATAATTTCAAGATGGGATCTAGTGAAAGTGATCAAAATGATACTTTGACGGGTGCACTACCGTATTCATACTCTACTTTTTTGTTGGTGCTCAAAAGAATAATTTCTTCAAGAATGAAGATCTCACTACCATGGAGTTTGTTCAAAAGATCGAAGAAAGAGAATATGACTTGAAGTTAGGTAATGCTCCTCATCTCACTCTTCATTCTTTATTAAACGATAAATTACATGGGATATATATATATATATATAGGAGATGACCTCATTCGTTATACATGCCATAATGAATGAGTGTCATTCGCTATCATACGTTATATTTCCATACATTACTATAACGATCAGCATATTCGTTGGTTCCATTCGTTAACATCACTAACGAATGAACACGTATAAACACGGGGACTCATTCTTTATTATCTACTCTAACGAATGAGACTTGCATATGGATGTGTAGTGACCCATTTTTTTTTGTTATCATTTATAGAAAAGAAATAATACTAATAATAACAATAATAATAATAATAATAATAATAATAATAAGAAGAAGAAGAACAACAACAACAACAATTTGCAGTAAAAGTAACGATATTATCATATTCAAACTTTGTTAGTATTAATAGTAATATATAATACAAGATATGAATAAAATAAGTTTCGATGAATTATCAATTATAAGCACATGTGATTGATTAAATCCTACTATACTATTAAAACAAATTACTTTGTTGCCACATGGCCCCTTCCTATTAGATGTTTTCCTTATATTCCAAAAATAACTACCACTTCTCTATTTTTCTTACTAATAAAATAAATCAAAAGTACTAATAATTAAATTCATTAATTAGAATACTTATGTAACCATGAAAGAGAAACCGGTTTCCTATTTCGTATTCTTTCATCCTCAATTGACTCTTTCATGCTAACCTTTTAACCTAATCCACCATTGGAGCCGCAAACATTCAATCGCCTATTGTATATCAATCGGATAAATAATTTATTATCCTAGCCTCCATTCAAATCGACACCGGTTATCGGAACACAAATTTTGCAATCGACTGTATAACGAGTTGTTCTTTATTTGATAATAGCCTTCATTCAATTGACTCTTTCATCGACTGTATAACGACTGTATAATTTTGCAATCGACTGTATAAGATCAATGAAGATTGTTAATTAGATCTTCAAATTGATGGTTAGTATTTTCATTTGTTAGGTTTGTATCTTCACATTCTTAGGTTACTATTTTTATTGTTTAATTGATAGGTTTCGTATTGTTAATGGTTAATTTTTACTGTAAATTTTTGTGTTTAATAATATTTTAGCTTATTAACCTAGGTTAGTATTTTTCATTGTTCGGTTATTAGGTAAAATTGTTAATTATTTATGTAACTTTATATGTTTTCTCTGTTTGATGTGTAATTTTAAATCTTATGTTTTAAAATTGTTAATTTTACATTCTTATGTTTATCTGTTTGATGTTTATGTAAACTTATATTTTATGTGTATAATTTATTGTAACTTTATATGTTTGATGTGTATAAGTTTTGAATATATGTAATCTGTAATGTGTAATGTGTAATTCTTAATTGATATGGTTCCTAATAAATTTTACTATTTCTAAGTAATTTAAATTGTTGAATGTGTAATTGTTTCGAAATATAATTACCAATAATCGATGGTTTTTGATTTTTGGTAAATCACGTCATTACTATAAGTTTACAATCTTACTGATTTCAATTTGAATTCAAATTCAACTTTGTTTGTTTAATTTTGTAAACATGAATCTCCTATTTTATTTAATTTGTTCATATTGATCATATGCTAAACTGTTTCCTTTGTTTATTTATGCCAATTATGTTATTTGTTAAATATTCAATTTTTAATGTGTAACTGATTCTAAAATAAACTTAATATTTATAATTTTGTAAACATGAATTGTTATTATTGTTATTGACTGCATCCGGGTCAATATAATAGTTATGACTTATTATTGTTATGTAACACCCCGTAACCGCAGCGGAAACGTAAACGGGATGCAACAGACACGTCTGATATCAACAGCATTGCTTATAAAGGAAACACCACTACATTAATTTACACCATATTACATTGTTCCGAGTTTAGTTACCGTCTAGGCGTTAGCACATAAGTTTTACCAACATTACATTAACATATTTAATACAAAAAGATCATTAAGCTTCCACAAAAAAGCACGCATCGTCAAGCATGTAGCAATTAATCCAGTTTGGGGGTACCTAGAAAGCATGTAAAGAAAACGGGTCAACTACGAATAGTTAGTGAGTTTCACTAATTTAAATAAACAGCGACAGGTCATTATAATAATCATATATTAACGATGTAATTATGCTGAGCCCACAAGTGAAACCTCTGACTATCCACATACAACCCCGTGGCATACTCCGCCCACGAACCTGCCCCAAACCGCTATGCCTAACATTACATAGCAAAATAAATAACAACAAAATAGACATGTGCAACTGGCTGGGAAACATCAGCAAATCCATGCCGGACCAGTTGGGTTTGTCAGACCAATAGTACTATTCACACTCTACCGGCTTTTAGCTAATCACTCGTGTTACGGGGCCTTACAATGTTAGCAACTCAGACAATTACCATCTTAGTACATTTCCGTACGATTCCCGTACAATAAAATATATATAAATATACGCAAATCCATGCGTTCAGTATGTACTTAAACATTTTGATAATAACATGCTTCCCGCCCCGAGAAAATATTTAAAAACAATTCAGAAAAAGGGGCTCGTGAAACTCACCTTATCGCAAGCAAGCAGGTAACACAGTACGTGAGCTACTAGTCCGGATCTGTAATACGATCCCTAAGTTCGTTACTATACAATCACTATTAATATAACTTTAACCGTGTTAACCGGTACATCTGGGGACACTGTTAACCCAGTACTGTACCCGTTCCGGGGGCAATGTTAACCCAGAAACACTTCTCCGGACTCAGATTGTGATATCGTTTAGAGTTCAATAGTTAAAATTACTATTAGTTCGTTTTCCCCGTTTTGTGTGCCTAGCACGGTTATCCGTTTTTACGTTTCAAAAATGAGTTTGGTCACACACGACCCGAAAATAGTTGTTGACTGATAATTTAATTAAAGTTGTGAAATTAGAGCTCGGTTTAGACGCCCCGATTGGCCGCGGGACCCGTTTCCGTCTTTAGTGCACCTGAAACTGTTAAATCGGATAAAATTACCCAAATCATCCGAATTATTTTCGGATGATTTATTTTTACCTGTTTAACTCAGTTATATGAAAATAGTTCATTTTTAGGGTTTTTATACACCAGTCAGCTCGTTTAGGCGAACTTTACCGGTTTACGCGTTTTAAACTTTAAAAGTTTGTTTTGCACAAATAATTATCCGTTTAATCTCGGATCTTGAAATTTTGTACAAATCACTTTTTGACAGTGGGGAATTTTATAAAAATATTTCCAGAATTAATTTTTATATTTAAAATTTATATATCTATTTTTAAACACCATTTAAACACTAAATATGTCGTAAATACCAAACGACCTTAGAAAAATCCCAATTTTTTCCTGGATGACCCCTGCCATCGACATATTCCCCTGTAATTTTTCCAGAACCAAAATCTCTTTTTACATGCCATTTTCACTAAAACCGAGCTAGAAAACCCTAGAACTCGTTTAACCGAAAAGCCTACTTAGACTTCTCCAACTGACCTAAAATTTTGTGTGTGACTTTTACATGTTATAAAAAGCTTATCTGGAATTTTCCAGAATTTATCATGATATTTAAATATTTTTCACCATTTTTAGCCAAAACCGAGCATTAAATTCACCAAATATTCATCCTTTGTCCAAATATTACCAAATTTTCACAGATCTCATATTTTCATGTGTAGATCATCTCTGTGAAATTTCATAGCCTAACTCTAAATGTACCACAATCTGTCTAAAACACATACACCATAAAAAAAACCGAACTACCTTGTGTTTTTAGTTTCAAAACGCAAGGATCTTGCTTTCTAGCCTTTGTTAACAACTAGATACAACACCTACAAGCACAATAATACCACACCAAGCAAGTTACACCCACAATCAAGCCATTTCTTTCATGGGTTCGGTTATGATTTAAAAACAAAGATTTAAACCGTAAAAATTCGTTTTTGGTTCGTTTAACTCCTTTCTTGGACCAAGATCCCTTGTATAACCCGTATACATCACTTGATCATGCAAGAATCGGTTTTCATCTCTGGTTTTCACCCTTTTTCACTTGAAACCTCATTTTCTTGCAAATAAACTCAAGAAAAGAAGATGAAAACGTAAATAACTCGATTTTTACCTTGTTTTTCTTGCTACAAATCTGGGCTTTTAGATCATAATGTGGAGAGAGTTGAAGGATGTTGAAATACTTGTTTACAAAAAAGAAAAATGACAAGGGCAAGGGGTTTATACCCCTGCCGCTGCCGATCGGACAAGGTAAAGGGGAGGTGGGGTGGGACCCACCTTTCCATTTCTAGCCACTCATTTGGATTTTGGAAATCTGGATAATGTTTTGGATAATCTGGTTCAGTTCGTTTTTCGGTTAAATGTTTAATTCAGCTTAAAACGAGGCTAAAACGGTCGTTTTCGGCTTAAAAATGAAATTTATATAAAACCGATTTAAAAACTTTAAAAACTTAAACCATGACATTTATTAACTTAAAACATCATATTATTAATAATTGCGCATCTTTTTCGGCTTGATCGATCGTCTCTTGCTCGGTTTGGTATTAAAGGTTTCGTTTAACGTACCGACGTACCATTAAATCGAAAATTCTTTTTCTGTGCTTTAATTCACTTATCCCGAAGCTTTAATACTTCGTAAACATCACTAAATATCATATATCTCATCTATAATGTAATCCTCGATTCGTTCGGGCTTCAATAATCGTTAATCAGTTAATCGTATTTCCAATACGATTAACTGCATAATCGAGTATAATCCGTACTGTGAATCATACATACTCGTATAAATGCATTATAATTCATATATTCATTACTAAATAACACATAAATAGTATATACCGGTTAGGGTATACCTGATTTTGCCGGAATCGTTACATGTTAATACTTATATTGTGTTACTAATCAACCCCTAATTACATTCGATTATTAATACCAAATTAAGTAAATATGAATTATGAATTACATATTTGAAATCCATAATTTTATTTAATAAATTTACTATATTTAAACCTTTCCTTTTAATGTAACATTTCAAATTTTCTAACAGATTATGGTCATCTATAAATACTTTAAAATCAATAAAGAAAATCTCACATTTCTCTCTTCCTTACTGAACATCAAACATTTGTGTTCTTCTCTAGGTTTTTATATTTTCTTTAAATTATAAATATCAGTTATTGAATTTTTATCTTTGCTTTAATATTATTTTTTCTGACACGGCAAGACGGAATCATCAACCATTACCATGTTCAAGGATTTGGATGTTTCCAACAACGACTGTGTACTAAAGGTTCGTATTGACTATGGCGTTTGAAGGACAACAATAAAACCGGAGAGGATTGGTCCATTGAAATGATTTTACAAGATGAGATGGTATTATTCTATACAAATACATATGTTTTTAGTATTTATTTTTCTTCCTCATTTTATATATTTAATTAATAATTACATTGTTTGTCATATTAATAATGTAACAGGGTGACAGGATGCAAGCATATGTAAGGAAACCTTGCATACCGAAACATAATGTTTGGCTAGGTTCGACAAAAAGCAAACGCAAGAAGTGCACAATGCGTGAATACTTTGCTTACAGATTTCAAGATAGGCCAAACAGTTACCCATTGATTTTAAATGGCGGAAGACTGACTCAGCAACTGTTTGTAGATTCGTACACAATGATAGAGACTCAAAGGTTGCATTATGTACGCTATCAACAAAAAAATCTTAGGTCTGAAACTTATGAAAACCTAAGAAACCTACGTTCGTCTGGAACATCGGATGTTTCTTCGGCCGAACAACGTATTATTTTACCTTCTTCATTTACCGGAGGTGCTCGATACATGATGCAGAATTATCTAGATGCAATGAGTATATGTAGATGGTTTGGTTATCCTGATTTCTTTTTAACCATAACATGCAACCCAAATTGGCCAGAAATCAAACGATTTTTACGAAATAAAAATCGAAAGTCCGAAGACAGGCCAGATATATTATGTAGGGTATTCAAGATGAAGCTTGATTAATTAATGAAAGACCTGAAAGATAAAGCTTTGTTTGGGAAGCTTCAAGCAGGTAGCTTTAATTTTTGTCTTTCATTATAACACTACTTTTAAAACTTATTGTTGACTATCATTGTGAAAATTAGGTTACTATAATATATGTTGTTAACATTTCTTATACTTTTATATAAGAAATTATCTAATCCATGAGTACTTTTGTTGTGCAGGTGTTTACACCATTGAATTTCATAAGCGTGGATTACCCCATGCACATATTTTCCTGTTTTTGCATTCTGATCATAAAATTCATAATCTGGAGCTTATAAACAACTTTATCTCAGCAGAAATTCCAGATAAGAATGAAGATCCGGAGTTGTATACACTTGTAAGCGACCACATAATGCATGGTTCATGTGGTGTTACTCACCCTAAATGATTTTGCATGGTGGATAACACATGCTCTAAAAATTTCCCAAAGAAGCTTCAAAATGAGACTTCAATTGATTGTAATGGGTTTCCTGTTTATCGAAGAAGAGACTTGGGTAATGTTGTTGTGAAGTCTGGGGTAAATTTAGACAACAGACATGTTGTTTCGTATAACAAGATCTCGTTAAAAAAATATCAAGCCCATATCAATGTTGAATGGTGTAATCAAGAGGGTTCGATAAAGTATTTGTTCAAGTACATTAATAAAGGTCCCGATCGTGCTACTATATCACTTGTACAGAACAATTCTGGTAATGAAGATGAAGTTGTAGACGAAGTGAAGGTGTTTTATGATTGCAGATACCTATCTGCATGTGATGCGGCATGGAGAATTTTTTCTTTTGATGTCCATTACAGATTTCCTTCAGTTACTCGGCTGCCGTTTCATTTACCGGGACAACAAACAGTTGTTTTTGCAGATGATGATGATGTGGAAGACGTTTTAAACAAGCCGACTGTTGGTTCGTCAAGATTCACTGCTTGGATGGAGTTTAATAAACACTGTGATATTGCACAAACCCTAACGTACGCTGAGTTTCCAACAAAATTTGTTTGGAAACAACAGGAAAGGGTTTGGGCGCTACGTAAACTGGGTTTTTCTATTGGTCGAATTCATCATGTTCCTCCATCTTTTAATGAAGCATACTATCTACGGATTCTTTTAAACAAGGTTAGAGGTCCTAAGTACTTTGAAGATATTCGTACTGTTGATGGTGAAGTGTGTGCTACATATAGAGATGCGTGTTATAAAAGAGGCCTTCTAGATGATGACAACGAGTACATAGAATCAATTGAAGAAGCAAGTCATACTGCAAGTGGTTATTATTTGCGCAGTTTATTTGCAACAATGTTAATCACATACAGTTTATCTAGGCCGGATGATTTTTGGGAAAAGACCTAGAAGTATTTAATTGATGGCATTCTATACAAACAACAATTTGAGCAGAAAAATAAAGGTATCAAATTGAATTTTTAAATTTTTTTTAAACTGCGAATAGATTATGAAATATGTTTATAAAATTAAAAGTTTGTAACCTGTTTTTTATTCTATACAGATTTGGTACTTTCAGAGGCCCAACTAAAGAACCTCGCTTTACTTGAAATTCAGAATTTCCTCCTTCGAAATAATTGTAGTCTGCGTTATTTTCCTACAATAACTTTCCCTGATGATGATTCTATAACAGCATCAACAAATTGTTTTATGAACGAAGAGTTGTCGTACGATACAGAAGTCATGACAGGTGAGTTTGAACGATTTTATAGTTCATTAACAGATGAGCAACACAATGTGTATAATGAAATAATGGAAGCCGTTGATGAAAGAATGGGGTGTTTTCTTTGTATATGGTTATGGAGGGACTGGGAAAACCTTCTTATGGAAGACGTTATCTGCTTCCATAAGATCGAAAGCGAAAATCGTTTTAAATGTTGCCTCAAGCGGCATAGCATCTTTGTTACTTGAGGGAGGTAGAACCGCTCACTCTAGATTTATAATTCCTATAAATCTTACTGAGGATTCTACCTGTTCAATAACAAAAAATCCAGATATTTGCAACTTAATGAAGCAAACTAATCTGATTATCTGGGACGAGGCTCCTATGATACATAAACATGCGTTTGAAGCCTTGGATAGAATTTTAAAAGATGTTTTAAAAGTTGGTAACCGTAATAGTTCTCAACTTCCATTTGGGGGGAAAGTGTTTTTGGTGGTGATTTTCGTCAGATTTTGCCTGTAGTCCAAAATGGATCACGTAGTGAATGCTTCACTCAATTCCTCCCATATATGGTCCAAGTGCAAGGTTCTTAGGCTAACCAAAAACATGAGATTAACCGTCGGTTGTGAACCATCAAATGTTGAAGAGATCGCCCAATTTGCAGATTGGTTGTTAGAACTTGGGAAAGGTAAACTTGGTGGTGACAATGATGGTAATTCTATTATAGAAATACCAGATGATCTTTTGATCGGTGATTCATCCGATCCTCTTTCTGATCTTATTGATTTTGTATATCTAGCTTTGTTGGATAATTTTAACGAAATTTCATATTTTCAAGAAAGGGCAATACTTGCACCTTTAAACGAGGTTAACGATCGCTTTTAACTTTATTTCCGGGAAAAGAAGTTGAATATCTAAGTTCTGATAGTACAGATAACTCTGATATTGTTGGCCCTGGTTTTGATACAGCATTGCACTCACCAGATTTTCTAAATGATATAAAGATGTCGGGTATGCCTAATCATAAATTGGTTCTAAAAGTTGGTGTGCCAATTATGTTATTAAGGAATATTGATCAGAAAAATGGTTTATGTAACGGAACTAGATTACAGGTTATTCAACTGGGGAGGCGTTTTATTGAAGTAAAGGTTATTTCGGGTACTAACATTGGTCATCGCACTTATATAACTTGTAGTACTCTATCACCGTCAGATAAGAAATTGCCAATCAAGTTGAAACGAAGACAGTTTCCTGTATCGGTTTGTTTTGCAATGACAATTAACAAAAGTCAAAGGGCAGTCACTAGCAAGAGTTGGAATATATCTTCGACAGCCGGTGTTTACACATGATCAGTTATATGTGGCTTTATCACGAGTGAAGAGCAGAGCCGGTGTGAAAATGCTTATATTAGATAAGGATGATAATGATACAAATAAAACTACAAATGTGGTGTATAAGGAACTATTTAGTTATTTATGAAAAATGAATTTTCAAGTTTTTGTTATCTATAAAATAATTGTAAAAACAAAGTTAATTAGTTGTTTATGAAATTATCGTTTTCAATTTTGTATTACGTTTATACTAATTGTAGAACCAATGTTCTGTTTGGTTGAAACTTATGTTGAAGAAACTATTCGGTTATAATATGTTATACTCACAACTCTATATAATGTTAATGTCTACTCGAGTGTTGTTGTTAAACGCTTTACATATTTTAACCCGTGTCGTACACGGGTCAATAACCTAGTTTTAATTAACTAAAACAAAGCTTATGTCCCAATAAAATCAATTACGTAACTATAAAGATAAGATGGAAAATATGAAGATAAAAGTAAGATTCATGTAAATCTAGACATGGCAACGTGGAGGAATGTAATTAAACTTATCAAGCCAGTCTATAAAAAAAATATGAGTATAAAAGCAAGTGTGGCATAAAGTATCACACATCCTAAACCTGTAGACGTTCCTGTTTATTCCGAGATCGAATCGCGTTTTTTTATAACCCAGAATGATTCAACACAACAAATAAATGTTGTACTGCTTTTCTCCACCAACATATGACAAACGTTTGAAAGCATCCTATAGAAAAACAAACTTTCCGGCCAACATGAACTTTTCCGGAAAATCGATATGAATACAGGAAGCAAAGAAGTACCCTATTCACTATCTCCACACTATAGCTAGCCCCCATCACCTCTGAACCATCGCGATCGACGTTACAACAGAACCGACGTCAACCGGAAAACGTTCTTATTATCACTACTTCTTGTTCATCCCGAACGTAAGGTAATCCCACACGCTTATAGTTACGCTTATTTATATGTGCTTACACAAACCCACATATACACATAATCAACTTAATAACTGAATCAAAATACACAAAAAAAAACTTACTGAACTTGTATTTCTTTTCATTCTTCATGTAAAGAAGATGACTAGCTAATATTTATTATTGTTATGACCACTCAATGTCCTATTCAAGTTGATCTATGAATATGAATAAATTAGTATTTACCTTTTATTACTTCTCATTATTTTATACATACACACGTTTGGTTTAAAATTTTACTTGCTAACTAGAATAGTTAAATTATTTAATTAATATAAACGTACTGATTAATCTACTAATTAAAATTTTGTTTTCTAAAACCCTTTTGAGATATTTTCACTTGAAATGGTTGTAAGCAATAATAATAATAATAATAATAATAATAATAATAATTATTATTATTATTATTATTATTATTATTATTAAGAATATAAGTATGCATAACAATATTGTCTATTGTTAAATATTTTGTTCCAATATAAAATTGCTAACGAAAATGATTCATATATAAAAGTTCTGAAACATAAAGATAAAAGCATACGTCTAGAAGAATATTAAATAAAACAAATAATAGTGTATCGACCACTAAAACGTTTGTATGTAATTTAATATTAATGTCACATATATAGTTAAGGAAATATTGTAAGACGATCTTTAATCACAAACATATATTAGTATGTTTTATTAGTTCAATATAAATTTGATACAAACCAATAATAATTTTAAATAACTTGTGTGTAGATAATTTAAAACACGCGTAAACAAGTTAAGATCACTTTAGAACATTAAGGTACAGATCCTTACCTCCACTCTTCATTGCTTTCATAATTAATTAATATAAACTCATTGAGTTAATATATATTTTATAACTCCTCACGTCTTTGAATTACCAATTCACTTGGATGTCAGTTGGATTCCTATTATGATTAAACATTGGATTTATCTTTCATGTCATGCGATATTATTATGTTTGATTATACACATTATCGTATGTTCCGATATATGTTACGATAATATATTTGCTATGAGTTATGTGAATAAGATTTGTATTCTGATACCCTGAGTGCCGCTTCTCGTGGAGTGTCCCACGAGCATGTTGTTGCGGCATCGACAACATGTGCACCAACCGTGACGGTGAGATCAGTTCACGGCGTCTCTTAAGTACAAGTGTGGTACATATTACTATTAGGAGGCGTATGGATCGATCCTAGGATTAATATTAAGGAGATGGATAGCGGGTATGCCAACTCGCTATCTCGTGTGATAAATATGCAGGAGTAGCTACCTGTATATTGTCACGTTTTATGTTCGCTCATGGGTATATCCGTATGATACATTTTAATTTATTTAATAAGATTACTTCGTATCGTATCATCTGTAAGTTCAATCTAAATTACGTTTTATTAAATCATTAATTGTTCTATTATTCCGTACTGAGCATTCGGCTCATTTCGTTATTTTTTTTATTTTTATATACAGGTTCACAAGTTTCTTTGGGCGGGATTAAGAGCGAAGAATAAAATATCAGGATCCTAATAAATATCTTTTTTAACCATGTTAGTTTGTAAATTGACCTTAAGTTTGTATTGTCTAATGTGTTATACCTTTGACAAGTAAATATATGAAATTATGTATTTTGTTCAGAAACCATATTTATTGTGGCACGTCAGCCCCTTCCGGGCCGGGGTGTTACAGCTATGGTATCGGAGCAAAGGCTCGTTCCTGTAGAAAACTTAAACATAGTAATTAAGCCTGTGAGGAATGGGTAGATTAGGACTTAGGCACATCAGGATTTTAATAAGTTAAGATTTAGGTAGATGTCTTGTCTTATTCATCTTCGTTATTTTAACCATATGCCCCTACTAATAGATGTCTCTTATCGTTAATTCCGTAACATAAACCATTTCGCCATTACCAATCCTTATACAAACTGTGTCTGTTCAATATTAAAGTTTTAATCAAATTTTATTGAACATGAAATTAATTTATGATATGATAAACCACTACAAGAAATTAGTGCTTTGGCATGAAATCTAAAACAAACTCCACAAAATAAGGGTAATGCGTTCGAAACCTATAGCGCTTTAATTTCTAAGGTTTTGAAAACTTCACAAGCATAATGAGTAAAGTAATTGTTTAAGTATCCGTTCTGCAAGCGATATGTCTTGCACAATGTTTTTCGTTACAAAAATATTTTAATAATTAAATCTCTCATTTAAAATTTTTACACTTGCGCTAGACAAATAAATGTATTTAGATATTTTCATTAAAGCACCTACAGATACCAATATTGATATTGTTACCGATACTGACACTATTTTGGTCTACTATATATACCTCAACATTTACTGCTACTATTTTGATCTATTATTTATACCATAATTATGTTACCGTCATTTACACAACTATTATACTATATTTCACCCTAGCCATTTTAATACCTAATGCGGTAACTGCTTTCAACTTATTTTTATCATAACCATTTACATAATGACACATGGTATATCTTAAATCTAGGATTAAAAGCATTTATATATTTTTCGTTACATCTGAATTTTAGAAATTTCTATGATCACGCAATCGGTTTTACGGTTTAAATCATTTTTATTTCGAATTCAATATTCAATATCACAAAACTAACAAAACTAGTTTATCTATTGATGATTTAAAAAAAATTATATATATATTTTCAAAATATGTACTTGTATATTAAAAATATTTTGTGATTTCAAAAAAAAAAAATAATAATAATAATAAAAGAGCAATTCAAGTTAACAACATATCAATAATTTGATTATATGAAGCAATTCTAGATTTCTATCTATGATTTTTATTGTTGGCTATCTATTATAGTTTTTAAAATTTAATTGTCCTTAAATTTTAGTAATCGAAAAGAATACCATCATGTGCTATTTCCAAGGGATGTGTTAAATTTGGAGATGCTATAAATTCTAATTATTCACTTGATTCTCCTTTAAAGTTTTAATCAAGGTAGTTTAGTGACGTGTCATAAATCTTATCCGCGTATTATCAAAACGAACGCCCACGATATGTTCCCACTGTTCTTATGAGAAATTATATTTCTAGAGTATCTCTACTCGCAACTTTGACATACCATTATAAATATTGTTTTGATACTATTTTATGTTACCGTATACCACCACAAACTTAGCGCACCACATATCATAATTGCTATGGTACACCTTGCCCGTTTTACACCATGTATCGAAATGTTTTCATGCTTCAGCAAACTAAAACAAGTTGATTGCGTGATGTATAACATATACTTATTTGAATACATGCCTGGATAGTTATCGTCACCATCATAAGCGACTAAGGTATTTCTAAATCTTATATTTTTATCATTACGAATAATATAGTAATACTTTTAGTAATAGTAATGATAAAACTGCTAATTCGTAATAAAGACAGTGTTAACTAGTGTAAAGTTTATATGTGTATACGTGTTAAAAGATTTCTTGCATTATTAAATGCTCTTTTAACAAAACTAGTTATGTAAGACATTTTGTATTCTTTTGAACACGTCTTTTAATATTATTCTGTTTAATTTGTGAACTTTTGAACCTTCAATTTAAAATATTAAATTTTTGATCAAAATATAGTGTTATAGGTCAATTATGAACTCCGTTTCTGAAGCCTAGACTAAATTTGCTGAAACCTTAGTGAACTTCTAAACCCTTACTGAACTTAAAAAAAAAAAGAAAAACCACTGCTGAAATTCTCTAATTTCATTTATTTATATTTTGTAAACTTTACCATTAGTAAATCTTTTTTTTAATCGTTTTTCTCTTAGACCCTATGAGTTACCTTACAAAGATTCTTTAACTTTTACACTTTAAACATTCGTTTACAAGAATTGAATGTTTTCAAGCATCACGTTGTTATTATATTTATACCTTACATGATGTCAATTTATTTATGCCTCTCTAAAACATCAATTTTATTTATAATTTTTTTTAAATAAAAAAATTAATTATGCCATAATTATAAATGACACCATTAAATTAAAACTTGGTATATCTTTTACACCAACACGACTCCGCGCAGCGTCTAGGACACAATGTCAATAAGAGCATAAAAAAATGCTTCGAACCAACCTAAACTGAGTTGGTTCATTTTTTATAACCAAGCCAAAATCGACCCAAGCTCGGCTTAGGTCATGACTCGGGTCGTTGGCTCGATCTTAGGCTTGTTTAACTTTAAAATTAAGCTCGAACCTAGCTGAGCTATCTCGTTTGACTTTGAGCTCAAGCTCGAAACCACGCTGAATTGACTCGGGCTTGACTCGTGAACAACATTACATATGACTCAGCCCAAGCTTCGCCATAGGAGATGACCCTAATATAAAAGACGAAACATGACCAACCTTGTTGAAATTTTTTTTTTATTATTATAATGCATCTAATTGCTTTCATAAAAGAAAACTTTTATATATGTTTCCACTAACTAAACGTTTTGTTAAATATTTTATTCAGCACCCTTTAAGGTGAGCTTCAAATCTAAAAAGTTTTATATTTAAAACTTAAAAATAGAATTTATGAAATTAACGAATAAGCATTGCATAAGATATATATGGGCATACTTTGGAAAATGAAGCATTGATTCGTTATTAAGAATCTAAAACTATAATAATTACCATTTTCTATATATTAAGGTTTCAAAATGTTATGACTATTTTTAAATAAATGAAGTTATTTTGATAGTTTGAAACAATGTTTTAAACATGGATCGTCCGGTCCGATTGGGGATCGAAAAGAACAATGGTCCAGTTTACTATCTTCAAACCGTTTTCAAATTAACTGGCCGGTGTCACGGTGGTTTCAGGCTAAACTAGTGAACCGTTCGGTTCAGTTAAACAGTTAGGCAAGGCAAAATCTGAAAGTTTTTTTTTTTGAAAATAAAATAATGATATGAGTTTCGAACCTGTGTAAACTCAACTAGAAACTTAAATAGCATTGGACTGACCAACTACACCAACTTGACTTTTGGGATGTTTGGATGATTACTTTTTATGTATGTTATAGTTAATAAGAAAGAATTAAAAGATATTATAAATATTTCTTATCATATATTCCCTTTTAATTTTATTATAAAACATTAAAAATATAAACTTAAACTTATTGTTTAAAAGTTATTATAAAATGTTTATTTGTATTTCAATTTTTATTTATTTCTGATGTCATCTGATTCTTGAATCTTATCTAACTGGTCTGACCTGTAAGGCATTCGGTACGATATCCGATACGATTATGGAAACATTGGTTTGAAAACGTGATTTATACGTCATGAGGATTTTTTTTAAAGCATACTAGTACTTTTGACGTTATCATCAGATTGGATTTTATCGGCTCACTGCCATATTATATTTGAGTGTTGTTTATGACACGTCATTTCTAAAACTTGGTTTGCCTATTAGGGAAACTAACATCATACGTGTGTTAGGATTAATTCTATGCTTAGAATTCACAAGTTATCTTGCAAAATGTGTGAGACTCATAGCTTTGGCTAATAATACCTCAGTAGAAAAATATAAGCATCGATACCCTTCTACTGTCCGTAATTATCCAAATACATTGCCGAGGAAGACAACCAAGAATATTATTAAGATGTGAGATAGAATTCGTTGTAAATGCTCTGACAGGATATGTAATAAGGATGCATTATGGGAGAACCCTTAAGACGTAATTGTAAGGTAATTGACAATTATGGTCCAGAACATAATTGTGAATTACATTTACAAAAGTGTGCTTTTAGGATTCCTATTATGCATGTAAGTGTCCATATGGATGTTCTGATTCGTTGGTTCGTTAAGGTATTTTGCGAGGATCATTAAGGCATAATTGAATAGTAATTGACAATTGTGGTCTAGAACATACATGTGAGTTACATATCACGTATGTGCACTTTTGGCAATCTTATATGTAAATTAGTTTTGATTAAGTCATTGAATCTCTAATCCAAGTAACTATAAACTTATTTTCTTATCTATATTATGATACTTTCGTTTACGTATGTTTTAACTCATAAATTTCGAGGACGAAATTTCTTTTAAGAGGGTAATAGTTGTAGTGACCCATTTTTTTTTGTTATCATTTATAGAAAAGAAATATTACTAATAATAACAACAATAATAATAAGAAGAACAATTTGCAGTAAAAGTAACTATATTATTATATTCAAACTTTGTTAGTATTAATAGTAATATATAATACAAGATATGAATAAAATAAGTTTCGATGAATTATCAATTATAAGCACATGTGATTGAATAAATTTTAATTAACTAAAACAAATCTTATGTCCCAATAAAATCAATTACGTAACTATAAAGATAAAATGGAAAATATGAAAATAAAAGTAAGATTCATGTAAATCTATGTAAATCTAGACATGGCAACGTGGAGGAATGTAACTATAAAGATAAAATGGAAAATATGAATAAAAGTAAGATTCATGTAAATCTAAATCTAGACATGGCAACGTGGAGGAATGTAATTAAACTTTGATGAGTCAGAAACATCAAGCCAGTCTATAAAAAAAATATGAGTATAAAAGCAAGTGTGGCATGAAGTATCACACATCCTAAACCTTTAGACGTTCCTGTTTATTCCGACATCGAATCGCGTTTTTTTATAACCCAGAATGATTCAACACAACAAATAAATGTTGTACTGCTTTTCTCCACCAACATATGACAAACGTTTGAAAGCATCCTATAGAAAAACAAACGTTCCGGCCAACATGAACTTTTCCGGAAAATCGATATGAATACAGGAAGCAAAGAAGTACCCTATTCACTATCTCCACACTATAGCTAGCCCCCATCACCTCTGAACCATCGCGATCGACGTTACAACAGAACCGACGTCAACCGGAAAACGTTCTTATTATCACTACTTCTTGTTCATCCCGAACGTAAGGTAATCCCACATGCTTATAGTTACGCTTATTTATATGTGTTTACATAAGCCCACATATACACATAATCAACTTAATAACTGAATCAAAATACACAAAAAAAACTTACTGAACTTGTATTTCTTTTCATTCTTCATGTAAAGAAGATGACTAGCTAATATTTTATTATTGTTATGACCACTCAATGTCCTATTCAAGTTGATTTATGAATATGAATAAATTAGTATTTACCTTTTATTACTTCTCATTATTTTATACATACACACGTTTGGTTTAAAATTTTACTTGCTAACTAGAATAGTTAAATTATTTAATTAATATAAACGTACTGATTAATCTACTAATTAAAATTTTGTTTTATAAAACCCTTTCGAGATATTTACACTTGAAATGGTTGTTAGCAATAATAATAATAATTATTATTATTATTTATTATTATTAAGAATATAAATATACATAACAATATTGTCTATTGTTAAATATTTTGTTCCAATATAAAATTGCTAACGAAAATGATTCATATATAAAAGTTCTGAAACATAAAGATAAAAGCATATGTCTAGAAGAATATTAAATAAAACAAATAATAGTGTATAGACCACTAAAACGTTTGTATGTAATTTAATATTAATGTCACATATATAGTTAAGGAAATATTGTAAGACGATCTTTAATCACAAACATATATTAGTATGTTTTATTAGTTCAATATAAATTTGATACAAACCAATAATAATTTTAAATAACTTGTGTGTAGATAATTTAGAACACGCGTAAACAAGTTAAGATCACTTTGGAACATTAAGGTATGGATCCTTATCTCCACTCTTCATTGCTTTCATAATTAATTAATATAAATTCATTGAGTTAATATATATTTTATAACTCCTCACGTATTTGAATTACCAATTCACTTTGATGTCAGTTGGATTCCAATTATGATTAAAAATTGGATTTAGCTTTCATGTCATGCGATATTATTATGTTTGATTATACACATTATCGTATGTTCCGATATATGTTACGATAATAGATTTGCTATGAGTTATGTGAATAAGATTTGTATTCCGATACCCTGAGTGCCGCCTCTCGTGGAGTGTCCCACGAGCATGTTATTACGGCATTGACAACATGTGCACCAACGTGACGGTGAGATCAGTTCACGGCGTCTCTTAAGTACAAGTGTGGTACATATTGCTATTAGGAGGCGTATGGATCGATACTAGGATTAATATTAAGGAGATGGATAGCGGGTATGCCAACTCGCCATCTCGTGTGATAAATATGCAGGAGTAGCTACCTGTATATATTCACGTTTTATGTTCGCTCATAGGTATATCCGTATGATACATTTTAATTTATTTAATAAGATTACTTCGTATCGTATCATCATCTGTAAGTTCAATCTAAATTACGTTTCATTAAATAATTAATTGTTTTATTATTCCATACTGAGCATTCGGCTCATTCCGTTATTTTTTTTTATTTTTATATACAGGTTCACAAGTTTCTTTGGGCGGGATTAAGAGCGAAGAATAAAATATCAGGATCCTAATAAATATCTTTTTTAACCATGTTAGTTTGTAAATTAACCTTAACGCCTTGTTCTTAATTTTTTTAACCAAGGAAAGAAAAGAAAATGAGAGGGAATGATAAGAAAGGGAAGGGAAGGGAATGAAAATTTTTTAATAGGTGTGTTCTTGAGTTGGAAGGAAATTAGAGGAAATGAAATGATAACTTATTGGGAAAAAACTTATCCTTAGTAATCATCCCATTTTTGGGAGGATAACTTATTGGGAAAAAACATTAATTTAATCCCTCCTAACTTCTCCTACTTCTTTCCTTTCCATCCTAAAAAAAACTCAAGAACACCCATTTTTTAATTATCCTTAGTTTTCCTTTACTTTCTCTACTTTAAAAAAACTCAAGAACAGGGCGTAAGTTTGTATTGTCTAATGTGTCATACCTTTGACAAGTAAATATATGAAATTATGTATTTTGTTCAGAAACCATATTTATTGTGACACGTCAGCCCCTTCCGGGCCGGGGTGTTACAATAGGCATTTACCAAAATACCCCTATATTTTATATTAATAACAAAAATACATTAAACAAAGACCGAGACATAGAAACGTATATCAACAAGCTTTCAAGGCATGTGAAAGCTCTCTACACGTATAATGGAAATTTGTTAGAAGGAATAACCCAATCCCCTTTAGTCTTGGGTTGCTCATTTGATGAGGATAAGTCAATTTTCTGTTGAAGATTCTTAACAACATTCATCAACTGTTTCTGGTTTTCCATCAACACTTTAATCTCATCACTTTGTAAAATAGATGTTGGATGGTTTGAAACAATTGTTTGTTGTGGTAATATTCTAGTGGATGGAACATCTGTTACTTGAACAACTCTTAAACTTCGGATGTTCTTTACAACCAAAGTAACAGGTGTTTCAACACATTTAACCTGAACTTTCATTTTAGGTATGGGTCCTTTGATAGTTGATGAACACATCAAGAGTTACAATAGATTATTTTATTTCCAATGGCTTTCAGAAACTTATAGTCCTCTGTTAGATGGTTATTTTTCTTACAAACATCACACTAGTTTGGACATAAATGTTTCTATGATTGTTTTTAGATTTCATTTCTTTGTCACACCCAGTCTATCAACAACCACTGTTCCTGGTGACATGTATCCAGGTACAGAAGTTAGATGAATTTCAGTCTGAATATGTTCAGTTCTTGCAACTACTGATCTTTGAATGAATGAATGAAGGAGCATAAGCTATAAGCTTTGAGGGTTCATTCCTTGAAAATATTGATGTCGAAGTAGTTGTTTGGGACGCATCAGTTATTTTGGAAGAATGGTCAGTAATACATGAAAATACTTATGGGTTTTGGTCAACATTAGGTCTTTGACCATTCAACTTAGTGATAGAAATTTGTTTGACTTCATTGCATGGATCAGTTGTTTGATGCCAATTCCATTTTTTATCATGAAATAAGAATTTGTTTGAACCATTCAAGTTTTGAAAAACTTATGGATTATGATCAATAACTGACTTTTGACCACTCAACTCAGTAAATGAAATTGGTTTAAATCCTTGTGATGCATCAATTGTTTGATACCAATTTCCAACCTTTTCTTGACTAGCAAGTTTCAGTGGAACAAAATTTGGTGAAACAACTGTTTGAACTTGTGTTTGAAAGACAACTTCTTCCTCAAGTTCATCAACACAATTGTAAAGAGTAATTGGAGTATACTTTGGAGGCTGCTCAGTGTGATTATATCCAATACTAAATTTCACATTACTGCTGGATTGCTTGCACAACATTTGAAAACCCTTACTGGATTCAATCCATTTGTGCCAGTTTACGTGAGTTAGTTCTAATGATATCTTGCACTCATTGTATTTACTTAACATGTTCCCATTGTATTTGACAAATCTCAGGAGTTACCTCATCAGCGGCAGTTTTAATTGCTTGGTCTTCGGCAGTTTTTGTATTTGTTGTTGTATCACTTGTCATCATCACTTGTATGATTTCATTATTGAAATCATTCTTCATCTTCTTTTCATAAGTTGATTCCATATCAATAACCACAAGAACCAAATCTTTTGTGCTCATCTCTTCAGGCAGCCTTCTCCATTTTACAAACTCTTGTGTGAAGAAGCTTGTTTTGGTGTTGTCTTGGCTTCAAGAGGATGGTCTAGCTATGGTAACCAAGGCAGGCTGAACTTGTGTATTGATCGGTGGAATGAAAGGAATTGCACATATTGCATCTGCTGCATGGGTTGAGGTATTGATGCATACTAATGCTGATAATGAGAATCATTATTAGGCTTAGGCATTGTTGAGATTTGGGCAAAGTGAGTTGTGAAATGGTTATTGAAACTTTGTTGTTATGAATGAGGACGGAGAGGTGAACTTGGATAGGTTATTCAAGGCTGAACTTGATTGGGACTAGGCTGTAACTGAATTATGCATTATCTAGCAAAGTGTCCTAGCCTGTCACATTTGTGAGAAGTCATTTTCTCCTTGTCATAACCCACTGTTGTCCTATTGTTAATCCCTGTAAATTTCCTTCATGACCTCTTGTAAAATTTGTTTGTTCTGAATGTCAATAATGCATAGAGTTTAGAATTTTCATTTCCTCCAAATCAACTGGATCTATGTGTTGCAAATCTTCCATAATAAACGATAGATTGTTAGACACACGTGAAGAAATCTCTTGAACAACAAATGCTTGATTTTCAACTTTTGATCTAATACCAGTTGTTATGTCTATGTGACAATCATAACTTTGGTCAGCAGTTTGGACAGATTGAGTTTCTTGACATAGAAGTGTTAATCCGATGGTATAATAATCAGTTGGCTTGCCCGTTGAGATCAACTTCTTCCTTTGACCTATCTCCCTCTTACAAGTGAGTAGCTTACCATGGAGAACAGTCAGACTCAGATCTTAGAAATTTGGCAAAGTTCTTAGTATGAGCGTCCCCATTTTTTATAATTGACCTCGGGAATCGGTTATTTAGAGATGAGTTTGTAAAAGTAACTTCAATCATTTTTAATTCACTGATTATCGTTGTGAATCTTTCATATTGTAGAGTTAAATTCTATCTTCTTAAATGACACAATGCTTCATACAGTTTCTTGAGAATTTCACGAGTATTCTTAAGGACTTGTGGAGGTCCACCACATTGTTCGTTAAGTGCATCCCACAATTTACTTGGCAGATTTGTGATGAATCAATCCACCATAAATTTTGTTTGGAATTGCCATGAAACGCGTTGTATGAACTTTGACATCCAATTCAAATTTCTGCAGATCTTGATCAAAATAATCCTTAGGATTCTTTTTAATCGTTTTGTTTCCATCCAATGGATCAACAATTTCAGGAGAATGGGGCCCATGAACAACTGATCTCTAACAACTGTGTTTTGGTTGATAGATGGTATAGCATTCTTTGAGCATTCTTTAAACCCAGAGTGCGTAACTAGACGCCCAGATATAACATTTCACCAAGTTCTCCTATAGAGTGGATTTTATTTTTTTTAATGTATTACGTTACTAATGAAATTATATTATGCGACCTCTAAAAATGTTCTAAAACCCAGAACTTCACTTTTCAAAATTTTATTAAAAGCCCAAGATGATTGAAAGCTTACTATTTAATTTATTTAATTGCCAACTTAAAATGTTTATGCATTCATACATGTGCCAATGCGCGTGAAACGTGCAACCATGCGACGGAACACACAGAACAGGTAGCGGTTGCCGGATACATGCCAAACAGCCAGCCTGGGGTCGGTGGCGCGTAACGCGAAACCATCACTCAAAACGCGTGACAGGGTGCACGCACAAGTGAAATGCATTACCAAGCCCTGGTACATGCGAAACTGCTAACCGGACATGGGTACAAGCGAAGCGGGTAACTCGGCACCGGTATGCCCATAATGCGAAACCAAGCACGGGACGCGCGAAACGCGTAACCGGCCCTTTACGAGCAAAACGCAGTACGCGCAAACCCATAATGCGAAACCGAGCAAGGGACGCGTGAAATGCGTAACCTGCCCTTTACGAGCAAAACACAGTACGCACAAAAAGCGTTACCAAGCCACGGTGCACGCTGAACCAGGCCACTGAACGCGCGAAACGCACAAAACGCGTTACCAAGCCACGGTGCACGCTGAACCAGGCCACTGAACGCGCGAAACGCAAAATCAGGCGCCCGTACTTGCAAAATGTGTAAAAGATTTTTCTTAAACGTACTGTTGCAAGAAAGTCTTTAAGCTACTGCTGAGATTATGTTCTAGATCTGCCAATGCAGTTGAGACCGGACATTTGAAAGATCAAACTACATAAAAGGATGCAAGCGACATTTACATCAAATAGAGACTGATTTTACATGAACTAAAGCAATGAATAAATCAAGATCAAACACACACAGACTCGTTGAGCCCTCTTTTCTTTCCTCCCCCATTTTTCTACTCTACTGTTATTTCCAATATCGTTGTAAGTCTGGGTTTTCTATATCTTCGAAGAAGCAGCGATGAGCACACAACACTAACTGAAGACAGAGCCATGCACGCACCCGCTACCCATGGTGGCAACTTCACATGTAACCAAGGAAACAAAACCCCAGCAGCAATCGGAATAGAAATCACATTATACGCCATGGCAAAAACATAATTAAGTCGGACACGAGTGAATGTCTTCCTAGAAAGATCAATGGCTGTGATCACATCTTCTAAATTATTTTTCATCAAAACATAATCGGCAGCCTCTATTGCAATATCCGTACCCGCCCCTATTGCAATACCAACATCGGCAGCCGCAAGGGCCGGGGAGTCGTTGATGCCGTCTCCCACCATTGCCACGATGCTACCGTCTTTTTGAAATGAACGGATGACATCAGCTTTTCCAGCTGGCATCACCTCCGCCCGTATGTCTTGAATATCCACCTGAATAATAAAAATATTAGAAACATGGTCAAACCAAATAGAGGACATCATAAATAATTTAAAATTTAAAATTCAAATTTATATATATGTACTATGAAACTAATTTATGGATTTTCAATTTTAATTTTGAACGTTAGGTATTTTATAAGAATTTAATAAATAGTACAACACAACATTTATATATATATAAGGTTAACGTACAAATGAAATTAACGTGCTAAACGTGAGAATCAAGTAGAGTAATCGTATATACAAGTAGAGTAATTATGTAATTAAATCATAGAGTAATTACACAATTACTCTACATGTATATACAATTACTCTACTTGATTCTCACGTTTAGCACGTTAATTCTACTTGTATTTGATCTAAACCATAAATATATATATATATATATATAATTAACAAAAAGATTTAATCCCAAATTCATTATTTTGGGCCAATTTTTCTTTTTTTGTTTCTCCCAAAAATTTGAAGTCAAAATGGTATTACAAAACCGAACAGAACCCAAAATGGAAACAAAAAAAAACCCAAAACCAAACGTTTTCAAAAACACATAATTTGATTTTTGGTTTGGCTTGAGCCCCAAACCCACCACCCGGTCCAGTTCATTGTTCTGACCAGTTCAAATACACTGAACATGACCAGTTATGTAGCCAGTTCCCTGTCCTACCGGACGGTCTCGTTCTGAAAACATTAATTATACCTCTTTTGCAACCGCTCTGGCAGTTCGCCAATTATCTCCAGTCACCATAATAGGCCGGACACCCATTTTCTTAAGCCCTTCAACAACCACAGCCGCTTCTCGTTTTAACGGGTCCGCAACCCCCACAACACCAATTAACTCAGACCCATACGCCACGAGTATGCCCGTTTTTGCATTTTCTTCTAAATCCACCACAAAATTTTCAACATGAGCCGGAATTTCAATCCCGTTTTCAGTCAATAAACCTCTGTTACCAACCTGTTTAATACAAGTTACATATAAGCAAACATTCACGACCAGAAATAATAAATATCATCAAACATAAACATATCGCGCTCTCACCAAAACCGTTTTGCCATTAATAACACAATGAACACCTCTTCCGGGAACCGCATGGAAATCAAACACATCAAGAAGCCATACAGACATTACTTTTGACCCATCATTTTGACTTTCAGAATCTTTGCTAGCTTCAAAGAATTGAAAATGGCGTGCATATTCCAGTATTGCTTTTGCTAGTGGATGTTCGCTACTCGCCTGAAACAAAAAATTAATTTAATATATAATATAATAAAATAATGAAAGTAATTATTAAAGTAGTAATATTAACCTCGGCAGAAGCTAATAATCTGAGGAAATCTCCACGGTCCATTTCAGTAAATACTTTGACGATGGTTACCGAGGCTTTACCTTGAGTCAAAGTACCCGTTTTATCAAAAATTACATACCGAACCTTTTGGGCCCGCTCCAACGCGTCTCCGCCTTTGATAAGAACACCATTGCTGGCTCCAACCCCAGTTGCAACCATGACAGCTGTCGGGGTGGCTAAACCGAGTGCACACGGGCATGCAATTACAACAACCGAGATTGAAAACATAAGAGCAAAAACAAAGTGGTTCCCGTGTTCTGGTAGCCATTCGTCTGTGTAAGCTCCAAGGGACCCACTAATATACCTGCATTCATAAAAATATTAATTTATTGTTACAACTTTGGTTTAAAGATTTACACAATTGATCATTAGAAGTTTACCACCCAAGAAACGTTAAAAATGACAAAGCAACAACTGTCGGGATAAAGATGCTTGCAACCTAAATATAATAATAATAATTAGGCATGTTTAAATAACAAAACAAGAACACAAAATAAAATATAATATAATACACGTGTACTTACATAATCAGCAAATTTCTGAATGGGTGCTTTTGACATTTGTGCGGTTTCAACGAGAGAAATAATTTGGCTTAAAACTGTGTCAGAACCGATCTTGGTAGCCTGGACATGGAGTAAACCATGAAAGTTTATTGTGCCTCCAATTACTAACGAATCAACCTCCTTTAAAACCGGTGCAGATTCACCGGTTACCATACTTTCATTCACGTAACTTGAACCATAAACAACATAACCATCTACAGGAACCTTTGTACCAGGTAGAACTTTTAATACATCACCAGGCTGAATCAGCAGTGCATCTATTTCCTGTTCTCCAATAATCTTTCCGCCTATTAAATTAAACAAAAAATCTTAATTTAAATCTCAAAGGGTCTCCACTAAATGATTAATATTCAAATTCATAAGATCTAAGCATTAATTTTTAATCCCAATTGCATGTATTTGTGTGAGGTCACACCTTCTATCCACAAGGCCTATGGTTCGGATACCGTGAACTACCTGAACTAAATGGGCCAAATTTTACTCTTAACAAGTCAAAATGTTTACTCCACAAGGCCTATGGTTTGGATATGCATCAGTGCATGGGTCGGGTTTGGGGTCAAACCGAACCAAAAATCAAAAATTCAGTTTTTAAGCCTTTGAAAACTGTTCAGCGTCAGCTTTTTGGTTTTATCATTTTGACTTGAAGTTTTGGGGCCGAAAATAATGAATCATTAATCTTTTTGTTAACTATTACTTAAATTCTTATATATTACTTAAAATTCAAAAGGAAAATCTATAAATTCGGTTCGGTCTTTTCAATTTTAATTACATTCAAAACCAAAATGGAAGTTCCGTTTAATGAAGCCATAAAACCAAACCATCGGTTTTGTTTGGGATCAGTTATTTTGGTTAGGTTTTCACGGTTATGGATCGGGTTTTTCGGTTCACGCACACCCTACAATAAGGTGTTCATGGGTCAGCCAAGTAACTCAACTCATTTCAAACCATACAAAAAAATAGCATGCACAGACTCGAGACCTGTTTTGACGTATTACCCAACCACTCTCATAGGAAGAATCAAACCTTAAATATGCAACCTTAACATTGACAAATAACCTTGATGTTTGACTAAATAACAAATATACAAAAGCCATCATACCTTTGTCTTTAACAAGTAGCAAAGCTGTAGCGGGCACAAGTTCCACAAGCTTCTTTATAGCATCCGACGTTTTCCCTTTTGCAAGAGACTCCAAATACTTTCCCAACAACACAAACGTTATTAACATAGCACTAGTTTCAAAGTATGTTGGAGACCAGAACCCAGTAACCGCACCATACAAAAGTGCATACACGGAGTACACATAAGCAGCTGTGGACCCCAGTGCCACCAGCACATCCATATTTGTTGAGCCGTTACGCAACGCTCTAAACGCCGCAATATAAAACCGCTTCCCAATAACAAACTGTATAATGCTAACCAATATCCAGTTCAACCAATCACCCATTTGAAAGGGCCCACATCGTTTGAGCAGTAACGCGTAAATAAGAGGAACGTGAGGACAGATGAATCGCATAAGAAAAACTGGAAACTGCAAATTAAGATATAAAGTTTGTTAAGCAATGACAAAAGGCAGATTTGATCTGATTAATTAACGGGTCAAGCATGTTCACGCTAATTGCCTGATTCTCCATTTTCTTTGGAATTTCATGATCACCAATATGGTAAATGAAACTCTAAAATTTATTACTTACTATTAAAGTAATAATAATAATAATAATAATAATAATAATAATAATAATAATAATAATTAATAGCATTAAAAAGTAATAAATTTAAACCTACTAAACTAAATACAATTTTGAAGAACTGGGTCAAAGCTTAAAGGTAAAACTGCTTGTAGATAATTTTATGCCAAAACTCAACACTGTTTTAGTAATACAATGTTAAAACATATTTAAGTTTTAATACAATTTATAAAATTCAATTCAAAGAATGGGAAAAGTGTTACTTGGTCAACCCAACCAGATCCAGCCTGTTTTGACCAATAAATTAGTAAGAACCTTTTTCGTTTTAGCCCGTTTGGATATGCGATATGTTGTTTCGGCTAAACTAACCCAAAACATAACCAAAATTGCCCATTTTACTTCGCTCAAAAAATTTAATTAAATGAAGACGATTAACTTACACTGAGAAAAAGACTGGATGTAAACTGTTTATACATCTTTAATGATTCTTCTTCATCTTGCGAAACCATTCTTGTAAACGGATTCTTTACGTGCAACTGGAACCTTCCAGAACTTTCTCTAACAATTGCGTCAACTAAAGATCTAGGGCCAAGAATTTCAGTATCAAAAAGAATGTCTAATTCTTTCGATAACCGACTAAAACCGAACTGTTTAACGCCTTTCAAATTGCAAAGTATGCCTTCTAATGTTTGTGCATCCAATTCAGTCAACACACCAACGACCCCTAATATTATTTTATCCTGCTCACTGCTTTGTACAAACGAGGCATCAAAGCCGGCATCTTCAATTGCACTAACAATTTCTTCTTTGGTTATTATTAACGGGTCGTATTCAACTTCACCTAATGAAGTTGGTAAAGCAACAATGGCCCGTTTTACACCGTTGAGTTTTCTTAAAATACCTTCAACTGAGTTAACACACGCTGCACATGTCATCCCGCCAATCGTGAATTGGCCCACTAAAGTTGAACTGTGTGGTTTTGTATGATTGGGTTTCGGTTCGTTTAGAATCTTGGCTTCAAATCCTGCATCTTCTATTGCATTCATAACATCATCTTCCTGTATACATAACATAAAATTTTATCAAACTAACATTAAAGAAGGTCCTATCATTTCACGAATATGTTAAATTAATCAAATTTTCAACGAATTACAAGTAGTATATGTGCTAAATATGATCAAACATAATTAAAATCAGTGCGTTTTGTATAGAGCTGGTAAACCGTGTCTTATAGGTTAGACAGCTATATGTTTTATGTATGTAGAAAGAGAAATGATGAACCTCCTATGAAAAAAAGTATAAAATTGCATAGTGTAATTCTTTTTTGCCAAAATTTTCATTATAATGATTAAGAATATCATCATCAAATTGAAATAGATCAAAATTAACAATACAGACCTTGAGTAAACTGGGATCGAAGACGACATCGGCTTTATGCTGCAACAAAGCAACGGAAGCAGAAACAACGCCGTTTAAGCTCATAAGAGCACCTTCAACGGAATTGGAACAGGCTGCACACGTCATCCCAGTAACTTTAACCTGAATTCTCTTCATACCACCACCACCTTCCTCTAAACCCCCTTTGCCCAAATTATTATTATTATTATCGTCGTAAGAGTCCAGTAGTCGGACGTCCTCGAGATCGTCTTCAGCTACATCGATCGCCGTTGAATCACCAATCGACGTCAGCTGGAGGTTGTCTTTCAACGCCGGCGCCATTGCAAAACCAAAACAAGGGGCGGCTAAAACAACCTGCTGTGTGTTATATATGTTAATTATAATATATTTATTATAGTATATTTGTATTAACAGAGAGGCAGAGAGATGTTAAGAGAAAATATAGAGAGAGAAATTGTGAGATAGAGGTGGTGAAGAGAGAGAGAGATTAATAATAAGAAGAGAATCCCAGGCTAGTGTTGGTGGGTGGGTGAGGGCAGGTTTAACAAATACATATAGTGATAGTAATAAAGTACTTATATTCAATTTTCACTTATCACCCTCTCTTTGTACTACTTGTTAAACATGCCCCGTTTTTAAAGACGTTAGGTTACAACACGTTCGGTTAAAAGACACGGTACTTTTTTAATTACACGACCAACAAATAAAGTTGTACTATCTGAGGTAACAAAATAGCAAAAGGCAGTCTCGTAAACCCACAATTACAAAAAGCATTTAGTAGCCTAAGACTACCATCTTCTGTTTAGGGCAAAACCCGCCACACAAATGCCTATCGCGGTAAAACCCCATATTCAAACTTGATGTAGTGTACTATTTGAGAGGATGGGAAACACATATGGGTAGGGTACATGACTTCCAGACCACATGACAACACCACCTCAGCCCATATGAGTAAGGTGCATGGCTTCATTCCATGACAAAGGTTTACCACACAATTTTAATTCATTGTTGATCATTGAAGAACTAGAATGAATTACTAAAGTTATAGGGTACTTGATATGTGATGTCAGTAATTTTGTGGTTTGTAGGTAATTAAGGGTAGAAATAAGGTGACGGTACATGATTGATCGGTGCATGAATAATACACATAAGTGCCCATTCCCTTCTAAGTAATAACTTTCATGACAATTTTTTCTATAAACTTGTTGAATTATATTCATCACACTTTTTAGGATGACTTCTATTGTTTTTCAATAAAACTACTTCATTTGATAACAAAAAAATGTTTATTAATCTTTCCATTATAGAGTAATATTAAGTTAGATGACATGACCTTGTTGATTATGTTATTCGAGTTTCTTTAGTAAGGCTGACTGTTGTGGTCCGCGAGCCAGGGTGTGCGGCCGCATTACTCGCGCACACCACAACGTGTATCAGTGAATAGAGGTGTGAGCGAGAAGCCGCGACTTAGCTAACGGCGGGTAATGAGAGAAGAGTGGGGGTTTTGACCTAATTTTTTGTGAAGAAGAAGAAACCTTGGGATTTTTTTTTTATTTTATGTTTTTCATATTTTGTTGATTAGAATTTGTATTGTTTTATAAAACTAGTATAAATTTTGTATTATTTATATAATAAGTTTGGTTTTTGTTTAATTTTTGTTTTTTTTTTTTTGACAAAACTAGTATATATAAATTTTATCTTATATTATAAAATTTTGGAAAACAAATATTTAAAAAAAAAATCAGAAAATTAGTTGAAGTCTACGCCTGAACCACAATAAGTTCAAACGGTTTCGACGAATGTCCAGTAAGAATTCAGTCAGCACTGATCACATAATATTATTAGATGAATTCAAAGTCCGTCATCAGCGACAACACACAGCCTTAGGTTAGTTAGACTTGGCTTCAATGGCCTCTTTATAGCATGCAATGTATTTAAAGTCAAAACTCATATAATATTGTAAATCGTTAAGACCTCATTTGAAAAGTGGTCATAAGTTAAGGGACCATTTATGGTTCTTATTCATAAAGATATATGCACATTTTATATCAAATATAAAATGTTAGGTAGGGGGATTTACCGGATATAGCCCTCGATACTGCTTAAATTCCAATTGTATCCCATATTGTACGATCCTTGTAGACTTGTAGTTGTACTACACACAATTGGCTTTTCATCATTCATCAAGCGTGTTAGCTTCTCGACGGCTGAATATTTCTACGGGCATATGGTAATTGCACATTTTAGTAATTTATAAATATCGACATGGTGTATTTCGTATGTTTTGACTTTTGACTTTTGGGTTTGGTCACCCAATTTTAAGTTTTACTTTTAACAGTTTGACGACTGTTTTAGAGACTATAACACAACTGTTTTCTAGTTTTTTATAAATATTTCATTTTTAGATATCAGAACTCAGAAGTATACGAAATGAAATATCTCGTCTTTGTGAACCTTAAAATAAAGTTCTAAGCCATATCTATACTAATAAAAGAAAATAATTCTGACACATGGCATTTTGAGGTTAATTATCACTATCAATTTCTCTTCAAAATCACTTCTATTTTATTGATGAAAAAAAAAATCTTGGCTTTAAATATAGTATTGATTATAAATTAAACATACATTATTAATTGATCAATATTCATTAATTAAATTATTAATACCATAAATTATATTCTAAACGTATTTAATATAAAAAAGTATTAATATAATAATTATGTGTCATAAATATATATTCTTTAAGATTGAAATGTATACATAAAAAAATTTATCTTTAAAGAGTACATTAACATTCAATATTTTGAGACATCTTCATATTAAAGAAAGCTACAATTATAATTTTTTTATATTCTTTTACAAATATTTAGTCTTAAAAATCATAGACAAGTTTTCTATTTTTTATATCTATTATAAGACTATTGTGATAGTTGAACAACAGTGTGTTTATAATGATAGCATGAAAGTTGTTTAAAAAGGAAAATATGTTGTCTTTTTTGTTTATGGCCGCGCGTATGGAACGTATAACATTTTTGTGAAAGACTTTAGCTACATCTTTCACATAGAAATGCATTGTTTTAAATGTAACTTACAGTTACATTGTTTCATTACTGTATACCGATAGTAAAACAACTCATTCTCGATTTAAAATTCAAATATATTTGATGATATAAAACGATTAAAATTGTAATACATTTTTTTTACATAATATAAAAAGACTTAATTATCTTTTTTTATTTGTATTAACTTATTCATTGTGATTTTTACATTAATTTATCCCATGTAATACATGGGTTTCTAAAGCTAGTAAAATTATAAATTAAATATACTTCAGATTCATTTAATAGCTTTTAGTTTTTAGAAATTCTTTTATTATTATTCTTTTTCAATTTACTTTTAATAAAACAAAATGTTTTATTTATCCCTCTATTCTAATAAAAGAGAATTTTCTGGACACGTGTAATTTTCTGCTTGATATTGTTTCTTACTCTTAAAATCCCGCCAAATCTTTTACTCTTCTGACTTTATTAAAATTCGCAGTGCAAAATCCGGATTTGTATCCAAACCTGTTTTTATTTAATGTTAAAACTTTGTTATTCATCTAGGTTTTATTCTCGCCGTTCTCTAGGTTTTGTATTCATATAATCATTATCTGATATTACAATTTCTTCTCCTAGGGTTTTAAAGTTCGTATAAGCGACGATTCAAGTGTTTTATTCATGTAATCATCATATCCTATTGAATTATTTTTAAAACCAATCTTCTATAATTGATATTAGTTTTTTCTATTGATTGATTTGCACTTAGGCTATAGCATCACAGATGTATTGGTTTCACTAAGAGAGAGAGGAGGTTGGTATTATTTGTTTAACTTTTAATCTTCATGTATACTATAAGTTGATTTAATAATTTTGTTTTTTCTAATAGTTAAAAGAGATTGTAACAACACTTCTACATGAATTAGATTTGGTACTTTTAGAAGACGCAGATACAAAAGGGGGTGGGAAAATAGACGAAGACGAATGGAAGCAATTTGTAGCAAATAATTCGTCTACGTGAAGAACATGATGACGCTCCCCTATCTGAAGTAAGTATGACAAGAATACACGCACACTTTAAATTTTAATTGCTTTGAATTGAGGTTAAAGTTGAGTTATCAGATTGAAGGTTTCAAAATGAATCTAATACATAGTTACCAAATACGCTCCATGAGGTGCAAATTACGTATTGGAATGGAGTGTGCCGAAACGCAATACGATAGCGTACTGAACGCTCATGAAATCGCGTACCAATTCCGATGGTACGTCGATCCAATTCTAATCTATTATGATCTCTATACCAAAACACACATGTAGTTTAGTTCATTGCAGACATGTCTCACTTTATTTTGTACATTTTTTTATTGCATTGATATAAGAAATGGTATGTTATTTGAAGTTTGCAACTTATTGTCAATTCTTAAAAGGCAATGGAGAAAAACCTGTTACCTGGAAACAATCATCATCGATGGATGAAGTTCTTCAAGTAGCCAACGTGGTATGAAATCATGTATTAAAATTTGTAAACCGGATAGATTTCAGTGCATATAAGTTCTTGATTGTTTTTTAATTAATAAAAAAGGATTTGTAAAAACTTACTATTATATACTCTAAAATTCTTGTTATGACAAAATTCAGCTTTGTGTTCCACTGACCACAACTTCTGTTGGTAATCACCATTCCAAACATTACAGACAAGGCTTTGTGCCAACTTTGTATCTTGAAAATGGAAGCACATGATTGAAGCACTTTGATCTCTTCTATTGATAATTGAAGCTTGAATAGATTTGAATATAGAAAGAGACTAATCTTGAAGTGTGTATGTGAATGTTGTAAAGGAGTGAAACTTAGTTAAACAATTCTTCTATTTTTACCCAAGCATGTGAGATACAACAACATGTT